>NC_045763.1:183939198-184256891 GCF_008692025.1 Phocoena sinus | reverse complement strand
TTTGACACTGACGCTGATACTACGGACCACGATGGCAGACGCAGGAGTCTTCACACTTAGCTTCTTGTTACAAGCTCCATGCAAGCACTCAAGGCGGGGACACCTGAAGATGTAACTTCTTTTAAATCCGTTCAGGTCTGTCTTGCTCACAGATAAGGTTTGATTTTCTCTGGGGTTACAGTTGTAAATGAAAGAGAGTCAGGAGGAATTAACTATTCAAATTGGTAAAGGGAGCAATAAATCGACAATTGGAGCATCTTCAGAGCACAAATAACGGATCACAGCTCTATAAAAATTTCCAAGAGGAGGAATCTACAATCTATATAGTCTTATGCAAGTCAGCCAAGCAAACCTAAAAATCATCTAGTTGGAGATGAGAAACTTATCTCATCCCTGGGCGTAAAAAATACTTACTGAGCGCTTGCAGCGTATAGTTAGTTCCCTACGTGGAGGGCTCTGAGTTTTCTAATAATCTAATATGAACTAGATTAATCATTAAATGTAACTACAGATACTGTGGAATACATGAAATCTATTTCCATCATTTTAACAGTATATATATATTTTTAAGTCTAAAGGGAACGGGAAATTTCAAGTAAGAGCGCGCAGCTTTCGTTTTCACTTTGATTTCAAACAAAAAGAGTTAATGGAATCTGTCTTAGTCCGTTCAGGCTGCTACAACAGAAATACCACAGACTGGGTGGTCCGTAAGCAACAGAAACGTATTCCTCAGAGTTCTGGAGGCTGGGAAGTCCGAGATCAAGGCGCCAGCAGACTGTGTCTGGTGAGCCCGCTCTGTCACACGGCAGAAGCGGCGAGGGAGCTCTCTGGGGTCTCCTGATAAAGACAGTGGCACAGGTCCCACGCAGGAGGGCCAGGCCCTCACGACCTAGCCACCTCCTGACACCACCGCATTGGGGCTTATGACTTCAACATATGAACTGGGGGGCAGGGGGGACACAAACATTCAGTGTGCAGCACAGTGGGGATGTGTGATGTTTTCTGGCTCTGAGACTTTTTTTTTTTTTACCCGAGGGAGCATACCCCTACCTTATTTATCCAGTACATGACGGCATCCTCAATGTCATAGGGCAGATCTGTGGCTTGGAAGAAAGCCGAGTACTGCTGTGCGCACGCGGCCACCTTCTCCACACTGACCATCTCCACGGTGTAAGCCATCATGAGGGTGTCCATCATGGCCAGGTGAGCGCTCTGGAAACAGACACCGAGAACGACCGTCAGAAACTGCTGCTTATATAAGTTTACATATTAATAGTATTTCCTTATGAACGGGAGCAGGACTCAAGGCTGTGGAAGACGAGCCTTGGTGAGAAAGCACAAGTGGTCCAGGCCGGAGGTGAGCTGACGGAACCCGAGTCATCTGTCACTCAGACACGTCCTGAGGATCTATGCTCAAGACACACGTTACCTCCTGCTCAGAGCACGCTCCTTTTCCCGCGTGTCCTGCCTTTGAAAATGTCGCAATCATCGGCTCGGCAACGCAACTTCAAACTTCAGAGCAGTCTCTGAGTAAGTGCTCTCCTCACTCCTCTCCTCCACGTGGCAGAAATGTACACATGCTACTTGTAAGCTGTCTCTCAAGGCTACCCGCCTGGTCTGGCGGCCTCCGCTCCCATTCGGACACCACCATGTCTCTCCCCTGAACAAGGCAAAAATCCTGGTTTTCCTGTGGCTCCAACTTCTTCCTCACGCTCTGCATCCAGCACAGGACTTCTAGTCTTTCCTTTGTGGCTGCTTTTTGCGGGGTGGAGGTTTCAAACAGAAACGTTATATGGGGGGAGGGGGGGTGTTTCTTAACATTTCCCAACATTACAAAGTATCTAAAGTCGAAAGTACCCTCTCCCCCTCCTGTTTCCCAAGCAGCGTCTACGGTTTGGTACGTATTCTTACCAAAAATGTAATTTTGGTAAGAATTTACACTGCTTCCTATTCTTTGGCGTCACAAACAACGCTACAACCTTGTGTGCCTCCAGGGACGATTCTCCACCGTGCGGCTACTGGGCCCGAGAGCAAACCTCACGCTAAGCTTTGATGAATAATCACTGATCTGCTCTCTAGAAAGGCTGCGGCAACTTTCACATCCCCCAAGAATGTTAGCAAGGGTGCTTGTTTCCCCACGCTGTTTGCCAACATTAGACATCACTGCCTTTTTATCATCTGTATTGGTCTGAAGGTTAAAAACCCCACTCTTGTTCAGGCTTTGCATTTCTCTGATTGAGGACGGGCATCTTTTGTATGTTGGGCAATTATTGGTATTTTTCCCTTAGGTATACTCACCTTTCTTTATTTCTTGATTTGTAAGGGCTCATTATTTATTAGGTACATGAGCTCTGGACCATTCAGGTAGCAAATACTTTTTCCCGGCCTGTCTTTGGACTTTCAACTTTATTCGGAATATATTATGCTGCAGAGAAGTTCTAAGTATTTACTCGGTAAAACCTGTCAATCTTAACGTTCTCCTTCACGACTCTGGAATTTCTCCCAAGCTTACAAAAGGCTCCCCCCGCACACCCCCAAGAATATAGAAATAGTATCCTCTACTTTTTCTGTTAACGATACTTTAAATCCACGTGGAATTTATTTTTGAAGATGTTATCAACTAGGGACTAGTTATTTTTCCACATCAGAGACGTCATCATGTCAGAGACGTCATCATATCAGAGACGTCATCATATCATGCTCCCCTAAAGTCTACCTCATCTTCTGTATAATAAAGTCTAAGGCCCCTCCCTATCAATCCAGTTTTACAACCCACGTTTCCTTCCCCCAATCTACATTCCGTTTAGAACAGCCTCAGAAGAGTGTTTGCTGCTCCGCAAACCCGTCGCCAGGCTTCAAGCTCCCGTGCCCTCCCTGCTGTCGCCGCCTCACACTGCAGACCGAGTCCTGTTGTTGGTCTGACTGTCACCCTCTTTCCGACCCCGTTTCCAATCAAGATGGATCATTCTGCCTACAGAGTGAGTATACTATTTATACTTGCATGAAATTCTTTTCTTCTTTGAGTTTTATTGCGATGTAACTGAAATACCACGCTGTGTGAGCTGAAGACTGGACACACAGATATTGTGAAATGATGAGCACAACAGGTTTAGTGCCACGTGCACTGAATTCTGACTTCATTATCTGAAGCAGGGCACGGAAAACAGTATCTGTAAGAAGCTCCCCGGATGAGGCTAACGAGAAGCTGGCTGAGGACCATAGACTGTCCGGCTGCAGGACAGGCACCATCTCCCTGGTGAGACAGCGAGACCCCAAGGGCAAGGGCACTGTCTGAGCATCTTCGCACTCCCTACACCTCACACGGTACCTGACAGCGAGCACGGGCTAAAGGAAGGAAAGGAGCTGGCCTACTGCTCACTGTAAAGGGCGAAGAGCTAGCTTGACTCTGGAGGCTGAGGAAGCGGGTTCTGACTTGGACGTGGCGGACCAGCGTACTGAAAACTTAGCGGCGTTTACAGGAAGGCAGGTGCTCTGTCTGAAGCGGAATGCCTGATTACGGCAATCGGAAAACCAACGGTGACTCCAGGTGCTGTGCTGAGGGCTTTATTAACATACGAGCTCTTCCAGTTCCAATCTTTGCGGAAGTGAGGCTGGAGATAATATACATTTGTTATAACCCTTAAAGCTCTGAAGGAAGCATCGTTTATGTTTTTAACGTGAGGAAGCTGAAGCTCCAGAAATTAAATAGTTTGTCCAAACCCACGCACTCCTCCTATTGCGTAGTGCGGTTGGCAGAAGCTAAGTCACGTACCAATAGTTAGGCAAGAAATATGTTCTGGAAATGGTAAACAGTCATCACATGCAAGAAGGAAAACTCAGCATCATTATTTGCACCTCAAGTCATGTTTTCACATTCTCCCTCTTGTTCGGGCGGCTACTGTCCAGAGAGAGACCCCAGTTCCTTCTTCAGACTCAGAGTGGACACGGGATCAACCGCAGCGCGCCCTTCCACTCAGGTGATTTCTGTGTCCTCTCTCTATTCACTCGAGCCCTAGGGAGCGGGGTCCCGTCTTTCTCATCTTTGTTCCCAGCACAAGGTTTTGAGGGCAAAGTCTGAGTAATCAGTATTTACAGCATTACGAAGCATAACTCTTTTGAACAAACATGTGGGAAAACATCTCAGGAGCTGTAAGACCATCCACCTCCTCTTCACTAAGACTCTTTTCTCTTGGCAATTTATTCTACAGGTACAATTTAAGAGAGAAAACGGAGCTGTAGGAATGAAACTGACGGTTACAGAATTGTATATAACAAGAAAGGAAGCAACGTTACAAGCACAATTAACAACTTCTGCCATGCTAAGCTCTTTAAGGATAGGGGAAATGTGCAGAATACAATGTTGAGTAGAAGAAACAACGCCATACTATAACAATGCTCAAAATAAATATACACACATGAATGGACAGACACAAGTGTATGTACGCATACACCTTGAATATACATAGAATATATATATATATATATATATATATATATATATATATATAACAGGAAGGGAAAAGGAATGAATAAAAATAAAACTTACTTAGAAATGACCACGTTATAATATGCAAAAAATACATATAAAATCTATAGTTTACTTCAAAACTTAGAGGATAGTAAACACTAAGTATAATTAGTAATACATTTTCAGAACAAAGCTCATCTCACTGATTACTTCACTTCCTAAATTTAAAAACAGACTTAAACAAATTCCACTACCGTGTTTACAGATATTTCCATAACATGTCCACCCACTTTTAAACTGAGAACCTTCAAATTTTATTATGATTTTTTTTTTTTACCCCTTAACTTTATGAGGTAGAAGTAAATTTAGAAATTATATATAACAGAAACTATATACATAATGAATCTAGAAAGCATCGACAGTGAAAACTAAGCTGTAGGCTACAATCAATCCATTTGGAACGATTTATGTCTCTAAATAAAATACACGCATTTAATTGTTTACCCAAAGCATTAAGGTCAGAATAACAATAACGGCAGCTAGCACTGAGTGTTACGCTCCAGGCAATGTTTCCCGCATTTGTGTCAACTCACTTGATAACACAGCGCCCTGAGGTGCGCTCTTATTAAACCTGTTTCACAGATGAGAGAACGGAGCCACCCGTCCGAGGTTACAGAGCCGGGAGGTGCGGAGCTCACACGGCCCAGCAGCAGCCTGCAGACCCCAGGGCTGGGCACCGCGGAGGCAGTGCAGAGCCCGCCACCCAGGAGCAGCAGCAGAAAGGCTAGTGCGGAAGGAAAGCAGGAAGGTCCCCTGCATTTTAGTGAAAAAGGCAAGGACAAGGAGGCCCGGGAACTCACTGAGGCCTCTACTAGCTTCTAGATCTGGGTTACAGGTTACATTTTTGTTATCTCCGACCAGTGGAGTCTAGACAAAAATGATTTACATTTAGGTATCAGAAATGAAGGTTAAGCCTATTAAATAAAGAAGAGCATCGAAGTGTTGTAGGTAAGAAGGCTATTAATGAGCCTCACAGATTAATAACATCCAAGTTCTACTATTTCATGGCTTTTTTATTCTTTTATCAGACGTAGGACTAAGAAAATATTTCCTAAACTGAACTCAGGCCTGTGGCGCAGTGGCCAGTGCACCAACCGTGTCCAAGCCCTCCTAGAGGGACACGGGAGGGAACAGACTTAACAGACGGACACGAACAGGAAGAATTGGGATTATTCTGCTAAAGTGGCACACAACAGCATATACACATCACGCTACAGTTCGTCAAAGTTAATTCCGATTCAGAAAATAATATTTTACACATCATTTATTTATATAAACGAGTTCACCAAAATTTTCATTTACCCTTCATTTACATGGAGATACAAGGAAAACAGCACTTAAAGCCCTACTGAGATACCACTTCCCACCAGGAAGGCTATAATTTAAGAAGTCAGATAATAACAACCACTGGCAAGGATGTGGAGAGATGGGAGCCCTCGTGCCCCGCTGGCGGGAATGTTAAATAGTGCAGCCACTGTACAAGAGTCTGGCACTTTCTCAAAGAGTCTGCCCCAGCAGCTCTGCTTTTACGTTCAGTATACCCAAGAGAAACAAAACACGTGTCCACGCAAAATCTGTACACAAATATTCAGAGTGGCATTATTTGTAAGAGCCAAAAAGGTGGAAACAAGCCAGACGTCCATCAACTGAGGACAGGATAAGCGAAAATGATACAGCCACGATATTCTGAATGGAATATAATTCGGCAATAAAACGGAACAAAGCCTGACATAGGCCACAACATGTGTGAACCTGGCAAACAATGTTGTTTTCTAAAATGGATTGTGGCAGTGCTTACACAACTCTGAATATACCAAAACCATTGCACTCTACGCTTGGAATGCGTGAACTGTATGGTGTGCCGATCATACCTCAAGTCGTTAGCCCCCCAAGAGATCAGATGGATTTATGACGCTCTGCTGACCCTCTTCCAGTGTAAACACCTCAAAAACGACCGTTTAGGTCTAAGTCAGGCAGTTAGCTATATCCATGTGTTTGCAAAGTATCTTCAGAAGGACTTCAAGGTGAAGGGACACTTATCTTTCTGGACAGTGAAGTATTTTAGATATTATTAAAAAATAAATTAACATTTGCTTACTACCATAAGTTTGTTTTCTACATAACGTTAAGCAGGAAACATCTATATATGAATTGATGACAAAAAGTAAAATAAATAAATACGCTAAGTTAATTCTATTTTCCTCCCACAGATATTTAAGTTCACTTTCTTTTTTTTTTAGGTTCACTTTCTTAAGGCTCCAACTAACCTGGATAAAAGGTATATATAGTTTACTTTAAAAGATTATTATTTACGATCTTTCTTAGATACTGTTATTTTAGTAGCTAGAATCTTAGCGACAGATTTCTATAGTTGGTGTGAGAATAGAAATTTTCCAGAAAAACAATTTATTTCCAAGCATAATGTCGGTCCCCTTATATGATAAGAAAATCTTAGCGTATCAAAAATTCAGGCTATCAAAAGTAGGCTGGACTCACAAGTGTAGGTAGTGTGCTACGTGAGGGGCAAGTTTTTTGCTAACATCACAAGGGTCTTTGGCCCAATGAGTGGGGTTTGATAGTAATACTTGCTACAAATGTAAAAAAAAAAAAGAAAAAGAAAGGTAGGCTGGTCCAAGGAGCAAAAAGCACTGGCCTTAAAAACAAAGGCAGGACTTCCCTGGCGGTCCAGTGGTTAAGACTCCACGCTTCCACTGCAGGGAGCATGGCTTCGATCCCTGGTCGGGGAACTGAGATCCCACGTGCCATGAGAGGCGGCCAAAAAAAAAAAAAAAACAGAGGCAGACTATCACTGAGACAGCAAAGAGTTTAGTTGTAACCTACAGGAGGATCCAGGCATGGCTGTTCCAGTCATAATGATGCTGTATTCAACCTGTAGTAAACACAGTCAGGACCAAAGCGGGCCAGCGTCGTTCTGCTACACCAGACGGAACGGTGGAACTGGGCGCCTTGGCAAGGGAGGTGATGTCCGTGAGACTCAAACTCTTAACATGAATGACATTTGCTTGTGACCACACAAAAGTGATACGTCGATTTTATTTGGACGCATCTGGTTAGACATGTGAATGGGGTAAAGAGAGAAAGTTAAAAAGTACGATTACCAGCATGGAACTATTAAGCACAGTGATACTTATTTAGCTGCCATTTTAACTCTGCCTAAATTGAAAACATACCGTAGGACACACAATAAAGCAGTCGAGAGTTCTCTTTAATCCGTGTCCGTCAGGGCGGCAGGAGCATCTGGCTTACATTCTGTCATTTGCGTTTGGTGAATCTGATAATCACACACCCAATGGAGAACTGTTTCCAAGATAATGTTGAACCAAACCGACATCAAGCTTTATTACAAAAGGAATACGTGCAAGAAACAGTGCAGCCCAAACGTCTATCAAATTGCAAGTCCCAGACCAATGAAAGAAATGATGTCTCCTGAGCAGCTCCATCACTTCCCCTGGACTATATTTAACCTCAACTGGCAAGTTAAGGATGTTTGCCTGAGGCTGCACCGGGCGGACGCAGACAGGGACTGCACATTGGTAGCAAATAAATACGGTAAACACAGGAAATGGTTTACAGCAGTGGCTCTGAATCTGGCTCATCATCAAAAATCACAAATTTCCTGGCCCCAAACGTCAGAGGGGCCCCAGAATAGCATCCTAACAGGAATCCTGCCCCCAAAGGCCCTCAGCACGACAGACTGACAATGACATCACTCCACAACCCGAGGCCGTCAGGGGCTTCCCGGGGCCCACCACCCTTCCAGGGTCTCCTCTTTCACTGCTTCTCTACGTGAACCTATGTGATGAGCAAGCAGAGTGCCTGCGCTCAGCCTTGACTCTACACCTCCTACGTAACCCTGGGCAAAGCCCTCCATTTCTTTATGCTTCACTACCCTCAACTGCAGAGTGGGCTGACAACAACAGTACGGGCATTTCGTGCCCTAACAACAACACGGTTTACGTCAAGAACAGGGCTGGGGTAGACCACTCGCAAGATCTGCAGCTTTGTGACCAGGAGGTAACCTGGAGAGCCCGGCTTCCACCGGGCTGGAAGCTGCCCCAGTGCGCAGGGAGAAGTGCACAGAAGCAAGTGTGGACATGCTGCGTGCTTTCTAATTAGAGGCTGGCTGGTGGATGATGACACAGATGGACGTGGATCTCAGCCAGCAGAGGTGGACCCGGGAAGCAGTGCAGCTGTCCCCAGCCAAGACTGCACTCGGCCGGGGCTGCCCTCGGGAAAGGGCCCTGGGCAGATGCCCCTCTGAAGAATGAAACAGGAGAGAAGGCTGTGGTGTCAGTTTTGGACTGGAGGTTGCCCTAAGAGCTCATTATCCTACGTGTACATCTCTCCTAGCCTAGAAGCAGTAACACAATAAATATACCTGTGCCCAGATCCTGGTTTCTAAATAACATCTCCACATTAAAATAAACCCCAGGCTCTTTAGAGAATGGCTGATTCCAAGTCAGAGACAGGAAAAGCACAAAGTGAGCCTGGAATAGCTAGTTGGGTCAGAAAGAAAAAAGTATTCAAAGACTGCTGGGGAGCTGTTAAAAGGATACAGGAGTCAGCCTACTGGGGGGTCCCATTGGCCAAATATGGGCCCACGTGAATACACAAAAGATTAAAAACAAGAATGAATCATAACACAAGTAATCAAAACCAAGATGAACCCATGAGTCCACAGTGATAATCACTAAAGGGGAAAGGTGGATGAGAAAGCTTTTCTTCACAGAACAATGCCAGGTAAGAAATATAAAAGGAATGAGAGAATTCTTAAATCACCATATTCCAACCACCCCTGCAGTAATTCATTCAGGCACAGATCACCCAGAGATGCCAAAACCGCTAGGTGGTGTATCACTGGGAAACACAATGTGCAACAAGTGTCGAAGTATCACTCCACATAACGCCCCCGGTTACAAAGGGAAAAGTGGTCAAACTTAGAATCACCAGTAACGGGACATGATAAGATTTAATCAAGAGTATAACATATCACCTATTCATGTCATAGCGTTCATGTCAAAAGATTTTACTCGGGCTTCCCTGGTGGCGCAGTGGTTGAGAGTCCGCCTGCCGATGCAGGGGACGCGGGTTCGTGCCCCGGTCCGGGAAGGTCCCACATGCCGCGGAGCGGCTGGGCCCGTGAGCCATGGCCGCTGAGCCTGCGCGTCCGGAGCCTGTATTCCGCAACGGGAGGGGCCACAACAGTGAGAGGCCGGCGTACCGACAAAAAAAGAAAAAGATTTTACTCTGAATCTTGTATTGATATTCTTATCCCACAAAATTACGTTTACAGAGCAAGCTTTAAATGCTGTCTAGCTAAAACAGGAGCTGCTGATACATGCACAGAATAAGCGGTTTCTGTTTACCTTCTTAATTCCTAGGTAATTGTTGGTGGCTTTCTCCCCAAACCATACCACACAAGGAATGCATTCCAAATGTGTATCTGTCCATTAAACAAGTCATCAGATGGGTACAGGAGAATGTACGGCCTTAATGAAGTTCTAATGAAGCGATACTTGCCAGTCCTGTTGCTACAATTAGATACAGAAACTGAGGAGTTTTCAATAAGCCAAAAAGAAAATATATATAAAATCAAGAAAAAGGCTTAAAGAATAAAAGGCCTTCAACTGAGGTTACATATAAGCCCCCTAAACGATTCGTCAGTACACAGAGCAAAGAGGTCGGAAAACTGTCCTGGCATCAGTGCCATCCAGATGACGCCGGCTTCTCTGCGGCACCCCTTCCAGAAACAGTGCCACTCCTAAGAAATTTTAGGACCTAAAGTGAAAATAAATTTTATTTCTTTTAGTTACTATTTTGCTTTACCACACATTAAGTAACCATTTTTATAACAATAAGTATGTAAATATATTATTTTGAATTAATTCACATACTAATATTCAGTTTACAAAAGACCTAGGAAGAGAAACAGGGCAACAGAAACCGATCACAATTGCTAAAATTTACTGACCTCTTATCACAGGTCAAGTACTACATTAGACGCTTCCCCGGCCTACTCTAATTCACCCTCACAACTGTGGAAGGTAGACAACAGTGTCGTTCCTTACACAGACAAGAAGCTGGACCGCAGAGAGTTTCAGAAGCAGTCCAAAGGCAGACAGCTATTTGCTGCCACCCGAGCCTGTCCTGCTCTAGCGACAAAGGGCTCCAGCACACCACTCTGCCTCGTCAGCAGAGACGCGTTTGCCAAAGGGCACAAACCATTTCTGCTCCAAACTGCAGCATTTCCTTTCAATCTTAAATGTCCATCCTTCATAAACTTCTTTTAAATCAAGCTTTTTATTTTGAAATAATTACAGGTTCACATGCGATTGTCAGAAGTTAACACAGAGACGCCACGTACCCTTTACTTGGTTTCCCCCAACGGTAACATCTTGTAAAAGCACAGCGTAATGTCACACCCAGGAGACTGCACTGACACAATTAAACTGCAGAACCTGTCCATCCCAAGGGTCCCTCCTGTTGGCCTCTTACAGCCACATCTACTTCCCTCCTGCCCCTCCCTCTCCTCAGACCCTGGCAACACTAATCTGTTCTCTGTTTTTACAATTTTGTCCTTTCAAGAGTGTTACACGGATGCTATCACACACTACGAAACTTTGGGGGTTGGCATTTTTTACTCAGCGTATTCCATGGAGATTCATACAAGCTGCTATATTTACCCATCGGTTGTTCCTTTTTATTGCTGAGTCCCAATAAAGCTCTTAAGACACTGATTACTTGAGATTATGACTGTTAACACTTTTATAAGTGTAAACACGTCAGCTTGAGCTACACATTGAACATCCAACAGAAACTATCTCACTTACTCTTTTAGGGGCCTGCTAAATAGATTACACTGAGGTACTAAATGAGTCAACATCATAGGTGGCTGAACTTTCCCAGTTTAACTTACCTTTCTTATGAACGTTTAAAGCTCTAACTAAAGTTCGCACTCTTAAAAAGAAGGCTGTAGTGGCACAGTTAAAGTAAGAAGCAGTTTATTTTTGGTCAGTATTAACTGAATTCTTAACCTAACCAGCTTATACGAAAGGTAAACGTCGGTGAAGGTGTTTAAGGAAATAATAACTATAGGTGGTAGCTGCCCCAGAACACACCTTCGATGGACAGCACAGGAAAAAGTCTAGAAATGTAACAGACCGCTCCAGCTCTCAGTGGCATGTCAGGCTCTCCAAGCGGCGACAGGAGGCGGTGGGCTCAGAGATACCTGTACACACAGGGTTATCCACTTCCTACCAAGCGTGCTCAGCCCGAAACGGACGAGCACACGCACGTGTGCACCTGTACACACATACAGAAAAATGCCAAGCCTTAAGGATCTCACAAGGACTTGTCGGGCAGTGGATAAAATGCACATCTTAGTTCTTGGGCTTTTGTATATAATCTTCAGTTGACTATTTTTAACTCATGAGAAAAAAATCTAAGCTAATTTCTACTCATTTCTTTAGGTCTTGGACTAAACATGGCACCACCCAGAAAGCTTTCCCTGATCGCTACTCCCCACCTCTGACTAGATTAGGCTTAGGTGCGTCTCTGGGAGGTTCCCCAGCACCTATAGCAGCAGCAGGTACCATGAAGCAGGTGCCTCTTCCCTGTCTGTCCCTCCTGCTGGACTCTACGTGTTCCGATGGTTTAGCTCTGTATTAACACACATTAGGTGATCAACAGAGAAGTGCCTGCCCACGAATGAGCATGTAAGAAACACAGTGTAACGCTGACTGGGAGAACCAGTCCTCTCATGACACACCCTAGAGAACTGAAAACAGGTATTCCAACAAAAACTTGCAAATGAATATTCATAGCAGCGTTGTTCATAGTAACCAAAAAGTAGAAACAACCTAAATGTCCATCAATTTATGAATGGATAAACAGAATGTGTTCTACCCCTACAACAGAATGCTTGTTGGCAATAAAAAGGAATGAAGTATGGCTACGTGCCTAGAAGAACCTTGAAAGTATTATGCAAAGTGAAGGAGCCAATCAAAAGGAGGCCACATATCGTATGAGTCCTTTCATATAAAATGTCCAGAACGAACAAATCCACAGAGACAGAAAGGAGACTAATGGTTGCTGTGGGCTGTGGCAATGGGGTGGGGAGGTTCGGGAGTAACTGTTGATGGGCATAGGCTTTCAGGTGTGCGGTGGAAAGTTCTGGAGCTAAGTGATGGCGATGACTGCACAGCACTGTACTTAATGCCACTGGACTGTACTCTCTAAAATGGTAAGTTCTATGTTTTATATAGTTTATGATAAACAGATAAATAGATAAACTGGTCATACAACCAAAAAAACCCCAAGGTTTTTCCATTATTAATGAAAGATTTCAACCCATAGAACCAAAAATTTAAGTGAGCCCTTTGCAGAATATACATAAAGAAAAATGCACATAGGCATCTCATAGTCAAACTTCTGAAAAAAGGGGAAATCTTGAAAGAAGCCAAAATATTGATATATGAAGAAAAACAGAATTAAGAAGAGAAACAGAGAAATCCACAATTAGTTGAAGTTCTTAATACTTCTTTTTCAAGAATCAGTAGAACAACTGAACAGAAAATCAGAAGGGGTATGGAAGACTTGAAAAGCATCGGGCAAAACGACCTGATGTTTACGGAACGCGATACCAAAGAACAGTTCCTTTCAAGTATACGTAAACACCCACCAAGACAGATTCAAATGCTGAGGCATAAAACAGTCTCAACATATCTAAAAGGACTGAAATCATACAAAATATGTTCTCTAACCACAACAGATGTAAATTAGAAATCAATAATAAAAAAAAAAAGGTATCTGGAAAACATCTAGGTACTTGGAAATCAAATCATCTGAATTTCTATGAGGCAAAGAAGAAATCACCAGGGAATTCAGAAAATATTTTGAACTGAACGGTAATGAACAACATTCATTGGTTTTTGACTCCATGTCAAAATTTGCAGGTTGCAGCTAAAGCAGAGCTTAGAGGGCAACTTTTGGCTTTCAGTGTTTATAACAGAAAAGAATACTTTTAAATCAATTACCTATGATTCCATCCTTAAAAAGCTAGAAAAAGAGGAGCAAATTAAATCAAAATAAGGAGAAGAAAGGAAACAATAAAACTAAGAGCAGAGATTAATGAAACAGTAAAAAAGCAAAAAGAAAATAATGAAATGAAAGCTAGTTCTTGGAAAAGATTAATAGACTTGATAAACCCCTACACAAATTAATAATATCAGAAAAGAAAAAGGGGGCATCACCACAGGTTCTACAGATATTAAAAGGATAATAAGGGAATATTATGAACAACCTAGTGCTAGTAAATTTGACAAGTTTAGATGAAATAAACAAAGTCCTTGAAAAGACACAAAATAACCAAAACTGACATAAGAAACAAAAAAAAAATTATAGCTGTAAATATAATTTACAGCATTTATAGCATTCACCACCCACCTAAACCTACTTTTTTTTTTTTTTTTTTTTTTTTTTTGATGTTGGGGGTAGGAGTTTAGTTATTTATTTTTGCTGTGTTGGGTCTTCGTTTCTGTGCGAGGGCTTTCTCTAGTTGTGGCAAGCGGGGGCCACTCTTCATCGCGTTGCGCGGGCCTCTCACTATCGCGGCCTCTCTTGTTGCAGAGCACAGGCTCCAGAGACGCAGGCTCAGTAGCCGTGGCTCACGGGCCCAGCCGCTCCGCGGCATGCGGGATCCCCCCAGACCAGGGCCCGAACCCGTGTCCCCTGCATTAGCAGGCAGACTCTCAACCACTGTGCCACCAGGGAAGCCCTAAACCTACTTTTTTTAATGAAGTTGTAATTTTAAAACTTTCCCGCAAAGAAAACATCAAGCCCTGATGGTTCACTGGTGAATTCTATCAAACACTTAAGGAAGAAACAATGCCAATCTTAGACGAAGTCTTTCAGAAAACAGAAGAGGAAAGAACATTTTGCAACTCAACATGTAAGGTCGGTATTACTCTGATTCTGAAACCAGACAAAGAAATTAGAAGAAAAATATCTTTCATAAAAATGGCTGCAAATACCCTTGAGAAAATATTAACAAATGAAATCCACCAATATATAAAAGAGATAATACATCATGACCAAATGAATTTAACTCCAGGAATTCAAGACTGGTATAATATTTGAGAATCAATCAATGTAATTCACATGTTAACAGAATAAATGAGGAAGCCATATGATCATATCAACAGAGGCAAAAAAAGCAGTTGACAAAATACAGCCACCTATTCATGATTTAAAACACACACATACACAGAATTCTTAGCAAGCCAGGAATAGAAGAGAACCTCCTAAACTTGGTAAAGAACATCCTACGGATATTCAAAACTCCTACAGATGACATCATGCTTAACAATGAGAACCAAATACACTCTCCTTAAGACCAGGAATAAGGCAAGGATGTCTGGTCTCACCACTTTTATTTAACATTGTCTGGAAATCTCAGGCAGTTCAATGAGAGAAGGAAAAAGAAGGCAAACGCACTGGAAAGGAAGAAGTAAATCCGTTTATTCATGAACAACAGGATCATGCATGTAGGGAATTCTGACTACTCCACAAAAAACCTACCCGGAACAAATGCAAGGTTGCAACGTACAAAAATCAATGTTCAAAATTCAACTGTATGCCTCCATATTAGCAATGAACAATTGGAAATTAATTTTTTAAAATTCCATTTATAATCAAAATAAAAAATATGAAATAAAGTAAAATTTCACAAAATATGTGTAGAACTCATATACTAAAAACAACAAACACTGCTGAAATAAATTAAAGAAGACCTAAGTAAACTGAGAAAAGATAGCATGTTCACACAGGAAGAGTCCATAGTGCTAAAATATCAATTCTTCCTAAAATGATGTATAGGTTCAACACAATTCCAATCGATATCTAAGCTAAATCTAAGCTTTTTTGTAGAAATTGACAAGTGACTCTAAAATTTATGTGGAAATACAAAGAACCTAGGATAACTGAAACAATTTTGACAAAGAACAACAAAGCTCAATGACTGACACTGGCAGATTTAAGACTTACTGTAAAACTACTGTGATCAAGACTGAGTGGTACTGGCCTAACAGACACATGTGTCAAAGTCAGTCAGTGGGGAAAGGACAGTCTTCAACAAATGGTTCTGGAACAACTAAATATTCTGGTTAAATAAATAAACCGTGACGCTTCCCTCCCATTATACAAAATAATAACAATCCAAAATGAGTCACAGAACTAAATGTAAAAGCTAAAACTACAAAATACCCGAAGAAAAAACTCTTTTACAACCGTGACGTAGGCAAAGACTTCTTAGGACATAAAAGCACTAACTATAAAAGAGAAAAATTATAAATTGGTCTTCATCAAAATTTTAAATTTCTGGAAAGACATTATTAAGAAAATGAAAAGGTAAACCACAGACTAGAAGAAAATATCTGTAATACATATAACGGACAAAGGACTTGTAGTCAGAATATAAAAGAATTCTTACAGTAAGAAAATAAAAAGCCCAGTGAGAAAATGAGAAAAAGATTTAACACACAAAAGACAACATATGAATGACCAATAAGCATATAAAAAACACTAAACTACATTAGTCATCAAGAAAACGGAAATTAAAACCATACGCAGATACTGATTCACACTAGAATGGCTAAAATTAAAAAAACAACACCAAAAGTGTTGACAAGGATGTAGAGCAACTGGAATCCTCATACACTGCTGGTGGCAAAATTAAAAATACAACCACTTGGACTTCCCTGGTGGCGCAGTGGTTGAGAGTCCGCCTGCCGATGCAGGGGACGCGGGTTCGTGCCCCGGTCCGGGAAGATCCCACGCGCCGCGGAGCGGCTGGGCCCGTGAGCCTGCGCGTCCGGAGCCCGTGCTCCGCGACGGGAGAGGCCACAACAGTGAGAGGCCCGCGTACCGCAAAAAAAAAAAAAAATACAGCCACTTTGGGAAACTGCTGGACAGCTACTTAAAAGTTAAACACGTGCTTACATATGGCCCACCAATTCAACTCCTAGGTATTTACCCAAGAGAAATGAAAATATATGTCCTCACAAAAATGCACACAAATGTTCACAGCCACTTTAGTTATAACAGGTCAAACCCTGTAAACATCAGTGTACACCAACAGGTGAATGAATATCGTGGCTTTCATAAACTGGAATGATACTCGGCAATAAGAAGGAACAGACGACACGTAACAGCGTGACTCAATCAACCAAGTATGAGCGAGAGAATCCAATTCAGAAGTTCGTTCTTCCCTGCAGCGGTAAGTGCTGGGAGGTGGCGGCACTGACTCCTGGGAGCCGGGCACAGGGACAGCCGGCACACTCGGACCTCCTCCGGGGGCCCCTTCTGGGTGCGCCGACCCATGGATGGTGTGGGGCTGGCCGGGAAGATCCTTCACACCGGCCTGACTCTGGTGCTAGGAGCTTCGGCCTCTGGGGCGTCTCTGGGCATCTCCGAGCTCAACGTGAAGACCCTGGTGAAAACTTGAGAGTGGACCACATTACAGATTGGAAGAGGAGCTTCAAAGGAGTCAGGTCTTAAAAACTCAGCTTCTGTTGGTATTATCCAGAGATGAGTCACCCGTGGGAAATGGGCTGTCCGGTCTGTGAGGAAGGGACTTGGAGCTGTCTGACGTGTTTTATTTCTCCAAGAAGGTCCTGGAGGCCACTGTGGAAGATGAAGTGACCCAGCGGTTCTCCTCAGAGGAGCTAGTGTCATGGAATCTCCTCGCAAGGACCAATGTATATTTCCAGACATCAGTCCGTGTCTCACCATGGTGTGGTGCTGGGTGTCACAGTGCGCTACTGTGTCCTACTGCCTCTGAGAATTACCTTGGCTTTCACTAGGATCAGTCTGTTGCTTTACAGCAAGTACCCTGGTTGGACAGCTGTCAGGAAGCAGCCTCAGAAACCGGCTGAGTGAACTGGTCCACTGCCGCATCTATGTTCATGCCCTCCCTGTACTACTCGCTATCATAACACGCAGTACAGACCCCAGAAGGGAGGCATTTGTGTTGCAACCATACCTCCCTGTAGATGTTTCATCTTGACAATGGATGGATGCTATGCTACGGTTGGCCAGGTGCATGCACGGTGGATGGGAATTATCCAGAGCTACGGTCAAGGCTTGTCCACACGTCTGGTCCGAACGCTCAGAAAGGAAGGCCTGACGCCTGGCTACCAACAGACTAAAAGAACATATTGCTGATAAGAAAAAACTACCCATACTCATCTTTCCTGAAGGAACTTGCATCAACAATACTTCAGTCATGGTATTTAAAAAGGGACGCTTTAAAATTGGAGGAACCATACACCCAGTTGCAATTAAGTATGATCCTTAGTTTGGTGATGCATTTTGGAACAGCAGTAAATACAACACGGTGAGCTACCTGCTTTGAGTGATGACCAGCTGGGCCACTGTCTGTGCTGTGCGGTACGCGCCCCCCGTGACCAGAGAGAAAGGAGAAGATGCAGCCCAGTTTGCTAATAGGGTTAAGTCTGCTATTGCTGTACAAGGAGGGCTGACTGAGCTCCCTTGGGATAGAGGGCTGAAGAGAGCCTAGGTGAAGGACGTCTCTAAGGCAGAGCCACAGAGGAAGCACAGCAAGATGACTGTGGGCAATGGGTATCTCAACACGGAAGCAGACTGAATGCCACCCAGGCTTTCCAGAACTAGCCCTCGGAAATGGAATGTGGTGAAGCTTTCTTTTTTGGCGGGGGGGGGGGGGGGGGGGGGGGGGGTGTGTGCACTGTTTTGTTTTACCGTTTTTGTTTTTTTATTGTTAATCTTTTCTACTGGATGACTGTCTCGACCTTTATGCCAGAGGCAGAATCCACGGTGCCCTTGCTGGCTTTTGTTGTTGTTCCAGCATTAGCCTCACGAGCTGTTAAGTAGTCTACTGAGTTTCAACATGGTCTGCCTTCTGTAAAACGACTGTGTCACTGTGAATTGAATGAAATATTTGCACCGGAAAAAGTACTTCTAAAACATCTGTGGAACTCAGTTGTGTTTGGAACTCGTTGATACAGTAATTCTCAAGAAAACACCCCGAGCTGTGTTCACGATTAGCTTTCTCGGGCCCCCTCCTCCCATTTCCTTCTATCACTTAAACATGGATTTCACATCACTCGAGTTACTGTTACGGTTTTGTTCTACCACAAGGTTGAAAAGAAAAATGGAGGACAGTATTTAGGAGAGAGGACAGATTTGTGGCCACTTGATCTGAAAGTTGAAAGGAAATTAAATATTTTTTACTAGCGTGTTAGAAGAGACCTTCTATTTGGTGAGCTTTACCAAAGAAAAGGAGTCCACGTTACTGTGTGTGCACATCTGTATGTAGGCAGCTTGCGAGTAAGTTAGCCAGCAATAGGTGATAGAGTTTTTAGTCTTCCTCGTTTGTATGCTAAAGATCTATACTTAAGGCCTCTCCCATCTACTGATTTGTTTTATCTTGTAACCAAACACATTTCAAATAGGAACCTTTGACAACTGCGAATCCCACTGAGTGTCTTCAGCAGGGGCAGGAGTGAAGGAAGCACTGTTCCTCCCCTTCCACCCCTTCGTCCTTTATTGCAGAATTTCCCCAGTTTCTTGAACAGGAAAAGAAGTGGTAAGACTACCTTTTGGAAACCGAGCTTTAAATTTTTTTAAAGGGGAAAGTAAGTGTTTCCCGACTCTGCAGCATAAGCCATGTCGATAGCAGTATAGCGTCATCCAAGTGTCATTTCTCTTCTGGTAACCATGTACAAAATGTGACACCATTTTACGGTGAATATAAATAAATTCTACATTTCTAAGAAAAATAAATTAAAAAATAAAAGTTCATACATTATGCTTTCATCTGTATGAAATTCTAGAACAGGCAAAACTCACCTACAGGGACGGGAAGGAGACTGATGGAGATCTAGCACGGGATGCAGATGGGGATCTGACAGCAAAGAGGCACGAAGGGATTTTGGGGGCCAATAAAAACATTTTATGTTTTAACTGGAGTAGTATTTACATGAGTGTATACATTTGTCAAAACTCAAAACTATTTACTTTAAATAGGTACACTTTATTTAAATTATGCCTCGACAAAGCTGATTTTTAAAAAGAAAGCTCTGACCTGGAAGTCACTCAGACTTCATTGAGGGTCTTCTTCTTCATCTGTTAAATGTGGATAATACATAATTTCTCATCCCACAAGGCATCAGATGAGACCAAAGTACATCAAAGTACTCTAGAAGTTGTTATGTGACACAATGATTTGTAGTGTTTTATTATTTCGGGTATCAGTCAGTGTATGACGATGGGATTAGCCTGCAGAATAATTTATTACCTAAAGATAATCTTCAAACTTCATCGTAATCATTTTTTAAATTATTATTATTTTTTTGCGGTACGCGGGCCTCTCACCGTCGTGGCCTCTCCCGTTGCGGAGCACAGGCTCCGGATGCGCAGGCTCAGCGGCCGTGGCTCACGGGCCCAGCCGCTCCGCGGCACGTGGGATCCTCCCGGACCGGGGCACGAACCCGCGTCCCCCGCACCGGCAGGCGGACTCTCAACCACTGCGCCACCAGGGAAGGCCCCGTAATCATTTATTTTTATGTTCCCCCAAACAAATGCTACATGGATCGATACTTTAAGGAATGAAATTAGGAGTGCGCCTGGCCCACTAAGAGTGGGGGGGCTGCAATGAGCCACCAAAGACAGTGGAAGCAGGAAAAGACAGCCACCACGGGGACAGCAAAGCGTGCACCGCTTTACGGAAAACCCACGAAAGTAGATGATTATACCCAACACATCACGATTTAAGTACAGAACGTTCGTGCTTTTCAAACGTCCTAACCATAGTGACCTGGGCAAGTTTTATTTTTATGACCGTTTACATATGGCAGCTCAGGCTCGTCCACCACCACTCAACATAATTGCTGCCACCTCATGCCAACGACGTAGAATGACAGCTATGTTCTTTCACTTGCTAACCAATGTGACATTCCTAGTGCAGCTGAACCAGCCACATATGGTGTACTTCAAAGTATGTTTGTGTTTTATAGCTTTCCAGATTTGAAAGTTTTCCAGGCATATGGATATGCTGAGCCAAAAACTGTGCCTCAAATCTCAAAATCGAAAACAAGTTGCATAAAATACACCGAAATATGCTTCATCATATAAAAATAACCATCAGTAAAAGCTCCAGTTAACACTCAAAAAATTACCCGAAAGGAAGTTTGTCAGCAGATTTCTTTCAGCTGGGTACGTATGAAAACTGCACCTGACAGTACTAGCTTTACCAGAGAAAAAAAGAAAGTGAACCACACGAGGTTCTGACACAATCATAGCTGTTCCCTCATCTGCCCACCATGCAGTCAGGACTCATCTGCCAAGCACTGTCTACGGGGAAGAGAAAAAGGAAGGTCATGATGTCTCTCCCTGGTGACGTGGAAGGTTACCACCCAGGTTTTCAGAAACTACAAAGACAAGTTAAAGTTGAATAACAGTGGGCAAAATGTCACAAGATTTGGACACAGCTACGGCAGAAACTCAAACAGCAAAGTAAGAAGTAGGAACACCTTTCCTCCAACCCACCAAGTAGAGGTCACCATTTCCTTCCAGATGAAGGCCTGTTGGCAAGCAGTGCCGAGACAAACATGCCACAGCGGCTGAACTAAGACACCTAACTTCACCGAGGTCGGCATCACGGCCTCTACACATAGATACTGGCCAGAGGTAAAGAGCTGTAGATCTGGGAGGTACCTCACTAGGTAACTGGCAGGAAAACGAGTGCTTACATGAAAGGAGTTTCAATATGTATAGGAGCCAGTGCACTTAGAACAGACGCTGTCAGCACGAGACCCCCAAACTAATCTGGTGACGTAACTCTCAAGAAATGCTCCTACCTACGATAAAACTGTCAAATCTCCCCTGTGTTCATTCTAAGGTGAAGAAATGTGTAAAGAGATCAAAAGACTATCAAGTTTTTTTGTTAACCCTCTGAGCTGGTAATACAATACCTTACTGCCCACATAAAATGCCACCACTATAATTTTGGTAGACTGTAACAAACATAACTCCTTTAAAACATTAATTTTTAATGACCCATTAAGTACTGACATTATTCAAATCTAAATTCTAATTTAGATCATTAAAAAATTCAAGAAATAATGCTATTGTTTATCAATAACAATGCTGTTTAACAAAAGAAGGATAGAAAAAAATCAGTTTTCCTCGTATTTTCAGGCTTTCTTCAGTAACGTTCTTATAGCTAATATGGAAACTAGCGGTGTGGCATCAATTCTGCCAAAGATGGGAAGGAAAAGCTGAATATAAACAAGTGGTACCAGTGCACCATACTGCAATTAATAAAATGTCAAAATACCCAAAGCATTTCTGAACCTGTATGCCTCATTTTTTTTAAAGGAAACTTTTAAGGTTTTTTTTTCAAAACTACTTTAGAAAAATCTCTGAGATCACTCTTAATCTCCCATGATGTTCTACATATTGAACAGACAGGTTAAAGTATTTTCCCAGTCTGGGACGTAAGACCAAAAGAATAATTACCGAGCAAAATGAGGATAAAAATCATTAAGAAAAACAGATGTCATCAGAACAAGAAGACTCCTGATACTATCCAGAAATGTTCAGTTCTTCATCCCACACCTTTGTCTGTTCTCCACAGTGCCTTCTGTGCATTACTTAAACATTGGTTGCTTCTAACAATTCCATCCCTAACCTTCTCTCTTTCCTCTGAAACACGCCCTCCCCAGTCATCTCAATCCCATGGCTTCAGCTATCCAGGACTACTCAGGTGATCCCCAAATGTCTATCTTCAGCACACACCTCAACGGGCATCTCTTCACTGTAGCGTGGCCGTTCCCCGCACTGCAATTCGTCCTCTCCCCGTTTCCCGACCTCAGGAAAGGTCACTACAATACGCACTCAGCCTGCTCAGTCTTAGTGACACAGTCTCTTATTTCTATGTTTTGAACATGGAACTCTGATCACGTCATTGTTATACTTACAAACCTTTCAGTGCGGGGAGGTTCTAAACATCCATCAAGGAACTGGGCAAATAAATTATGGTCTTTGGGCTTCCCTGGTGGCGCAGTGGTTGAGAATCTGCCTGCCGACGCGGGGGACACGGGTTCGAGCCCTGGTCTGGGAGGATCCCACATGCCGCAGAGCGACTGGGCCCATGGGCCACAACTACTGAGCCTGCGCGTCTGGAGCCTGTGCTCCGCAACAAGAGAGGCCCGCGCACCGCGATGAAGACTGGCCCCTGCTCGCCGCAGCCGGAGAAAGCCCGCGCACAGAAACGAAGACCCAACACAGCCATAAATAAATAAATAAAGTTTTAAAAAAATAAAAAAAATAAAAAAATAAATTATGGTCTTTTCACACCACAGAGTATTGTACGGTCTTGAAAAATGATGGCATGGGTCTATACTCATCAATGTGGAAAGATGGCTATGACCCTTTCCAGGCGCTCTCCCTGCCCCTAACTCCACAGTCTGCCATGCCTTCCCAGCCCTAACTCTCCCTCCTCAGGACTCTCTGCTTAGTTTCTCAATCTGCTAACAAGCAAATTCCTTCCATGGTTTGTTCAGATTTCTGAAGCAGAGACTCTCATTGGCTTCATTTATCACCTTGGGCTAAGCAACTAGGCAGAAGCTAGGGGTCAACGACTCCTTGGATTTAATCTGCTCTTACCAAAAAATGGCTCTGGCCAAATGCAATAAAACTCTGAAGTTACTTTACAATTAAACTATTTCTAGAGAAATACCACGTAACTCTATAATGAAAGAATCTGAGCAACAACCTAAAATCTACTGTAACTGGATTTAGTTTCTAAACTATATCCTTGGTATTAATAGACCTAATTATAGCTCAAGCATACTTCACTTCATGAAAACAAACTGGTAAAAATGCATTAATTAATTCTGTGTTATAAACAGAATTAATTAATGTGATTTTTTAAAAAATTTCAGCTTTACCTACATAAAATTGTTAAGACATTTAAAATGTACATCCTGGTGATTTGATATATGAATATGAATTGTGAAGTTTTTTTGTTTTGTTTGGTTTTTTACATCTTTATTGGAGTATAATTGCTTTACAATGGTGTGTCAGTTTCTGCTTTATAACAAAGTGAATCAGTTATACATATACCTATGTTCCCATATCTCTTCCCTCTGGCGGCTCCCTCCCTCCCACCCCCCCAGGCGGTCTGAATTGTGAAGTTTTAAACGGCACAGCTGGATACAGAAAGCAGAGGTGGAGAGGGAAGTCAACATCAGCTGACTATCTGAAAGCAGACAGGCGCTTACTATATTAAAACGGTAAAGTAGAAAGCCAACAATCTCATCACTTAATTAGATTCTCAGGGCCTCCCTCCCCCAGAAGACCTCATGGGGAAGCTCAGTAAACATGCGTGTCCTGTCATGAATAATCACAGCTCACGCTTTTCAAATCTGTAGGCAAACGAAAACAAAAACCACATCTCTACCACTCTCTCGGTTGTAATTCTGAATGACTTCTCTTTCAAAATAGATTTAATTCTTAATTTAAATATTCACTAACATCTCTTCTTCCTTCACTGAGGCAGCATCTTTGGGCCAGGAGCTGGGAACACAACATGATCAACACAGCCCTGATTTTGTGGAGCTGATTCTGCACAAAAAGCGCATCCCCTGTCGGCTGGATGGAGAACTGCGAAGTAGTAAACGATTTCTCCCTGTTTACACTTTATCTGAGGAATTTCATTTTGGCTCCAGCATACAAAAATAAGCTGAACTCTGTGATTCACTCTTTCTAAAAAAACGACTTCTTATAGAGTTAAAAAAAAAAAAAGAAAGAAAGAAAAAGAAAAAAGCTTTAGCAGATAAAGCCATTTGTTGTGTGTATCTCTCCATCCTCATCTCCCAAACAGAAACCCAAAAGGCTTCAGAGTAGGGATAAAACGGAACCTACTGCAATCCAGCAATAGAAACATATATGCTGTACACCTAAAACTAATACAACGTTCTACGTCAATTGTATCTCAATAAAAATAAAACACTGTAAGAAAGAAATGGAGATAAATACAATATTCTATTTCCTTCCAGATTATTATCCAAGATTTTCCACCACTGCTTTTCCAGTTAGTTTTAAGTGTTTTTCTGAAGTAGCTTTATCTAAATAACAAAAATCTAAACCCTTTTAATCATGAAATTGGCTTAAGGAAAAGGAAATACACTCTCTCTTCTAAGCCCTCACATCCTTCCCTTCAGTCCATACCCAGGAAAGGGAAATATTGATAAGAAATGGACTCCAGCCAAAGCAATTGTGAAAAAAAAGAACAAAACTGGAGGTGCCACGATCCTTGACTTCAGACTATACTATACTGTCATCAAAACAGTACGGTACTGGCCCAAAAACAGACATATAGATCAGTGGAACAGAATAACGAGTCCAGAAATAAACCCACACACCTACGGTCAATTAACCTACAACAAAGGAGGCAAGAAATACAGAGGAGGAAAGACAGTCTCTTCAATGAGTGGTGCTGGGAAAACTGGACAGCTACATGTAAAAGAATAAAATTAGAACATGTTCTCACATCGTACACAAAAATAAACCTCAAAATCATTTAAAGACCTAAATGTAAGACCTGAACTCCTAGAAGAAAATACAGGCAGAAAACTCTTTGGCACTGGTCTTAGTGACCTTTTTCTGGATCTGCCTTCTCAGGCAAGGGAAAGAAAAGCAAAAATAAATCAATGGGACCTCATCAAACTTAAAAGCTTTTGCACAGTGAAGGACACTGTCAACAGAACAAAAAGGTCACCTACTGAATGGGAGAAGGTATTTGCAAATGATAAGGGGCTAATACCCAAAATATACAAAGAACTCATACAACTCAAATCAAAAACAAAACAAAGGGCTTCCCTGGTGGCGCAGTGGTTGAGAATCTGCCTGCCGATGCAGGGCACACGGGTTCGAGCCCTGGTCTGGGAGGATCCCACATGCCGCGGATCAACTGGGCCCGTGAGCCACAACTACTGAGCCTGCGCGTCTGGAGCCTGTGCTCCGCAACAAGAGAGGCCGGACAGTGAGAGGCCTGTGCACCGCGATGAGGAGTGGCCCCCGCTTGCCGCAACTAGAGAAAGCCCTCGCACAGAAACGAAGACCCAACACAGCCAAGATAAATAAATTAATAAACTCCTATCCCCAACATCTAAAAAAAAAAAAAAAAAAAAAAAAAAACAAAGCCAAAAAAGAAAAAGACCAAAAAAAAGCAACCAAAAAAAAAAAATTTTAAAAATGGGCAGAGGACCTGAATAGACATTTTTCCACAGAAGACACATGGACGGCCAACAGGCATCACGAAAAGATGCTGAACATCACTCATCACCCTGCTCATGACCAGCCTCCGTGGCCTTTCAGCTCCTGAAACACACATCCAGGCCTTTAGCTTGCTGTCCCTTTTCCCTGGATTGTTCTTTCCCCAGCTGTCACACACGCTGCTTCTTTCTGGTATTTAGGTCTCAGTTCAAATGTCAACTCTCTAGACAAGCCTTCCCCGACCACCTCCTATGAAAACAGCATTCTTCACTCCCTCCACCTCTTTCTTTTTTATTTATTTTCTTCAGAGCGCTTACTACCATCTGCAATTATTACAACCGGTTTAGCTTTTCATTGCTCGTCTTTGCTACTCAAATATTAGTTCTGTGCAAGCGAGGCTTGGTCTGCCTTCCCATCTCTGTCTCCTATCGCCTAGGCCCACAGTAATTCTCAACCAGGATTACTGAATGAATCAAGTAGTTCATGCTGTACGAATTACAAGCCGAATAAATGTGGCCCTAAAATTTCAAGTTCCTGAACATGTTTCGTCCAGGGAACTCTTAGTAGGAACTTTACCGTCCAGACGTGAAGCTGATTTATTTTGAGGCTCCCTCTGTCAGCGATGCTCTCCCCCTTGCCTCGGCCTAACTGAACCCTCATGGAGACCTCTGCTCATTCTTGCACGCGAGGCTGCCCCGACCCTTCTATCCATGATGGACCTGCATACGATTCCCCCGATCGCTCCGTCACATCATCCCGCTTTTATATGCTCCACAGTCCTTCCTCATCACTCTCTAAAGTTACCTTTTTAATCTGTTTACTAGCTGGACTGTTTACCACAAACTAAATATTTTAGCTTCAGGAGAACAATAATTAGCATTCTTCGATCCCTGAAAGTATGTAAGAACTTCCTGAAAAGACAGGCCCCAGGGACAGCTTTGTAACACAGCTCACTTTGTAACACAGCTCATTAAAACCCTCTTTTCAACCACAGAACAGCGTGAGCTCAGAAGAAACCGAGTATTACAAAGATTTTTCTTTCCCCCATTACAGAAGCTCATTTATCCAGGTGTCTAAACACAGGCAAGCATTCAAATGGAACAGTCTGCAAAGTTTGTTTTTTTTTTTTTTTGGTACAGTTTTAAAATAATCATCTATTTTCCTCCTTTAAAGCTCATCACTGACATTAATTAAAAACAATCTGCTAGGGCTTCCCTGGTGGCGCAGTGGTTGAAAGTCCGCCTGCCGATGCAGGGGACACAGGTTCGTGCCCCGGTCCGGGAAGATCCCACATGCTGCGGAGCAGCTGGGCCCGTGAGCCATGGCCGCTGAGCCTGGCGTCCAGGGCCTGTTCTCCGCAACGGGAGAGGCCACAACAGTGAGAGGCCCGCGTACCGCAAAAAAAAAAAAAAAAAAAAAAAAAAAAACAATCTGCTAAACTACTACAATCTAGCAAGCTACAAAAATGGGTCGGTATCATGGGGATGGGGATGGGGATGGGGGATCGATCTGTTCGACACAGACTGGGGTGTCGGTGGCTGCGAACCACTGCTGGGACCGTGTACCGCTAGACAGCACTGGACTGTAAGCGTGCAGATTAGAAAAATCCGCATTTCTACACCAAACCTGCTAAAACAGCTCCATCTCGGTGCTCCAATTATGTATACTAATGCTGTATGTATCATATAAATAAAGAAAAACCATCCTCTACAGTACTACCTACGTAAGTTTAGTAACCTACAATGAATAGTTACCTTTCTTCCCTTTTTAAAAGACGAAAAGTCCTAGTTCATATACATTTACTTCACCTTCAATAATCATCAAAAAGTACTGCTGGCAGGTCTGTAATATCAGACAACTTCCTAAGTATCTTAGCTTTTGCTACTTTGAATATGTTATGGAGATGAGATTACAAACAGAAAGAATAAAACTTTCATTATTTACAAGTGAATTATCTATTTTACAGACAAAGTTTGAAGTAATTTGTTACACCACACTTTAGACACTAGCTCTGAAAGTCAAATTTTTTCAAAAGAACACGCATCTGAATCCGTAACGTATACTGCATTTCAAGTCAAATAAAATGATTAAAATTTTTTAACTGGAAAATAAGACAGGTATCAAAGTGCCATTTCAGGAAAATTAATCTGGCAGCAGCATACCATAGAAATTAGATAAGATAGATAGATACAGATATAGATATAGATATTTTTTGCCTCACTGTGTGGCTTGTGGGATCTTAGTTCCCAGACCAGGGACTGAATCTGGGCCCATGGTAGTGAAAACGCTGAGTCCTAACCCCTGGACTGCCAGGGAAGTCCCTAGGTAACATCAATCTTAAGGAGGCAAGTCCACATACAAACTCTATTCCCACAGTTCTTTGCATTAAAACAGATACACGTTGGTAACTTGTATATTAGAATCTATTTTTAAGAAAAACATGAGTATGGTTATTTAGTTTTCAGTACCAACACTGTCATTTCACCATTTTTTTCTCTGTAAAAAAAAAAAAAACTTAACTAAACAAGCGATTTTAAACGTGGGTTTATGCCCCACTCACGGTCACGCGTGAAGCAGGTTCAGTCGATTGCAGTCCACATTCTTTCCAAATAGAACAGGAAAAAACTCAAGTTACAAGGATAACTGTCACATGCGTTTCTCTAGCCAGACCAGGCGTGGGTCCTGAGGCAGAATGCATTTCTAACTGTGAGTCTCAGTCAAGAGAATTTCAAAACTCCAGGCCAGATGGCTGTGATGGTCCCTTTGCTCTAAAACTTTTACTTTTACAGTTAAGTCTGTCCTCACCTGGAAATAAAGGGAAATGAGTGGCTTCTTTATTTAATGTTTAGCTATGTTTCTTTTAATGGCAGGCAACAGAGTCTGTTGAATTAATTACGCTAATTTAAACAACAACTGGGACTTACTGGTGGGGACACTGAAGCAGCGCACAGACTCTGGGAGCGCTGGACCAGTGGGCTCAGGAAGGACAGAAACCGAAGGGCTCCGGGGCCTCGGCAGGGCACCCGCAAGCTCGGCCTCGCCTTCCACCACAGTGCTGTGGGTTTCTCCCCCGCACAATGCGATCAGCCCTCCTACATCAGGCAGCCTAACTCCTGGATAAACCACCGACAGCAGGGAGGGAGCGCAGACATGGTCTCTGGGGAAACAAACTCTCCACCATCCCAATTTGTCTAAAACATCTGATTTTTATGGCCAGAAATTAATATTTCATTTTTAAGCACTAGGCATAATATTTGGTTCGATATGGTCAGTATACATAGTGTATGTGTATATTAAAACATTAAATGATATACCTTAAATAGATGCAAGTTTTATCAATAAAGCTGGGGAAAAATGAGAAATATAAAATATGTTTTCAACAGATAAAGGAGACTGTGCACTATACGTAAGAGCAAGTCTTTTAAAATAATGAACGTGGGCTTCCCTGGTGGCGCAGTGGTTGAGAGTCCGCCTGCTGATGCAGGGGACACAGGTTCGTGCCCCGGTCCGGGAAGATCCCACATGCCGCGGAGCGGCTGGGCCCATGAGCTGTGGCCACTAAGCCTGCACGTCTGGAGCCTGTGCTCCGCAACGGGAGAGGCCACAACAGTGAGAGGCCCAAAAAAAAAATGAACGTTACACTGAGCATTATGATATGGACGATATTTTTCATTTCACATATTCTTAGAAACTTGGGTGATTAAAAGTCGTATTTTTCCAAAGCAACGTTGTGAAAATAAATCCTGGTGTAAAGCATTTTTAAAATTTAAAAATTATTTTGCAAAGTGAATCACTCTATTTTTAAAAGTCTGTATCTTCATACGTCAGCTGTCACTAAATGAGACGTCCCTATGTAAGAAGAGTACCTGCTGTGATCTGAATGTCTGTGTTCCCCCAAAACTCCTATGCTGAACCCTAAAGCCCCAGCTGATGGTACGAGGAGGTGGGGCCTCTGGGAGGTGGTCAGGTCCTGAGGTGGGGTCCTTGTGAACAGGATTCGTGCCCTTGTAAGAGAGGCTCCGGAGAGCTCCCTGCCTGTCCCCCCACGTGAGGTCACAGCGGGAAACTGGCAGCCTACAACCCAGAAAAGGCCTTCACCAAAACCCGACCATGCTGACTCCTTGACCTTGGCCTTCCCAGCCTCCAGAACTGGGGGGGATAAATTTCGCTTGTTCATTAACCACGGAGTCTGTGGGATTCTGTTATGGCAGCCTGAAGAGACTAAGACAGCCCCTCGCTTGGGCGACCAGAACAACTCCCCTTCCCGCCGACCTCCCCTGCTCTTGGGGTTCCTAACCCGCTCCTCTCACCATTCCGTGTGTCTGCTGCACACCCTCTCACTGTGTCACATCCTGCTTCACGCTGACACTCTCTGCTGGTCTCCGCAGAATCCATGCAGAATAAAATCCACAAGGACAGGAGCAAGGGTGGTGGCACAGTGTATGTGCAGAACAAGCACCGGGTCAGGGGTCAGGGAGGCCTGAGCCTGTCACTGCTCTGTCACCAACTGGCTACACAATCGCCGCCATCTGTTCACTGCCTCTTTGCACACTTGTTCCAGTCAGAACTGAACAAGTAGTTACTCACAACATCCATCCATAAAGTTTCCTTACTTGTTATAAAAAGAGATGGTAATAACTGCCCTATTTACTTTTCCTAGTTGTTACCAAAAAAAAAAAAAGTGTAAATTCTTTATAAGCTGTTAAACACTACAGAAATAGTAGCGGGTTTTTTGTGTGTGTTTTAGGGTTTTTGGAAGGCCATCGTATAAACGGGATGAGCGTGGGCCTGGGAGTCGGCAGATACAAGCTAAGCCTGAGCATCGGCATTTCTCACCTGTCTGGCCTTGGGCAAGTCAACTCACCTTTTGGAGTATCAGTTTCCTCATCTATAGAACAGCGATACTAATACCCGTATCACATATTGCATGTGGATAATTAACATCTGTAAAGTACGTTCAACTGTCCTCATACCTGACTTTATACCCACAACTCTCCACCTTCGGTCCTATCCCATTTTCACACTACAGATCCTTCAATCCATGTGACTCCTCACCTCAGGTCTCCAGGAGCATCTTTAGGGCAGAGACCATAGACTTCATCACCAACGCCTAGCCTGGAGTGCACAGTGGGAGCTCAGTAAGTACATTAAAGAAGTGAATTCCCATCCACCTTCTTGGTAAAAACATAAATGTAACATAACAAACTGAAAAACCAGACGTTTCTAACAAAATGCATATCAATCTTACTCCATTCCTTAGTACAACAAAGACCCACTTTCACTTACATACATCCCTATGTTTTTCAACAGGTGCTAAGAAGAAAAGAGAAGCTTAAGACGAGACTTAGAGTAACCTTTATCTTTCTGACCAAAAATAAGACGTAAGACCATCAGCTCAAGATTTTTAAACTAAAAGGCTGTCCCTTTACTTATTTTGTTTTTTTAACCTATTAGGTAAAAGTATCAGCATTCAAAACCACCAGAAGCAACAGAGGAGCCTGAGGCTCCCAGAACAAAGCGAAACCAGAGAGCTGGTTTTCCCAGCTTCTAGCAGTTAGCCAACAATTAATTACTTGGAGTTGATATAAGGGCTAAAATCTTTTGGCCAGTCCTTATCCTAGGTTCTCTTCTTCATTTCCCAACTGAGGACTTGACTTCGGACTATATTACAAAGCTACAGTCATCAAAACAGTGTGGTACTGGCACAAAAACCAACATATAGATCAATGGAACAGGATAGAAAGCCCAGAGATAAACCCATACACTTACGGTCAATTAATCTACAACAAACGAGGCAAGACTATTAAATGGAGGAAAGAGAGTCTCTTCAATAAACAGTGCTGGGAAAACTGAACAGCTACATGTCAAAAAATGAAATTAGAACACTCTTTAACACCACACACAAAAATAAACTCAAAATAGATTACGTACCTAAACGTAAGACCTGATACCATAAAACTCTTAGAGGAAAACATAGGCCAAACACTCTCTGACATAAATCGCAGCAATATATTTTTCGATCCATCTCCCAGAGTAATGGAAGTAAAAATAAACAAATGGGACCCAATTAAACTCAAAAGCTTTAGCACAGCAAAGGAAACCATAAACAAAGCAAAAAGACAACCCACAGAATGGGAGAAAATATTTGCAAAGGATGCAACCGACAAGGGATTAGTCTCCAAAATTTTCAAACAACTCATGCAGCTCAATGCCAAAAAAAACAAACACCCAATCAAAAAATGGGCAGATGACCTCAAGAGACATTTCTCCAAAGATGACATACAGATGGCCAAGAGGCACATGAAAAGATGCTTAACATCACTAATCATTAGAGAAACGCATATTTAAACTACAGTGAGGTATCACCTCACACAGGTCAGAATGGCCATCATCAAAAAAATCTACGAACAATAAATGCTGGAGAGGATGTGGAGAAAAGGGAACCCTCCTACACTGTTGGTGGGAATGTAAATTGATACAGTTACTAGGGAGAACAGTATGGAGGTTCCTTAAAAAACTAAAAATAGAAGTACCATATGACCCAGCAATCCCACTACTGGGCATATATCTGGAGGAAAACTTGGTTCAAAAGGATACATGCACCCCAGTGTTCACTGCAGCACTGTTTACAATAGCCGAGACATGGAAGCAACCTAAGTGTCTATCAACAGAGAAATGGATAAAGAAGATGTGGTACAGATATACAATGGAATATTACTCAGCCATAAAAAAGAGTAAAATAATGCCATTTGCAGCAACAGGGATGGACCTGAAGATTATCACACTAAGTGAAGTCAGTCAGACAGAGAAAGACAAATATCATATGATATCACTTACATGTGGAATCTAAAACAAAATGATACAAATGACCTTATTTACAAAACAGAAACAGGCTCACAGACTTAGGGAAGGAACTTACGGTTACCAGGGGGGAAGGGTGGGGGGTAGGGACAGATTAAAAAAAAAAAAAAATCTCAATTCCACCTCAAAAACGCTTCTCCTGAAATTCCACGGCCTCCAGCGGTGTCTCTCCCACGGCACAGTGACTATAACACAAGTCTGATGCCCTCCTCCCCGGTTTAAAGCCCCATTACTTCCAGGATGAAGTGACACTTGGGGGACACAGAAGCTCATCCGTGCCCTGGCCCCATCCAACGGTCTGGCCTCGGTTCTCATCGGCCCCGACACGTACCCTGGGCTAAAGCTGTGACGGTGCACACGGCTCTCACACCCTTGGCACTCACGCACCACCTACAACAGGCGCTTCTGTGCCCACCTGGCAACCCCTTCAGAGCCGTCAAGACTCAGACTAAGATTAGGACTGAGTTCGGTGCCTCTGAACTCCTGAAACGTATGTACTACAGCGTGCTTATGTTTCTATAATCTCCAGTAGAAAGTGAGCCATTGAAGGACAGGGACTCTGTTTCATCACAGCAGGTAATACAGAGTACACGACTGAACTGAATAAATTAATACACGGCCTGACTGACTGCAGTTTTATTATAAATATAAAGGTTACTGTGAGATCATCTGGTAAAGTAAGCACCAGTCGTCAAGTTATTTCTACGAGAAAGTAATTTGGAGTTCTAAATAACTGTTACAAATAAACTCAAACACAATAAACACGGCTGTAAGATATCAAGAGATACTGTGACTTTGTAACTGAGGCGTATATGCTACCCAGAAATACTGATGGAGCCCAAACTAGGTACATGATCCGTGGGAAACAGAAAGACCCGGCACTAGGCATGAAGAAAAAACCCTGCTCAACAACGGCTATGAGAATTTAAAATAATTTTTCACAGACAAGCTCTGCTCCTAAGTTTGTAAGGCACTATTATACAAGGGTGACTAGAAATAAGTACCTTCTCAACCACTACTATCACGTTCCATGTATATAATCCTTTTCCTCTAAAGTGCAATTTTTAACCTTCTTACACGGGGAAAAGATTTTTTAAAGCTTCTCCATGGGTACAGGACCCCGAGTTCCAGCGACAGAGGTACCAAGGAAATCCCAACAGCAGCTGCTGACCGGACCAGTGTGCCGGCAGTTGGCAGGGAGGCAGGGAAGGAAAACAGGAGGGAGGAGGACCGCACGACGCTCCCCCAGCTCGGCTCGTCCGTTCCGCGCTTTCCGTGTGCCCAGCAGAATCGGTGGTAACCGGGGGATCACCAGGCACGGTCTTAAACCACCCCCCAGGAAGACCTGATCACAACTCTGCTTCACCCGCCCTCCGTCCGCAGCCCTTCACACAAGGCTACAGGAGCAGAAGCCAGGGCAAGAGGGCTGCGCAGGCTTCCAGAGGCACACGGCCCTGCTCCCTCCCGCCTACAGCCCCTGTCTCCTCCCACCCGCTCCCGTCGGCCCGCCTCCCAGGACTTCCCGTACCCGGGCGAAGACGAAACTACAGCCAGCCGCAGCGGAGCTGGCCTGGATCCCGCCTCCGCCCCTCCCTGCGCTGGCTCCGAGGCCGGGGCCGCGTTCTCAAAGCCTCAGCTTCCTCATCCGTACAGCGGGGACCATACGCTCTCCTCTAAGGGCTGTTGTAAGATTTCAATTACGTGAGACGGGGGATGAAACGTGGAGGCACACTGCCGGGCACAGAGTAAGCTAAACCAAAGGGGCTTCCAGGTGGGATGGTACGTGAACACGTATACAGATGGATAGAAGCAAATCAGCATGCAAAGGGCTTCACGGTGTTTTGCCATGTTTCGCTTGCTCGGCGCAGGCTGGAAAAAAAAAAGTCAACAAAACCACCACTACCACCACCACCACCGACAAAAACCCCAGAAAAACAGCATGAAAACTGACTCCATGAGCCTGTAACCACAGAAAGAGCTACAGACCCTCAACTTCGGCTCAGAGCCTCCTCACCATCCAGGAAGCCCACCCTATCTTTCAGCCTCATCTCACATTTATGCCTCCACACAGGCAACACTGTAAGTAGTGACATATATGCTTTCAGTTCCAACTTGGGTCAAGAATTCCTTCAGGGCAGTCACCTCTGTCACCCACCCCTTTTCCCAACCACCGAAAGCCCATTAATCATCCATCCTCTGAAGCCTTTCCTCATCCTCCCCGGCAGAAATCATCACGCCCATCTGTACGTTCCCAACGCCTATTGCTTAAACTCATACTTAGAGCACTTGTTTCATGCTAATTAGCATTTTTTCCGATCTTCTTCCTCACTGGAGTCTAAGTTCCACATCATTCAAGTGGAGTGTCAGTGGTCAGCTGAATGCACAGACCACAAAAACGTAATAAAATAAAGTAAACACGTCTTTACCTACAGGAATGTCCTTCTTGAGGGTAGACGAATATTTCCATCATCTTTCTGTGTTCTAAACACAGCTTCACTGGCCGGTCACTACTACAAAGCTGTGTAATGGACAGTAGCAGGGATACGTACTAACTTTTTTAGCTTATGTTTTCTCAATAACCAAAAACATCTCTTATAACAATCCTGACAGTCACTGAGAGAACATTTTATGCCTTACTTATCAAATGATTTATCAGCCCACTTTAATTTCCATTAGTTAAGCAGAGTATTAAATCTTTTTGCTACTCATTGAAAGAAAGCACTTCAAAATAAACTTTTTTGTTATATGAGGATGGACCTGTTCCAAAACAAGATCTGATTAAATAATAAATGTTATTTTATAAATCAAATATGAAAATCAATCTCCTTGTTTCATATCACACATACTATATGCATTTACTTTATGGAGTTTTATAAATGTAAATATCAACTCTTATTTCCTACATATACAAACATGGCTGGAAAGCTGATTTACAACCAAGAGTTTGATTCATAAGCAGTCTACGGTTTAGATAGCATGAGTCCAAATATTAAAGTGCTCAAATTCCCTTCAAATGACAGCAGTCTAAATTAGAAAGTCACAGTTTTAGCTCGTTCAGATTCTAATTCTACTTTTGCTACTAAATAACAGTGCTACCCTAGGCAAATCACTTAACCTCTCTAAATTCTAAGTTTTACATATTTGAAATGACTCTGGATTAGATCAAATTTCCCAGATCCCATTCTTATCATACAAATCACCTTGAACACTTGTTTGAAAATACACGTACTGACCCCTCTTCTAAAGGCTCTATGCTAGCAGCTCTGCCTTGGGGGCCAGGGGGTCTGTGTTCAGAGTTCCCACGGACGCGTGTTCCCCAGGCTCCTCCTGTTTGGGAAGTCTTCTACTACACACTGGTTTCTGATCTCTAATGCTCTTTATGGCTCTGAAGTTCTATGAATTTAAGATTTTATGACATGGATCAAGTCCCCCAGCCCAACCCGATGATATCGAACACAGTCCACGCGCAACTTCATTTTGCTGTGCAGGAAAGTTCAAAAGCTATCATTCTTAACATCTGGCTCCATTTGCTGTACAAGTCCCTCAACTTTCAAGCCATCCTACATACCAGTGTTTGTGCTGACAAATAATCTGACAGCTAACCTGATCTGGGTCAGAACACACTTCTGGTGGAAGGCGCTCCCCTGTGGTTTTAATGCACACAACTCGCCATACGTTTAACGCTGACTCACGCATTAGCGTCAGCTCTCAGAGCCTGTGCGTCCGGCCCTGCAACTGTGCCTGGTTCACAATCTGTCCTTTACTCACATATGTGTGACAGCCATCAGGCAGACCACGACTCTACAACCCCTTCCAGCGATCTGACAGATAATTCAGTTAATAGTTATGAATAAACTTTAATACATCATAACTATTACCTGGCTTTGAAACGTAATGCCTGAAAACACTTGCCCATGGATATAAATACAGAAGAAAACATTTTAAAGGCTATACTCTCAAAATCTCTCTTTAAAAGCACTGTGATAGAAAGCATGTGCTCTGCAACGGGTGTTGTCATTTTTTAAAAAAGGCATTGCTTTCAATCCCCACCCACCCCGAGTTAATAAAATCTGGTTAGTCAAACTTGCCTTAGAATATTTCTGCTACCACCACACATTTCTTCCCCCCAAAAGGCTGGGAGGCAGCATACAGAAATAAAAGATCTCAAACATACCAAGATAATTTAGAGGTGGGAAGTGTGGTGGGGGTCAATATATTCAGGACAGTTAAACATACCAGTTTTCATTATACTTCTCAAAAAGCAGGACAAGGCAGGAAACTGATTCTTACTCCTCTAAAACCAGACCAAACAGTTTCTCAGGAAACAAAGCTTTTACTAGTACTCTGAGAAATTTTCTCACAGGGGTCTTAGAAAAATAGTTAGAGTACGGCATCATCGGTCAAAATTTCACAGCAACTGGAAAACCTGAAATCAAACTGTAAGAAAAACTGCAAGTACGCGATTAAAACACAGATCATTAGGTGTGACACCGCAAGGGTGCAGGTGATGTAGTCAAGCATGAGTGCCTGATGCCCACAGACAGAAGCCAGACCCAGAGGACCAGAGGCCGTATCGTTTACATCACGTTCCTTAAATCTCATCTACCGGAGTCAGATTTAATAGCAGGATCGATACAGAGTGAAAGAAACCTGACAGGAATGCGATTAGTCGTCTACCAAACCTGTATCTTCACACACACAAGCTGCACTAGGAAAAAGAATGAAGAAAATGTGGTAGGTTTGTTTCACTCTTACTAAAGAGGATCTAAAATAGATAACCTCCTCTAATGCTAGAAGGACCAGGTCATGTGACGTGTATCTTTGGTACCTGAAAGAACGGGTACTGAGCAAACACAGACACAGACTCAACGTTGCGGACGTGCTTTATAACCATCCATTTGGCCTGAACGATGGAAGCAAAAATAATCAGAGCAGAAGCATCCCACTAGCGCAGTGACCGCAGAGAGGTGGCGGTGAGCGCCTGTGGGGACACCTGAGCAGAGACAGGTGCACAACGATGGGGGAACCCGCAAGGTGGACCTGAAGCCGTCAGTGAGAGGTGAAAATCTCACATCTGATAATAAACACTCTTACTTTTCCTTAATAATTCTATTATAAATCTATTACTAAATTCATTACGTTTTTCTTGAGACATTATTCTCCATTTCTTGAAAGTAACTGTTTTTTTTAAGAAGGAAAATAGGCAGAAAGCAAAAGCGGGTCAATCGTCTCTTTCAGCACTATATTCGGTAAACTAATTTTCGTTCATTCTTTGAAATTCTTCAATTTCAAAACTTCATATCTTCTTCTTGTATATCTCTCTCCTTCCTCCGAAGTAAGGAATGTCTCATGCAAGAGCATGATTTAATTAAACGTGCGAATCTGCTGTTCTAATGCCATTCTCGACGATGCCCAGCGTTTTGTAAACCTGAGCTACAGCGGTACCGCAGATTGAAGCGGCAGGCGATGCACCTGAGCGTCTGTGTGTCTCCACAGACTATCATGAGAGAGGCCTGCCTGCTAGTCCCAAGCCAGCGCAGAGCCCTTCATTGTGTGTTTTCCACAAGAACGCATTCAAGTTGTTAAGTAAACTGAAGTATCTGATATACAGACATTTACCAAGAGGTCATTCAAGCATGTAAATGAACACTTACAAATCCCATCTCTTTCCTAATGAGAATAAAAGGATGCACTTTACATCTCTTCTAGTCTCTATGATGGAAAAAAGTTTTTAAATCAAAAAAGAAATCACTTTACTTTACTTGGGAATTATGTAATTGTTTCTCCCAGGCATTATAATAGCACCAAACATTCCACAATAGTTTATTAAAATCTTCCTTAATTTGTTCACTTTGCTATACACCTGAAACACAACACTGTAAATCAACTATACTTCAATTTTAAAAAATCTTAATCTGAAAATGAGGCTTGTAAGAAAAAAGGTATTTTTTAAACTCTAGGCAGAGATGACAATGCAATGGTAAAACCTATGTCCCTCTGTATTATAATACAATTCACAAACGTACACACTTGAAACAAAATAATCTTGGGTGTATAAAGACTCACCATCTGTATGGGTTTCTTGTGGAGATCTCGTTCTGTTACCAATTTTTCTTGGTCCGTGACATAAAGACCTTTCTGTGCTAAAGCCTGGATGACAGCATCATGGCCCAAAAGGGGTTTGGCAGCGTCGCTCTTGAGAATGAGGCTCCCAGCGCGACAGTACAGTTCAGCCGAGAGAAGCAAATTAACAACAGGCGGCTTGATGTGCTCCTGGTCATACTGGTCTGTGTAAAATGGCTCTCGAAGCTCCTCTGGCACATTTTCTACAAAGATTAAGGGGAAACAATTTCTTACAAGGTTTTTATAAAAGAAACACAGCTTATCTAACAATCATTCGTGTCTTAAAAGTTAAGATTCCTTCTAAAAATAACAATAACCCTTTAGCTGAAAAGATGATTTATTCGACCTTGGCAGGTAATCTGGAACGAGAAAGAGAGAGAATTTTCCTTTACGGAAGATACGGTTCCGAGAATATTCTAAAAAGCGACTCTACCAAGCCATCAAGGAAGAGACGTCTTCTGAGTCCGGGCAGTCTGCGGAAAGTATTCCCACGTGCACGCTGGAACACAGAGAGCGAGCGAGCTACAAGGCTCCGAAAAGCCCATTCCAGCGGATCCGCTCACATTCAAGCGCTCACGATAACAGCTGCTTCCGGGCACCGCTAGGCCTCGACGCCTGGGAGTAAAAAATCCTTTGCCCAAAGCTGCCCGGCTCACCGGCTGCCAAGCAGGACGCGCCCACTGCGCGCTGTCCCTCCGCCTCCCGCCGCCTCTGGCCTCTCCCTCCTGTTGGCCCGCGTAGGCTGCTGAGCGGCAGCTACAGCTGCGGTTCTCGGAGAACCACCCTTACAAGTCCTGAACGCCAGCAAGCCCTGTTTCCTTCGCCTTCCCACCGACCCCACCCCAACCCCCAAAAGCCTTCCTGGGCACCCAGCTGCTCCCTTCGAGGGAGACAGACAGGGCAGCTGGGCGATGGGATGGTCTCTGAGCTTCTCTCTGGTGGCCAGGCCATCGCCCGGGAAGAACGCCAGGCAAGGACGGGCGTCGTCCCCCGCGAGGAAAGGCGGGCATCTGAGCAGGAAGCTGGCGTAGAGCCACAGTCACAGAACCTGGCAGCTCTGGCCCGACACCAGCCAGGCCCCCGCCTGCCTCCTCCGGAGAATGAGGGCTCGGGGCCACCCGCCACCCATCACGGCTTCGAGGAGCCTCCTCAACAGGCAGCTTCAGCGTGAGCCCGACGACGCCACAGCGCTCAGCCACGCCAGCCTTCCAAAAGGTGTACTCGCGAGTATTAATATACAACGTAGCAATTTTACCTTCAAGTTCTTGACAGGTCCTATCACTTAGAAAAATATTTTCATCAAATAACAGTATCATAATGATTGCACGTTCACTTTCTATATGAGTATGGTTCTGGGGAATTCAAGGATTTGGAAATAATCCTTACCCTCAAGGAGCCGGTAGTCTACAAATAATCTAGACAGACAGGTAAAGTTCAGCAGTTCAGAAACTGGAGACAACAGTGAGCAATAAATGATCAAGAGGCTTCCCTGGTGACGCAGTGGTTAAGAATCTGCCTGCCAATGCAGGGGACACGGGTTCGAGCCCTGGTCTGCGAAGATCCCACATGCCGCACTGCAAATAAGCCCGTGCTCCACAACTACTGAGCCTGCGCTCTAGAGCCCGCGAGCCACAACTACTGAGCCTCTGTGCCACAACTACTGAAGCCCGCACACCCAGAGCCCGTGCTCCACAACAAGAGCCACCGCAGTGAGAAGCCCGCGCACCGCAAGGAAGAGTAGCCCCCGCTCGCGGCAACTAGAGAAAGCCCGCGCGCAGCAACGAAGACCCAATGCAGCCAAAAATAAATAAATAAATTTAAAATGGAAAAAATAAATAAAAGAGAAAAGAGAATCAGAGGAAGCATCAACTCCAGAAGCAAGATCATAAACTTAGTTTTACATGTGCTGAGTCTGAAACAATAGCAAAAATACCCAAGTGGAAATATCCAAAAAGCAGCTGGGAATACAGGACTCTGGAAAGAGGTCAAGAGTAGATGTACCGGGCTTCCCCGGTGGCGCAGTGGTTGAGAGTCTGCCTGCCGATGCAGGGGACACGGGTTCGTGCCCCGGTCCGGGAAGATCCCACGTGCCGTGGAGCGGCTGGGCCCGTGAGCCATGGCCGCTGGGCCTGCGCGTCCGGAGCCTGTGCTCCGCAACGGGAGAGGCCACAACAGTGAGAGGCCCGCGTACCACAAAAAAAAAAAAAAAAAAAAAAAAAAAAAAGAGTAGATGTACCAATTTGGGATTTTGGAGACATCTAAAAATACCATCCTCATTTAATAATTGAAAACACTTTCCTTCCTTCGTGGCTGCATTAACCAGTAGTGAGCCAGCCTTAAACTCAGCAGCGGCCTCAGCGTGACACATGAGCTCCGTTGTAATCTACAGAACACGGGCGCTGGCACTCACTTAAATTCTCGTATCACGGGAGCTAAATGGAAGCTACTCGTAGAGCAAATTTAAAGGGAAATTATTTGATTTGAAGACAATTATTATAAAATGTACACATAACAGATTTTTTCCCCCTATAACAATAAAAAGTGACGAATGCAGTGACTTGGTACCTAAACATCTGCTATGCAAAGAAAAGTGACTGCTCATCACCAGGGTTGCAAACTTCACCGCACCTGTACATCCGCTTACATTTATTTACGGCTTTTACATCCATTCTCACACACGATCTTTATTACAACTTGGTGGAACTGTCAAATCAGACAATACGCAGAAAAATATCAGGAATGTGTAATACTTAATAAGGGCCTTTATGTGCGGGCACTGTCACAAACATGCATTCTGTCGTTCAATACTAACAACCCTCTTGTCCCTATTTTACAGATAAGGAACTCAAGAAAGGTTACCTTGCCCAAGGACACATAGCTGATAAGTGCAGAGTCTTAGCTCGAAACCTTGTAGCTAAACAGATTCAAAAATAACAATGGTTTGCCAGGATCAACAGGCTGGAAGGTGGAAAACATACAGCTTAGGGGCTATTTTCATTTTATTATGACGAACCCACAAATCTAAGTGATGAAGATGTAAGTTTCAAAAAAAGATCTCAATGCAAGGAAAAGGGAAGGAATCCAGCAAGTCAAAGAATGTTTCAAGAATATGACAAAAACAGATTATTCCACCCCAAAAGAATGCAAAACTGCATACTGAGTATTGTAAAGTAGGTCACTTTTAAGAACAAGTCTTCAAGAACTAAATATGCTTAAAGAAGACTTCGAAAATGTCGATCATTTTGCCAACAGTACAAGACTATCATTTTTTAGAAAACAGTTTGGACTTGTATCACATTTTTAAAATGAATGACCTGAAACCACATATTAGAAAATAAACAGGCAAAATCAAAGATAAGAGGTTTCACCCTGCCCCTCACCTCCAGAGTACAAGAAGGTAAGAAATTAATACTTCAAGAAACTGAAACTCCCAGAATTGCAAAGGATAAGAGACAAGTTTTTCTTGTGCACCAGGACTTAAGCAAGAACCTACCTTACTCATGTTATTATAAATCCTGACTAGAGCGAAGCTTTGAAATTAACAATCACCTGAAACGCTTGGGCACAGGCAGAGGGCACAGAAACAGTCTTGCCCAAGGCACTTTTCTATAAAGCTGAGTTAGTACTAGTTGCATCCATGCACCAGCAAATGACACAGATTTCCTTAACACAGTGAATGGTCAGGGGTTACAAGGGGAATGCAGTTCAGAAATATCACCACTCAACCATGGGAACACTGCCTTATTTTCCAAATCTAAAAATTATGTCTAAGGCAATTACTAAGACAGAATTTGTGAGTTTCAAAATCTCCAAGTAAAAGTAAGCCCTACACCTGGAACTCTAAATTAACCAAAAGACACAAAAATGGTCAGTTAACATTTTTTAAAAAAATCATAGTACCGGTAATCAAAGAAAGTTACAATGAGACTCTGCCTATCAAAATGGCAAGTAATTTTTTAAACCCACAGTTGACAAGGATGTATTAAAATGAGTACCTCACAGAAATCCAAAAAAGAGGGGAGGGCTTCCCTGGTGGCGCAGTGGTTGAGAATCTGCCTGCCAAGGCAGGGGATACGGGTTCGAGCCCTGGTCTGGGAGGATCCCACATGCCGCGGAGCAACTAGGCCCGTGAGCCACAATTACTGAGCCTGCGCGTCTGGAGCCTGTGCTCCACAACAACAGAGGCCGCGACAGTGAGAGGCCCGCGCACCGCGATGAAGAGTGGCCCCCGCTTGCCACAACTAGAGAAAGCCCTCGCACAGAAACGAAGACCCAACGCAGCCAAAAATAAATAAATAAATAAAGCAAAACTGTCAACAAGTAAAAAACACTAGTATAAAAAAAAAAAAGAGAGGATATATGTATACTATAGCTGATTCACTTTGCTGTAGAGTAGAAACTAACACAACGTTGTAAAGCAACTATACTCCAATAAAGATTAATTTTAAAAAAAAAGAGTACCTCCTACATGACCAGAGGGCAAGGACCATAATTATTCCCCATAATACAAACCGTAGCATCTTAGTGCCTGATACATGGCGAGCACAAAATAAATATCTGATGAATGAAAATGTTATTATTTTTTTTAATTTTAGTCATCAGTCTTGTCCTAAAGGGACTCCCAGATTTCAAATTTCCCCTCAACTCCCAGATTCTGTACTAGTAATCCTAATTTACTCCGTGTACCTGCTTTGAAAAACCTGACAGTTTTCCCCTAGGCCACTCTTTACTTCTGCAATAGTATCCCTCTCAAAACCAAACCTTTTCCAGTTAACCTACATTCACTACCAGCAGGAGGCAGCATGACAGAGCGGGGAAAACTGGGGCTTTGGATTTAAAAGCTGTGTCTTCCCTGACCCGGGACCGTGAGTGCAGGAACTGTCTGTCCTGAGTTCGGGCTCCCCAGCCTGCACAGGTGTGCAGTCACGGTTGCTCCTGACTTCAAGTTCCTCCACCTCTGGGCCCACCACACCGCAGACGCTACAGGGTGCCATGTCTGTCCCTCGGGGCCTGGGCACCAGCTACTCCCCGGCCCCTCACCCTCCTCCCGCGGTCGGCCCTTCCCATCGGGAGCTCAGTCAGTGGTCATCTCCCAGATACACCTTCCCTGACCCCACGCAGTCGTCCTGTTTCAATGACTACTATCCCATAATATTTAGGTTAGCCTATTTCTACCCCCTCCCACTACATTGCAGCCTGGAGGAGAACGGGATACTTTGAGACGCAGGGACCTCTCCTGAGCTCCAGGTCCTCACAACCCTTCACGAACCCCAAACCAGAGCCTGGTTTCTCAGAAACATGGAAAGGGCGGGGGGGTCCGAGCGAGCTCTATGGGGCTGGACTGAGATGGGAAGTGTCAGTGTGGACACATGGTGGTTGGCATGTATCTGTGACAGAGAGAGTCACATCTGGACGTGCGTGTTTCCTAGCTCTGTCTGCTAAATCCCAGCGGCAATAAGCCTCGCACCTGTATCTCAGTTTCTAATACGCCTCCCATTAAAACGCACCAGGACTCCTCCAGAAATGGCTGTTTCCTCCCGGGCTGGAGCAGGAAAACTGCAAGATCAGCTAAGAACGTGTGTGTGTGTGTGTGTGTGTGTGTGTGTGTGTGTGTGTGTGTGTGTGTGTGTGTGTGCGCGCGCGTGCGAAAGCTAACAAATGATGGGACCATGTCAAAAGGTCACAGGATTCAGCCGGAAAGAGATCCCACTGGCCAAATCTGAGACAATCTGAACATCAAAATAAGTAATGACAATAAAAGATTAGAACCCACTGAATAAAACAAGAATGTCCACCCTGATGGAAACAAATAAATGAATAAGTATGTGAAAGAAAAAGAAGGGAAAACTCTTCTTTGTAGTAGAATACCAACTAAAAATGGGATAAAATAAATGGGATAACAACTGATTCAAGCAAGAATCATTTTGGATGCTAAATTGGTGGGTTTGATGAACAGGGTATTTCAAATTATCTCCCCACGAATTGCTTCTTAATTAAAGATGGAAAATATTAACTTTATAGCGGAGAGAAGTGGCAGATACCGCCTGAAGCAAGTGATCAAAATCTGCACCACCAACTGAACGTACATCGCGTGCCCCTGACACAACCCACACTGAAAACACAGCACCTCTTCTGTGGTCGTCCCGCCAGGTTTGTGTAACTTGAATCCATCAAGAAGACACGTTAGATCCAAATGAGGGACGTTCTATAAAATAACTGGCTTACTGTTTTCATAAGATAAAAATACATTTTAATAAAGGGAGCAAATCGACACTGCAGGCTCAGACATTTCGGGGGTACTGAGAACCTGGATTTCCTATTTCCTGACCCCCCCTCCCCAGCATCTCGGTGCATGAGGGAGGATGTCAAGCGGTCTGATCCTGGGAGCAACAGAGGGTAAGGAAACTGCGCTCTGTCTAGATACTTCTCCTCTGCGGCTGCCTGGCTGCCCAGCGGTTCATCTCTGGTGCCTCCCGCGCATCCCTGCCCAAGCCCCCTGAGGAACGCAGGGATGCGGCCAGGCAGGGGGCAACGAAGCACACCTGCTGCTGGAGAGAGACAGGTGACGGAGGTGGCAGGGATGAGAGGGGGTGCGAGGGCGGGTCAGCTGGAGGCGAGCAGGGAGGGAAGGAGGGAGAGTAGAGAGTAGGTGGTCAAAGGACAAGAAGGAAGAAAGCCAAAGAAGACGGGGTGGCACCAGGGGACAGGAGCGGGGGGCGGGGGGAATGGGGGGGCGGGAAAGGTCTCCGGTTCCTGGGTCTCCATCACTTCTTATCTGGGTCAGGGGTCTGTGTACTGTTCCTTCAGACTGTCTAGGTTTTCTTGTTGGGACACTGCCCGCAGCCACACCAGAATCTCATCGTCGTCCCAGTCATGGAACCCAGGGGCGGAATGAGGGCCCAGCGTTCCAGAGAGGGCAGAGGACCACGAGGCAGGAGGTGGCCCAGGTGGAGCCTGCAGGGACCTGCCTGCTTGTGCCAGGGGCACAGGGCAAAGACAGTGCCCAGGGCAGGGGCCTGCCACCCAGCTCAGCAGGCAGCAGGGGTGCTGAGGCTACACAATGTCAGGATCGTGGAAGACAGAGACAGACTGAGACGCCGTTCCAGGTTAAGGGGCCGACGGAGACAAGTCTACTACATGTGGTGCACAATCCTGGACTGCATCTGGAAATGGGGAAAAGCAGCAACACAGGACGTTAAGACAATGGCAAATCTGAGTAGGGGATGTGGGTTAGATAATACGGGGTCGAAGTTAAAGTTCCGTATTTTTATAATTTTACTGAGATTACCTGAGACTTACCGTTCATCTCTCATCAGGAGAGAGCCTGAAGTATTTAGGGGTAGAGGGTACAATGTCTCTAATTCTTTCTCAGACAGCTCAGAAAACATTACGTGTGTGTGTGTGTGTGTGTGTGTGTGTGTGTGTGTGTATGTATCTACAGACACACACGGATTTGTGTGGGGGAAGGGGAAGGGAGAAAATGGGACAAAAGGTTAACAACTGGTAACCTGGGGAAAGGGTATGCAGGAATTCCTTGTACTATTCTTTTTTTTTTTTTTTTTTTTGCGGTACGCGGGCCTCTCACTGTTGTGGCCTCTCCCGTCACGGAGCACAAGCTCCGGATGCGCAGGCTCAGCGGCCATGGCCCACGGGCCCAGCCTCTCCGCGGCATGTGGGATCTTCCCGGACCGGGGCACGAACCCGCGTCCCCTGCATCGGCAGGCGGACTCTCAACCACTGCGCCACCAGGGAAGCCCCTTTGTCCTATTCTTATGCATTTGAAATTACGCTGAAGAGAGTCATGAAACCTCAAAGCGCCCCAAATCAATCTTCTCCCCAAGCGTAATCATTCCCGGTGTTCCCTGCGTCACAGAAGTACAGCGGCATCTAGGCGTCGTCCCTCAAGCCCCAGACCAAATCCATCACCAAACCCAGCCCAACCCTCCCCTTCTCGCAATCTCAACTCCCACCTCCTGGTCCTGGCTCTTGGAACTTTGCGTCTGCACTACTGCATCACTCCTCAACTTGTCTTTGCAATGCCCACACCTGTCCCCACTCCAAACCATTCTCTACTGTAGCCAGAATCTGCTTACTTCCCGTAGGCAAACTTGAGCAGGTCACACACCCTGCCAGACCTCAGGGTTTTCAATGACCTCTGCTTCTTTAAGGACTCAAAGCCTTCCTCTGACCTACAGAAAGACATGCCCTGCCCTGGCGCCCATTCAGTTCCTGAACCACGCACGCTCCCTCCCCCCGCAAGCCTTTGCGCATTCTCCTCACCACTGTTCACAATGCTCTTCCTACCCGTTCTTTACCTCCCTTCCAGATTCTCGGGGGGGCCAGTGATCCATTCAGTTTGGTCCAATAAAGGGAAACAACAGAACAGTTATCCTGCCTTTCCTGTACCTCAGAAAAATGCACTTTTACTTCCGAGGCTAACCAATTCTGTTATAAAAGATGCTTACGTTTGTAAAAATATATGTGAAACCTTTTAAGATATTTGAAGTATAGATAAGTACTAGTAAGCAAAAAGTTGTTAATCACGGACAGAACTCAAAGAATGTACCAAATAAAGGTAAGTGGGGGCTTCCCTGGTGGCGCAGTGGTTGAGAGTCCGCCTGCCAATGCAGGGGATAGGGGTTCGTGCCCCGGTCCGGGAAGATCCCACATGCTGCGGAGCGGCTGGGCCCGTGAGCCATGGCCGCTGAGCTTGCGCGTCCGGAGCCCATGCTCCGCAGCGGGAGAGGCCACAACAGTGAGAGACCCGCGTACCGCAAAAAAAAAAAAAAAAAAAAAAAAAAAAAAAAGTAAGTGGTTAGCAGCATATGTATGTTAAACATAGCAAGGAATGGAAAAAACCAGAAGATACCTAATATTCATGAGGTCCCAACGTGCTAACTATTCATGATACACAAGATACACCAGGCAATAAATATTCATGATACATTAAATATACATGAGGCTGAACGAACAATAGGCAATGAACACTAAATATACACGAACACTTAAAATTCATGAATGCTTAACTGGGCCACCCATCAGCGACACACATTCTGGCCTGCGTGTGCTCTGCCCAAGGCGCACAGGACCCAAGGCTATTCATCAGGCTTCCCGACAAGCCACAGCTGCGGCAGGCATGCACGTCCTCTGCGTCTCTGATGGAGCAAGTGTGCGGCCTTGTGTCACTGTGGGCCTCCTTGTTCAAACCTCAGCGCTGGTTGTTGCAACCGTACCATCTGTGGGCAAGGCTGATGGAGCACAAAGAACGAGGATTCAGGGAGGGTGTGTTAATTCACCCCACCTTTCTTTGCCCTCGCTTCTCACGGTAAACCGATTTAACAATCCCTGTGATTGAAGCTCTCTGAGTTTGTCTGTGAATATTCCTGCTCCGTGACCTCCAGGGTGGCTGCCTGGCAGTTCGCTGTGGAAACTTCTCCCCCAGGGCACCCAGACATTTAATACAGGGAAGAGAATTCCCACTAACAAACAAAGAAGCCAGGACACAAAGAGAAATAACGAGACATTAAGTGCCTCCCGGTGGAAGTACACAAACCTATGGAGTATGCAAAAAAAAAAAAAAATCAAACTTGAATCTGTACAATTCTCTATATTTAGCTGTCAATGTATAAGAAATACAGGGGACAAAATGACACCTGTTAAACCATCCCGTGGCGATCCAGGCCGTGGGAAACGACAGGACAAATACCAAATACTATGGTTTCTCCAGTAAGTAAACTGTAAGGAAAACAGAATTAGATGGCGGGGGAGCCTATATATTTAAAAAACTTAGAGAGACATACCAAATTGCAAAGGCTGGCCCCTATTTAGATACTGACTAGAACAAATGAACTGTAAAACAGAAAAGTGAAAACAGAAAGGTGACCGGTGATGTGGAGCGGCGTGGTGATGGCAGCACCACGGCAAAGTTTAAAAAGGGAGCGCCTGGGGACTTCCCCGGCGGTCCAGTGGTTAAGACTTCACCTTCCGAGGCACGGGGTGCGGTTCGATTCCTGGCTGGGGAGCTAGGATCCCACATGCCTCCGGGCCAAAACAAAAACCAAAACATCACACTGAAGCAACACCGTAACAAACTCAATAAAGACCTTAAAAATGGTCCACATCAAAAAATCTTAAACGATAAATAAATTTAAAAAAATAAAAAGGGAGCCCCTGGCTGCCGGAGACACTAGTATGTTTACAGATGCAATGACACGATGTCGGGGACTTGCTTTAAATAACCGGCGGCTGGGTCGGGGGTGAGCCGCCGGCCGTGGAGGTCAGACGCGGGGTACAGGGAGCTCGCTGTCATCGTAGCTGTTTGGGATGTGCCATCGTCAAACGGCTTTGTCTGCTCGAAGAGGAAGGAGGAGGCGGGAGAAGGGCAGAGAAGTTTCTCTGAGGAGCCCTGGGTGCCGTGGGAAAGGACGTAAGAGAGGGCGGGGCGCGGGAGGAGCCCCCCCCCCCCCCACCCCGCCGCTGCCGTCCGCCGACCCAGGTGCGCTTTCCGTGCCGCAGCGAACACGCCCCGGCCGCCCCGCCCGCTTCGCTCCCCCGCTTCCCCTCCACACCTTCTGCCGAGCTGCGAAATCCCGAGGTGCCTCCGGCCGCGCCTTCACCCCCCAGGCTGGGCCTCCTGTCCCGCTTCCTCGCTTCCCCTCTGGTCACTCTCTGTGGCTCTCCTGTCTTGGGGGCCTCCCCACACTCTCCCACGGGGTGACTGGCACCTACCCACCCTGTGTGTCTCCATCACCACCTCGCCTCTCATCCCCGAGATCTTCTGAGCCCCACCTGAGCGGGACTCTTCAAGGGCCCAACGCACACACCCCACCGTCTCGGCGCTGCTCTGTCCCGCCCTCTTTCCTTCGCACACACAACCTGGCCCTCTCCCACTGTTCTGTTCCCCAGTAAGGAAAATCAGTCTTCACACGCCCCACAATATCATCTTTCCTTCGCCGTGTCCAACCAACCACCAGGTCTTACCTTTGACGCGCATCCACTTCCTTCCGTATCCATCCACCTCCAAGCCGATGCCACCTCTCACCTGGACGGTAACAACTTCCTAACTGTTCCCCCTTCACAACCCTTCGTCTCCCTCCAATGCATTTCCTGCTCTGTATCCAAGAGATCTTTTTCCTTGCTGTGGCCAAATACACGTAGCATTAAAATCACCATGTCAACCATTTGTAAGTGCACTCCCAGGGATCTTTCGAGAAACAGTCTTCCAACATTACCAAGTTTAAAACACAAACTGAGTGGCTCAGGGTCCAGGAGGGAAGATTTTCCACTAGACCTAGCCTTTTACACATCTGGACTTTTGAATCGGTGCCTGTCTCACCTCTTCAAAAACTATTAAGTGTCAAAAGTAAAATTTCAAGAACTTATAATCAAGCCCTCTAAAGTCTATGTTAAAAAAAAATGGAGGTAGCTAAAAAAGAAAAAAGGTTATTTCTGCTGTTTCAAAATCTGTTACAATACAAAATTCTACAAAACGCGTAAATTAGAGAAAAATTTACAAGTCAGCGCCCTCGTCATATGAATGTCATAAAACAGAAAGAATGGAAAACAAGAAGACAGTTGAAAGAGAATCTTGAAAGTAGCATTAAAATGCCAGCAGAAAAAAATGAAACCATCTACTTTGAAACGTTCCTTTGCTGAGGACAAATGTCTTTTAAAGTATTTCAAACATTTCAAATATTTTTTATTCCAAGAGCCTAAAGTACTTAAAATTTCCTTGTAACTCCCATTTAGAGACAGAAAATGGTTTGAAGGAGAGGGCTGGGAGTGGGAGCGGGGGTAGATTCAAAATAACTTTTCAAGATCATACACACATGTTCCCAGGAACCTATATTTGTTAAATATGGAGTAAGGAGACGAACACTTTTTCAGTGAACTGAAATTCTATTTCTTTACCTCAAAAAACCATTTTCAGGTGCTTCATAAACACGACTAGGCCTAACACTCAGGGTGCGACTGTGAGGGTTACAGAGGGACTTCGGTTTTCTCTCTAGTGCTGGATTCCCAGCCTCTGTTTTATTTCTCCCAGTTCATAGTTGAAAAAGTTTATTTTTTTTTAATTTTTGGATTTTATTTTATTTATTTTTGTATACAGCAGGTTCTTATTAGTCATCGGTTTTATACACATCAGTGTATACATGTCAATCCCAATCGCCCAATTCATCCCACCACCACCACCCCTGCCCCCGCCGCAGCTTTCCCCCCTTGGTGTCCATACGTTTGCTCTCTACATCTGTATCTCAATTTCTGCCCTGCAAACCGGTTCATCTGTACCATTTTTCTAGGTTCCACATATATGTGTTAATATACGATATTTGCTTTTCTCTTTCTGACTTACTTCACTCTGTATGACAGTCTCTAGATCCATCCACGTCTCTACAAATGACCCAATTTCGTTCCTGAAAAAAGTATTTTGAATAAAAAGAATTCTTTGAAACTATTAAAGAAATACAATCCCATTCCACAATGGGAAACAGAATATCCAAAAGTAGCCTAAGTGTGAGATGGATCAATTCATGTTTCAATGTATATGCTTTCTCTTCTAAAGAAGGCAAAACAAATGCTTATTATCATGACTATTTGGCAAGCAGGGAAACTGAGACAAAGACTTTAGGAAAAAGGCCCCCAAAAAGGGAGCAGGTGGTAGAAGGAGAGCTGGAAAGACACTACAGTGTTGGGGTGTAGCCCTTTAACCCAGAATGAGTTGATGCAGAATCCGTGTTTAAAAAGAAAAGGAGAGACCCTGAAAGGCACAGGAAGGAAAGTGCTAAACGTGATCACAGTGAATACAATTATTATCTCAGCAGAAGCACCACGCTGTGACTACTAACAAATGTGTAATATTAATTTAAAGATCATTATTTATAATTTACCAATAGAAAAGGTCCATGAACTAGTACCTAAAAAACTAGATCCACTGGGGTGGGGGGTGGGGACGACCCTGAAATGACAGACCGATGCTAAATATGTTTCCTATTTCTGTACTAACTAATCAAATACAAACAGGTTTGTTGAAGAAAAATTAAACATACTTTTAAATTCCACAAAAAACAAAAAATTTAAGACTTACGTTTGAACGGTTTTCACGCTTTCTTTGTGCCTTTACTTCCAGTATTATACTACAAAACTGTAATGAACTCTAGGAAGAGTATAACACAGAGGTGAAAATACAAACTTTAGTATCATAAAGGTTTTGACTCGAATTTGTGTTCCACCAACTACAAGCTGGATGATCAAGGGCAAGTTATTTAACCCCTCTAAACCCATTTCCTCTTTTATTAAAAGGGCAAACTGTCATATTTCCTAAATTCTTATTTTCCATTGGAATATCTGTGAAATCGGGACACATTGTAACAAATTTGTACTTCAATGTCCAAAAAACCTTTTTAAATTGAAGGTGTATCTCACAGTCTTCGTAGCAGTGATTCTTAAGCTGGAGTCGTATTGGCCCCAGGAGACACTGGCAATGTCTGGAGACGTTTCTGGGTGTTACAACTGGGGAAGAAGTAGGAGCGGGGAATACCACTGTCACCTAGTGGGTAGAGGCCAGGATGCTGCTAAAATCCTACAATGCATAGGACGGCCCCCTCAACAAGGAAGGAGCCAGCCAGTAGTTCTGCAGTGGGAAACCCTACCTTAGAGTGGCAGACGAAGAAATAAAATAATATCTACTTAATAGGGTCGTTCTCAGAATTAAAATAAGGCATATAAAATGTTCAAAACTGTACTTAATACGAAGTATGTGCTCAATAAATCATGGTAGCTTTTTCAAAAATCCAACGTGCTTAGGATAATTTATTTATCTACTAAGCAAATACCAAATTCCCTAACGTGGCCCTTCAAACAATGCCAATTTACCTTTCAAGCTGCATCTCCCACTACTCATCACATAAACCTCCTCCAATCCTACTGGTCTGTGTTGTTGCACTAACGGTACTCGGGTTCCGAGCTCTGTGCCGGCACGCGGACCACGTGCTTCCACCCGCCACCCGTATTTGCCACTCAGGCATGGTTTAAATACCTGTAGCCTTTGACACTGTTAAGAAGACCACCCGCCTGGAAACTTTCTCCTTCCAGGGCCTCAATATCTTTACACTTTCTTAATTCTCTTCCTAACTCTCTGCTCTAATTCCACCTTCTTCTCCTCAGCCTCCTCCCAAAACTATGCGAAGTGTTCACCACCCTAGATTCTGTCTCAAATCTCTTCTGTCGCTCTGTGGTGTCATCTCCTTCTGATTCCAATCACACTTTATACGCAGAAGATTCCCAAAGTGCTACTGTGTAGCCTCACCTGGTCAATCATACTCCCTACCCACATTTACAGCTACCTACCTTACTAGATTTCTCAGATAAGGTATCTGGCCAACACATCAAGCTTAAGGTTCCCCAGAACAAAGCCGACTTGCCATTTAACTTGCTGCTCTCCATCTCTGCCAACGGCACTGGACTCACCCTTCCCAGTCACCAGATCTCAAAAGCTCAAGTAACCTCATTCTCCTTGCCAGCTCAGGGGGCCTCATCCTCCCCCCATGCACCCCGAATTCAGTCATTTAGAAACACTAGGGATTATACCTTTGCAATGTTTTTTCTATCTTTTGCCTCTTTTCCATTAATTTGACTTCTCCCCAAACAGCACGTGGTAAAGTGGGCGGCCTGAAATCAGGTTCAGAACACAGCACCATTAGCTGGGTGGCTTTGCGTGAGTCCCTAACCCTCTGGGCCTCATTCCCTCATCAGTAACACTGGAGTGATGGACAGTTTCCACCTCTCAAGGCCGTCATGAGGATTAAAATGAGATGATACATGGAGAGTGACCGACACACAGTAAGTACTCAATAAATATTAGCAGCATTTCCGCGCGGCTGCTTGAAGCTCTCACCATCTCTTGCCCAGACTCTACAAGAACTTCCCAAACAGGCCTCTCTGCAATCAGTCTCTCTTAACCAGAGCGCTGTCCGCTGACAGCACATCCTTCACACGTGCATGAGAGTCAGGTGTGAGACGGGATTTTTGAGAAAACGTGTTGGGATATATAAAGAAATGAAATAAGGGGTATTTAAAAGAGCAGATGATTTTATATTCTGCTATATGTTTTGTAGTTTGCATCAAACTACACTGTACGAAAGGGAGAATGATAGTTGATCAAGTTGAAATGATAAAGCGACACTAGGAATTGGGCCTTAAGCTCCATGTTACGAACTCCAAATGCTGGGAATTCCCTGGCAGTCCAGGGGTTAGGACTCAGTGCTCTCACTGCCATGGCCTGGGTTCAATCCCTGACTGGGGAACTGAGATCCTGCAAGCCTCACAGAGCTGCCTCCAAATGCCAGAATTTAGTAAGGAAGAAGGTCATAAAAGGGTTTGCACCCACCATTTTCCGCAAAGCACTTAAAGCAAACTCAGTAATATCACTGCTAGATGGGTTCAGCTGTTCAAATACAGTACACACAGCACACTTGAACTTCCCCGTCTTCCGCAATTTGCTTAAAGTATCTATTTGGTTTACAGATTAAAATTCACCTAAACAAACTTATTCTTCATTTGATCAAAACCGTACCTGCATTCTCCCACAAAATAAACTATGAAGATTTGAGTTATGTGGAATATTTTTAGTGTAAAGAAAAAGAATATGATTCCAAGCTCTGACAGAAGACTTCAAATTAAGTAAATACTCTATTTGCTTTCTAGGTACTACAATGCTAGCGCTTTATTTACTTTTTATAGTTCAGTAACTTCATTCTGTGCCCCAAAATTGATTTCTAGCTATCATTTTCAATGAATTTTCCAACATAGGGTTTAAAATTGACTTCTTTTTAATATGTCAAAAGTTAGAAACTTTCTCACAGAAAAAGACTAAACTGGTGACTGAGGACCGGACATGTCATCATTAAAGAAGTGATTTTAGTAAATCGTAACTTCAATTCGGGCTAATGTTTTGAATGATTAGCTGAACACCACCAGCAACACCTCTGAAATTCTACGTTGTCTACTAACATCTGCCTTACGACAGTGTCTGCAGCAAATGCACAAAATTTACATCAAAAGAAATGAAACATGACATTTTTTCAGCTCACTCCATGTAAATTTATACTTTCAAATACTGTTGATTAAAGAATAAACAGAATGCACGAAGATAACATTCTTAATAATATAATTTCTCGTTACTAAGTGACTCTTAAGGTCTTCTGAGCTTGATTTTCATTCCATTTTGAATATGACTTTCATCCACCCTAACTGTTGCCAAGACAACTGCGAGTACCAACAGCGTTCATCTAAGCCATCTGAGAGTGTGTTAAGATCTGCCCATCCTTCAAAGAAAATAAATCAATCAGACTTCTAACGCGTGCTGTATGCCCATTCTGCACACTGGCAGGTGAGAGGCTTACTCTGCAGAGCAGGGTAAACAGCACAGACTTAAGGGTCAAAAAGACCTGCACTGGCCCGCAGGATCCACCGCTCGCCAGATGTTTAACCTTGAGCAAATTCATCTGAGCTTCTTCCCTCACCTGCAAAATGAGGACAATATCTTTCTAGAGGGATGCTGTGGGAATAAACGAAGCAATGTGTTTGAGGTATCGGGCATACAAGAGGCATGCCTGCCCTCACCAACGCCATACCCTTTAGTCAGACAATCAAATCAAAGCTCATGTCTGCCCGTACTAAAACTGTGACCGTGGGGAAGTTGTTTAACCTCTCTCTGCTCTGGCGTCCTCTCTTTTTTAAATGGGGAGTACGCTACCTACATCACAGAGCTGCTGTAAGTCCCGAACATACAACATAATGCAAAGCATCTAGCGCAGTGCCCAGGCACGGCACACATTCCACTGACACTCTGCTCCTTCCTCTTCTCTTCTTCGCCAAGTGTGTTCAACACTTGTTTCCCAAGTGGTCCAGGATCTAGTAAACTTGCCTGACAGGCATCCAGAGAGTAGGCCGTTTTTCTGGTTAGGAACCCTTGTGAATCCAGGGCAACGTTGTGACATCTGTACTACAAGTTTCCTCTCAGTTTCAGAAGGAAAGAAAATATTTTTGCTATTCTCTCTGCCTTCCATTTTGTACACACTGCTTTTCCACAGAGGTCACTGTATCAATTTTACTCTTTCCATCTTTTCTAAATACTTAAATAGGGACTTCCCTGGCAGTCCAGTGGTTAAGACTTCGCCTTCCAATGCAGGGGGTGCAGGTTCGATCCCTGGTCGGGGAGCTGAGATCCCACATGCCTCCCAGCCAAAAAACCAAAAACATAAAACAGAAGTAATATTGTAACAAATTCAATAAAGACTTTAAAAAATGGTTCACATCAAAAAAAATCTTTTAAAAAAACCCAAAACTTAAATAGCTTTCATTTCTCTTCTAAACGGATATTAGCTTTAGTATGCTGCTTAAGTTAAAACCAAAATACATCAATTACTTTCACCACTGATATCAGTGGTGCCAGAAAACAAAAATATACTAACACTTTGTGTTTCCTCCGAGGTGTTACTCTACACATTTAGTTCCAAAGAAATCTTTAAAATCTAAATTATTTCAGAATAAATTTTTCATTATATTTACTCCTGATGCTAGTTTTAAAACCTTTAACATCGGGACTTCCCTGGTGGCACAGTGGTTAAGAATCCACCTGCCAATGCAGGGGACGCGGGTTTGAGCCCTGGTCCAGGGAGATCCCACATGCTGTGGAGCAACTAAGCCCACGTGCCACAACTACTGAGCCCACGCGCCACAACTACTGAGCCCACATGCCACAATTACTGAAGCCCGTGCACCTAGAGCCCATGCTCCACAACAAAGAGAAGCCACCGCAATGAGAAGCCCACGCACCACAACGAAGAGTAGCCCCCGCTCGCCGCAACTAGAGAAAACCCCGCACGCAGCAGCGAAGACCCACTGCAGCCAAAAATAAATAAATAAATAAAACCTTTAACATCTTTCTACTTCAATATCAAAGCATGATAATTCAAATAAAACAGAAGCTGTCATAAGCACAAAGTCACTGTAACGTGAAGTTTCCCTCAAAACTAATTCAGACAGTTTTCTAAACACCGAGATTCATTTGCTAGTTAACTAAATATGCAGCCCTGATAGTCACCTGTGTATGTATCCAGCTGTGTATGTTTAAACAGTAAGAATGAATTAAAACATTTACCCACAAATTTTCACGGTCCTAAAGTTGGAATTAAGCCATCCTCTTCCCCTCAAAAAAAAAAAAAAAAACAAAATAAACCCTGTATTTAACATCCGGAGAAAAGTCTGTAAATACTAAGAAACTTCTCAATAAATATTTTACACAACCAATCTTTATGAACTAGGCCACAGAAATCTTACAAAATAACTCAAGGTTATCAGATTAAATTACCTTCCAGGAGCATCTCCACATGAGAAGGTAATGCTTCCAGAGCTCCACAACATGGGCTCCTAAAGCAACAGCTAAGGAATTACAACAGGAGGCCCTTTTCCTGTCATTTTGCAAAGACTGGGTAAAGGTGGGAGTGTCTGACGCCTACTGTCCTATACAATTTGTGTCAACAGCACATGCCCTCAAAAAACTCTTCTATTAAAAAAAAAAAAAAAATCCCACAGTAGGGAGTTGTTGTTTTTCTTAATTTATGAAGCCAAAATGTTTGCGAAAAGGAATGTGTCTGAACACGAAGTAAAAATAGGACGTGACACTCAGCAAGCTAAATATTAAATAGCTGGTTTAATAGAGACTGAAACGTGTACGGGAGGACACGGGCTTCAAAAATGACGACAAAAATTAATACTGCGCTCCGACAGAGGCCACGGTACAGTCCACAGATCCTGAATCGCAGCCATGGTTACAAATGTCAAAATCAATGTAGTCTGTGTGCCATCCACCTCCTTCCAATAATAACGAAACCAACTCAGATTTCTCGGTGGTGTAATCACAACTATGACTGTGGGGGAAATGAATGCAGCACAATGAGGAAAATACCACAAATTAAAACCACCCCATGTAAAAAACATGACAAAATTGGTCACTGGGAGGGGGGGAAAAAAAAACCACCCACTTTTGCTATCCAATAAAAGAAATCTGGCTGCATCCTACCTGCCCAAATCAAGGGCTCCTAACTGAAGAGCAAACCTGCGTTATCCCCCCTCCTTTCTTCTCCCATCGCGTCCCCGAGCCTGTGCGCGGAGACACGCGAGAAGGGGACCAGAGGATGGGAAACAAAACGGGGACGCGCGCAGCCTGCGGGGACGGAGGGATGGAGGGATGGGGGGCGGGCACCACGTACCTGTCCCGAAGGCCTTGGCCACCAGCCAGGCCAGATTGCAGGCGATTTTGGCCCTGGAGAAGTCATAGTGGTCGAAGGGCTTGATGGCTGGAACAATGAACGTCCTCCTCCCGTCCCGGGGGTCCGCAGCATCCCCCATCTTCACGCGCTCGGGGCGCCGGCCCGCCCTTCACATGGTGCTGCCGGCCGCGGGGTAGGCGCTGGGGGGTGGGGGTCGGGGTCTGGGTCCGGGCCGGGGTCCGGGCCGCTCAGAGCATCGGCCCCGCGCGCCCGGCCCGGGATGAGGCGGCGCCGCGTCCGGCCGTCCCGCGAGCCTCCCGCGAGCGCGCGTGCGGGCGCCTCCCCTTTGTCTCGGCGCGGCCGGGCCCGGGCGCGGCGGGGGCGTCCTCAGCGGTCACGTCGCGGGGGCCGTCCCGCCATCGCGCCGCCCGCAGCGCCGCCCTCCGCTCGCGGCCCTGCCCTCGGGGCGCCCGCCGGCCTGAGCGCGGGGCCGCTGGGACTCGCCGGAGACGCGGCCGCGGGACTCGGGCGGCCCCCACCCGGCGCAGCCGGAGCCGCCGCGGAGAACGTCAAAGTCCCTGCGGCGCGGGCGCCGACAGCCGTCCCTCCTGGCGCCCGCTCCCCGCCGCCGCCGCGCTGCCGCCCCGCGCCCTCCGCCTTGCGGACGCCGTCAGCCCGGAGCTCGGGCCCCGCCCGGCCAGCCCTGCCCCGCGCTTCCCCTGCGGCCGCCCGCGCCGTAGCCGCCTCCGCCGCCGCCGCAGCTGCGGTTTTCCAGCTGCCGCACTGGACCGAGCGGCGGCGCGGGTCTGCGCACGCGTCCTCGCGCGGCCCGCCCCGCCCGCCGCCCCGCGGGGGGTCCAGGCGGCCCGCGGAGCATGCGCGGTGGCGGCGGTGGCTCTGCTGGTCAGCCGAGTGCACATCCTGGCGTCCTGGCCCGGCGTGAGGCGGCCGCTGACCCTGCTGGAGAGGCGGGGAGGGAGGGGGAGACGGGCCTCCCCGTGGCTTTCGTGTTTTCGCGACGCAGTGCTGAGGCACAGAGAACTGATGTTTAGTAAAATGCTTATTCGGTGACACACACTTTGCTACCAACTTGTGCCTAAACAATTCCATCTAGTCCTCGAAGTAACCCGAGGGGCTGGGTGTGATCGCTGGTTGACCACAAAGGTATAGAGGTTAACGTGGGGTGATTAAGTCACACGTGGGGCTTGACCAGGATTGAGGATCTGGGAAGCTCCGCACCGGTGTTGATTTCACGACTTCAGGATACTTTACTCCATGCTCTCCACTTAAATGTGCTCTCTCGGGAGGGGGCACATCCATCAGCTCCTCGAAACAACGCATCAGTTCCTGCACGGAGCCAACCGCATGACCTGGCATCCACAAACCCTCGTGGCTGCATATTGTCAGAGCCGCTCGTTTTCCCGAAGGGGCGTCTTCTCAGATGTCAGTGTTCTGGCTCGGCCGTACTCCTTCTGTCCCCTTGGCTCACTCCTACTCGGCCCGCAAGGCTCTCACAGGAATCACCTCCCCCTGGAAGCCTTCCCTGACAGCTCTTGATCCTCCCGGTCAGGGCTGCCAGGCAGGTGCTCTCCTGTTCCCAGAGCACCGTGTTCTTGTTCTGTCCCAGCTCTTGCACATACTGTACATGCAATCATCTAGGACTCGTCTGTCTTCCCACTGATGACAGCGTCTATCTCCCGCACCCGTGTAGGGCCCAACCCATAGTACTTGCTCAATTAATGTACAAGGACTCGGGATGGATATCATTGTCGTTCACTCTTGTTGAGCTTATTTAACTCAGAATTCCTCACATTATCTCCTTTCAATACATTATTGACTTTTAATTGTCCAACCCTGTGTTATCCTCATTTCACACACATACAAAAAAAGGAAAGCTCAGAAAAATTTGAAAATTACCCCAGATCACACAACTAGTAAACTGGTTGACCTAAGATTTGAACCCAGGACCGTCTTACTGCAAAGCCCATGCTTTAACTACTAGGGCTTCTCTGGTACTCCCTGCCCTTAAGATAGAAGCAGGACATATGAAATATGGGGGGTGGGGAGGGGGCTTTGGACCCTACTATCTAAAAGGGCAGCTCCACTGGCAAGCAGGCCCCTTTGATCCCTACAAATACTCCCCCAGAACCTAGTAGGGCATTACAGATAAACCTACTAACAACAGGGGCTACGAAAAGAACGTGAGTGACAAGAACAATACACCACAGGGTGGTTGATGTCATTTTTCAATGAGTGAATACATATTAATAAAGTATTTCTCATGGGCCAGGCCTTTTGCTAGATCATTCAGGGGATAATAAAACTAGCATATGAATAACAGTTGACAGAGCCCATTCATATGATAACTACCTTAATTCTCACATCCATGCTGTGAAATAGGCGTTATTACTATCTTCCAATTCTAGATGCAGGACTGAGGATCTGAGGGATTAAGTTGCGTGGGCAAGATTTCATGGCTGATTCATACCTGGGGCTGGCTTCAAAAACAAGCACAGGTCTTCTGGCTCCACTCCCAGGGCTCCTTCCCCTGTGCCTGTTCCCTCCCCAGATTATGGAGGTTGACATGTACATAAATAAATATAAAGAATGATGTAAGTGCACATAAAGTGCAGAGGGGACATCCGGATAGAGGAATCAGGGGGGTTTCGTAGAGACTCTGTCAAACCGAATGCACTCAAGTTCACCTTCAATGAAATCCTGAAGTGACAAGTCAAATTAAGAGAAACCTATATACTGGAAAGGTTGAAGAGCGACACCAAAGCATTTCGCCAGTCACCGTGACCATCTGCAAACCAATGCAAGATTCTCGAGGCCAGAAACCACGCCCGGCCAACTCTGTGCTGTGTTTGTGACCTAACACAGCGCTTCAGTCACAGAGGGTGCTGGGTGAATGCTTGTTGAATCTTACGGAAAACAATTTCAACCTAAATAAACACAACGAGGAGGAGAAGGGAGCACACGCAGTTGTTCTGCTTGTCCTTTGATTCAGTGGTGATGCATTTGGTAGCGATGGCATAACTACGACCCCAATTGGGTAGGAGTGTGTGTAGGAACGGAAAACAAAAAAATGCCGACACAAAGAGCAGCTTTTACTTTCAGGGAGGCTGTGAAACTTGGGGTCATAGTAGGAGGCTATTATTAACAGAGAAACACCCTGAGTACAAAGGAGAAGGATTTACTTTCAGGGAGACAGACACTCTAATAGGGGCCTCTTTGTGATACCTTCCGAATGATCCCTTTTAACGACTGGAAATCTCTGCAGAGCACCGCTGTCAAAAAGAAACGCTCTCCGCGGCCTTCTTGAGGTATCTGACTTCATTAAAAAACAGAAACAAAACCCAATGATCCTTTGGGCCAACTTGCCCAACTGCACAGCCATCCCTCTATTTTTTATCTCCAGGCTTGGAATCTAGCCATCAGGCAACAGTTACACCATTCCTACATGTCTATTCCTCATCCTCTCTGTTTTAAAAGTTGATCTCCTTTCTCCTGGAAAATCCACAGTGTCAGCCAGACTTCCTTCCTTGGGGCCGTCCTCCATTTCTCTGTCTTTGGATAGACTCATACATTTATTCATTCATTCATAAGCCAATATTGATTGAGTACCTGGGTGCTGAGGCTGCAGTGTCGAACAAGACAGCTGAGAAAGCAAATTTTGAATGGGAAAACGGAGAGATCTCGGGGCCTGGGCAGCCCAGCTCTCCTCCCGTTGTCATGATTACATCTTCGTAGGCTCAAAGCCTTGGTACTTCACCCACAGAAATCTTCATTGCGTCCCCTCGGAAACAGAGAAACACTATACACTACACTACACTGAACACTACAGTAAATGCACGTTACTTCTTTAACTGAAGGCATGTATTCACACACTGTCATCCATTTTCAATTAGTTACACGGACAGGAGCTAACGCTTATTGACACTTTCTGCGTATCAGGCCCTGCTCCACATACATTAACTTTTTTAACCTTCACCACAGCCCTATTTTCCTCATTTGGCAAATGGAATAACCAAGGTACAGAGGACTTAAGGAGGTGGTGGAGACCTTATGTTATTTTGAAACTCAAGGAACTAGAATAAGTCACCTTTGAATCATCCAAGTTAAGAATGACCGGCAGGGGTGGGGTAGGTTTAAAAAAGACAGGAATGCTAAGCTAACTGATGACAATAAGATGTTAAACTGGCTGAGGTATAGCCGCATCTGATAAACCAAGTTGGGGTAGAAGAGTGTGGGCCGAATGGCGGGCACTCCATCATTTCTAGACACGGTTGTGGTTTTCGTCCGCAGAGCTAACAGAGTTCTACAAGGATTACCTCATCAACCTTCACAATGACTCCAGCAAGGCCTGTGTGGTCAGAGGCCATGTGTGGAGCTGCAGCAGCTGAAACACTGGGATCCCCGAAACCTCCCAGCGGGGCGGGAGGTGAGTCAGTGTCTCAACCCAACCGTGAAGCCTGGCCCTCAGCTTCCCAGGGGCGGCCCTCCCGTTTCCCAGATCCCTAAGACATTTGTCCTTTATTCCCTGCTCAAACCTGAGTCTCCAGTAATGGGCAATGCTTCTACCACTTTCAGAATCATTGAAGACAGGTAAGGATGTTGGAGGAAACAGAAAGAACACCCAATCTGGGGGAATTCCCTGGTGATCCAGTGGTTAGGGCTCTGCGCTCTCACTGCCAGGGCCGGGTTCAATCCCTGGTCAGGGAACTAAGATCCCACATGCTGCATGGCATGGCCAAAAAACAAAAAAACAAACAAAACAAAAAAGGGAGTGAGGGCTTCCCTGGTGGCACAGTGGTTAAGAATCACCGGCCAATGCAGGCGACACGGGTTCGAGCGCTGGTCCGGGAAGATCCCACATGCCGCGGAACAACTAAGCCTGCGCCACAGCTACTGAAGCTCGCGCACCTAGAGCCCGTGCTCCGCAACAAGAGAAGCCACTGCAGTGAGAAGCCCACACTCACTGCAACTAGAGAAAGCCTGCATGCAGCAACAAAGACCCAATGCAGCCATAAATAAATAAATTTATTTTTTAAAAAAGAAAAAGGTGGGCTGCCCTGGTGGCACAGTGGTTGAGAGTCCGCCTGCCGATGCAGGGGACACAGGTTCGTGCCCCGGTCCGGGAGGACCCCACATGACTCGGAGCGGCTGGGCCCGTGAGCCATGGCCGCTGGGCCTGCACGTCCGGAGCCTGTGCTCCGCAATGGGAGAGGCCACAACAGCGAGAGGCCCGCGTACCGAAAAAAAGAAAAAGGTAGTGAGGATACTGGGGTCCACTACTCTTTGGCCACATGATTTGGGGGAACACATGTCACTTCTCTGCTCTCCGATTTCCACTTCTGTAAAACAAAGGAGGTCGAGTTACGCAAATTCTAAGGTACTCGCAATGCCAACAGTCCACAATGGGAGGGTGACATCTCTGTACTTTACCAGACCGTAACTGAAGGTTTAATCAGTCAGCTGGCTAGCACTCAAGATTTAAATCTTTAGAGCGGAAGTTACTTTTTTTATTTCCAGAAAGCATTATGATAGGATAATGCAAAAAGGCTAGGGGAGGTTACGGGACAAGAAATGGGGTCCTCCAGTGAAGGCAAGGACCAAATAAAAACTGGAAGTGGGGGCTTCCCCGGTGGCGCAGTGGTTGAGAGTCCGCCTGCCGATGCAGGGGACAGGGGTTCGTGCCCCGGTCCGGGAAGATCCCACATGCCGCGGAGCGGCTGGGCCCGTGAGCCATGGCCACTGAGCCTGCGCATCCGGAGCCTGTGCTCCGCAACGGGAGAGGCCACAACAGTGAGAGGCCCGCGTACCGCAAAAAAAAAAAAAAAAAAAAAAAAAAACTGGAAGGGGACTTCCCTGGCGGTCCAGTGGTTAAGACTGCGCATTCCCAACGCAGCAGGGAAGGGGACGCGGGTTCAATACCTGGTGGGGGAAGATCCCACATGCTGCATGACTCGGCCAAAAAAAAAACCTGGAAGGAGTCTAGCAAGAGGGAATGGATGCAGCTGTTTGTGGGTAAATCCGGTAGTTCTGCTACTTGAGTCATCAAGGTCTAGAGTTTTAGAACGTCACCTAGTCACTCATGAAGATTTTGTTCTTTTTATCAAGTTCTTGATGGAAACATCCCGCATAGCCACCAGTAGAGGACTGTGTCAAGACTGATCGAATAAATTACGCTGTACATCGGGATCATATAGAGAGATCTCCAAGACATCACATGGTGTAGAAAGAGGGGTGCAGAGTAGTAGGTTTTAGTTGGTATTTCGAAAACGTGCCTGATATGTTACTATAAATTCAGATTATGAAGAATCAGGTATATATTAAAATGTGTGAAACTATCATAAAATAACAATAAAAAAAATTCTCAGGACTAAAAAAACCCGAAAACAAAAACCAGAAATACCTATTCATTGACTCTCCATGGATATTCCTGAACGTTTGAACAGAAATTGGAGGAGTAGGTGAGAGACCTAGGTTTCTCTTTATGTGCTTTGGTACCTTTTGATTCATAGGCAGCTTTACTTATTCCAAATATTAACTTAATCTATTTTAAACTCACCTCTTCACTCTTTCCTGCGATGTGGCTTCGGCCCCCCCGGAACCACTGACACTGTGCTCACAACAGTCCCTCAGGAGCTCCCGTGGTGACTCCTGTGCTCCTGTTTCTTTGGCCCCTGTGACGTGCGGCACTTACAACTGCCCCTTTGTTCCCGAGGCCATCTTCTCTCTCAGGTTCCGTGGGCTCCGGGAGACCCGTGTTCTCTCTGCTGTCCTTCCGAGCCCAGCAGAGGAGATGGTCAAAACTCAGCCCTTGGTCCCCTCCTTCCTCCACACTCCTGCTCTTGGCATCACAGGGATGTCTTTATGGCTTCAACTCTCATCACTGGACCAGGCGGTTCCCTAACCCGCATCTCAGCTTCTGCCTCACACGTGCTGCTAACATGTGTCATTGTGCTTGAGTCCTGCACCCAACCAATCCGAAGAGCTCTCACTTCCGTTCCCTCTCATCCACTCCCTCTATTTCTCACTTTCTGAGTCCACAGGTGAATGTGAGAATCTTCCTAAACCTGGATTTTGGTGATTCGGCAAATATCCACGACCAGCAAACTGTCATGGTTTCCAACTATGTGTCTGATACTGTCCTAGGCCTTTCCCATACTGCGGCTTATTGAACTGAATACTACGACAGCACGTCATCGAGGTATTAATCGCATTTTACAGCTGGAAAATGGAGGCCCAGAGAGAGTAAGAGAATTCCGCAAGGTTTCATGGGGAGAACAGCGCGGACGCTCAAAGTCACGCCTCCTGATTTCAAGGTCAGGAATCTCTCCATCCACACACACCTGCTTGCTTGCTCCGCCTAGCTTCCTAGACGCGGTCTAAACATTTGCCTTGATTCTGAGGATCCCCTACGAAATGGCCTTCGCTATGATCGTATTTCCCCAGGACTCTCCAGTACATATCGAGCCATACTGCTCTCAAGACCTCGAACATATTGAATCCTTTCCCAGGCTGACTGGTTTGGATGATTTTTTTTTTCACCTCCTTCCATAACACCCTCCACCAGACCAACGTGAGCTACGGAAATCCTCTCATCTTTCAATATCTGCCCCAAATGCCACCTTCCCCATGAAGCCTTTACTGCCCCACCCTTGGCTTCCCGGATCGACTTGTGCCCTCTCATGGTAAGTTTTGTCTTGAATTATAATTCTTTCTGTGCACCATAAGAGACAATCTTCTCACGCAGCTCAATATCAAAAAAACAAACAACACAATCCAACAATGGGCAGAAGACCTAAGTAGACATTTCTCCAAAGAAGACATACAGATGGTCAACTAACACATGAAAAGAGGCTCAACATCACTAGTTATTAGAGAAATGCAAATCAAAACTGCAATGAGGTATCACCTCACACCGGTTAGAGTGGGCATCATCAGAAAATCTACAGACAACAAATGCTGGAGAGGGTGTGGAGAGAAGGGAACCCTCTTGCACTGTTGGTGGGAATGTAAACTGACACAGCCACTATGGAGAACAGTATGGAGGTTCCTTAAAAAACTAAAAATAGAATTACCATATGACCCAGCAATCCCACTACTGGGCATATACCCTGAGAAAACCATAATTCAAAAAGACACATGCACCCCAATGTTCCTTGCAGCACTATTTACAATAGCCAGGACATGGAAGCAACCTAAATGCCCATCGACAGACGAATGGATAAAGAAGATGTGGTACATACATACAGTGGAATATTACTCAGTCATAAAAAGGAATGAAATTGGGTCATTTGTAGAGACGTGGATGAACCCAGAGACTGTCATACAGAGTGAAGTAAGTCGGAAAGAGAAAAACAAATATCGTATATTAACGCATATACGTGACATCTAGAAAAATGGTACAGATGAAACCGGTTTGCAAGGGAGAAATAGAGACAGATGTGGAGAACAAACGTATGGAAACCAAGGGGGGAAAGCGGGGGGCGGGGTGGTGGTGGTGTGATGAGTTGGGAGATTGGGATTGACATGTACACACTAATATGTATAAAATAGATAACTAATAAGAACCTGCTGTATAAAAAATAAATAAAATAAAATTGTAAAAAACAAACAGACAAAAAAAAGAGAAGAGACAATCTTATTCTGCTTCATAACCTCCATCAGTGCCTAATATATAATAGACCACAGCAAGTATTTGTTGAATAGAAGAAAGAATCAGTGAATTAACAGGTAACAAAAAATACACATTAACACACATCCTAAGACCGTTTAACAGACCAGTATAACTTAACTAGCTTATATGGGAATTAAGAATGGAAAGCTAATCTCCTTAATGCTATACTAAGTCGTTTCCATTGGTTCCTAAATACTAGTCTCTTACGTTTTATTAGAATTTATAGTGAGAAAATGTAGTGATTTTTTCCATAAACTAATTTTCTTCCTCTGAAGGACTGTTTTTTATTATGAGATTGTTCCCTTCCTGATTTTTTTCTGTGAAAATGTCCTTTCTCTCAGGGAATAACCATGATTATTGACGATGGTTGAGCTTTTTGTATCACTTAGAGAAATGAAAAGTGGACAACGCCGTATTTTCTCCTCTCCAGTTTATTTACTTATTCATTCATTTGGGAACCATCGCTGCTCTGTGAAATCCCAGTCTGGAGGTCACTGCTCTAATCGACCGAACTAAGTGAATTGGTCCTGCCTAGGCTTCTTAAACAAAACTGGCTCCAAATAGCATTCGGAAAAACAAAGCACAGATGTGTTATTTTTGTGTTATCATATTTGCTATGGAAACAGTTATCACTCTCATTTCAAATATGTTCGTATTTGAACAAGTGATGGCACATGGGCTAAATTTTCCTTCTTTTTTAGTCACTAAAAATATAAATCAATTCTTCCTTTAAACCTCTTGTTAGGAGTTATGCTTCAACTTTTGTGGACCTCTTTCTAAATGGATTTCGAACTGTTGCTGAAGATAGGATATGGTCGTTCCTTTCGTGATGCCCTATAGACAGCTAGAAAAATGTACTGCCCCCCCCCCCCCCGATGTTTGATCTTTTGGGCCAGGTTACTGGGAGGATAATGAATATATGATTTTGATGAACAGAAACAAAATATGGTGGCTTCCTTCTCCAGATTTAGTTTTCTCATCTGTCCCCATCTTCCTTCCCATTTTCTACATCAGAGAAATGCAGCTTCCTGTTTAGTTTCTTCTGTTGTTGATTTAAAGGTTCTGGATAAAACTGGAAGAGGAAAATTACAGCTTGAGCTTGAGCATTTGAAAAGGAAAAAGCCTGTGGCATCCAAAATGATATTGCTTACGGCACTTGGGTAACTCAACATTATCTTTGCCACTTGAGAAACACTTGGGGTCTTCAAAATCAAAGCTGGAGTTGAAAAGGCAGGAAAAGCAACAAATGGCCCAGAGGGTTAAAAATGTGCAGAGATCATCCTCCACGATTCCCAAACAAAAGAGGTGTCCTTGAAAACAGAAGAAAGACTCTGGAGCTTTAGCTAATCCATTTTAAATCTGCTTAAACCTGTTTCTTATTGCATTTTAAAACATTTTTTGTTACATTAGTGGACACAATTCAGAATAATAACAACCATTTGTAAAGAGGATCAGGAGATTTTTATTTGAAGGTAAATAGGATGGGAAATGCTCGGAGCCACCTGGACATGTGCGAATAGTAAACCATTTTCTCACCACTGATCTCGTTTGTCCACATGAATATTCACAGAGCGGGGCTGGTTCAAGCAGGTTGGATGCTTGTACATCATTTAACTTTTGATTTCATTTGCACTGAGTTTTGTTGTTTACCTTCCACAGGCCACTTAGCTAGCCTGGTTAACTTTTGGGAGTGAGGGTGGAAGTGAGAGATGAGAGCAGAGACGGGGTGGGTAGGATCGGAAAAAAAATGGTCAGAACCACAGCCTGTTCCCAAATCGTGGCCAGCACTTTTTAAAGTATGTATTTTTTCATTAGGAAAAGGGAACACAGTACAAATAACTTCAGGAACCCTACGTTAATACTAAAAACAATTTAGAATACTTTCTTCTAATTGCAATTGAGTATATTTTTTAAACTTAAAACGCAATTTTTTCTCACGGCGAAAGCAATCCACGTTTATTTCTTTGATTTAGAAAATACAGAAAAGCAAATGGAAAAAAGAAACACCTGTAATTTCACCACCCAGAGATGTGCTTTGTATATACTTCCATATATTTTGTACCAAAGTGAGATCATATTGTATATCCCATTTGTACTTTGTTTCTTTCACATAATAGTATTATTAATATACCTTGATATTAATAATTATTCATCTAAAACATCAATTTAATGCATACTAGAATTCCATTGTTTGGATGCATTACTTTTTTTGTTTGTAACCAAACCGCTGTTACGGGATATTTTTGTTATTTCGATAATTTTTGTTTTTATGATAAAGCTGTAAGGAATACCCTTGAACATACATCTTTGCTTACTTCACTGATTGTTCTTAGATATGGATAAGTTCTTAAATGTGAATTGTCTATTCATTTTTGTTGTCTTTTGATATATATGCTATACTGTTCTTCAGAGAAGTTGTACAAATTTTCATGCATACCAGCCATAGGTAAGAGTACACATTGTTTTTTAAATTTATATTTCTTTAATTGCTAACTAACGATGTTAAACATTTCTTCATAATTTTATTTGCCTTTTTTCTCTTATAAGACTAGTTTCCCGTTTATCTGTTACAGTATTCATCTTCTCGTATTGATTTGTGGGAGACATACTATATATTAAATATATTAGCTTTGTCTCTCAAATAGCCATTTTTCCAAATTTATCACTTCTTTTTTTTAAAAAATTATTCCAAATGGATGCACCATTTGTTTTATTTTACTTTTTATTGGAGGATAACTGCTTTACAATGTTGTTAGTTTCTGCTGTACAGTGAAGTGAATCAGCCATATGCATACTGATACCCCCTCCCTCGTGGACCTCCCTCACCCCCCATCCCACCCATGTAGGTCCTCACAGAGCACTGAGCTGAGCTCCCTGTGCTATACAGCAGGTTCCCACTAGCTGTCTATTTTATACATGGTAGTATCACTTCTCTTTTAATGTTACTTATAGCATTTTTTTTTCGGTCGCACCACGCAGCTTCTGGGATCTTAGTTCCCCGACCAGAGATTGAACCCCGGCCCTTGGCAGTGAAAGCACCAAGTCCTAACCACTGGACCGCCAGGGAATTCCCACTTATAGCATTTTTTAAAAATAAATGTATTTTTTAAAATTTATTAATTAATTTATTTTTGCTGCGTTGGGTCTTCGTTGCGGTGTGACGGCTTCTCATTGCGGTGGCTTCTCTTGTTGTGGAGCACGGGCTCTAGGCGCGCGGGCTTCAGTAGCTGTGGCACGGGAGCTCACTAGTTGTGTCTCATGGGCTCTAGAGTGCAGGTTCAGTAGTTGTGGCGCACGGGCTTAGGTGCTCCGTGGCATGTGGGATCTTCTTGGACCAGGGATCGAACCTATGTCCCCTGCATTGGCAGGTGGATTCTTAACCACTGCGCCACCAGGGAAGCCCTGCCTCTTCCTTTTTTTAAATAGGTCCCTTGACAAATATTCTTTGGGGGCCATCAGCTACAATATGTTTTGTGTCTTGAGGTAAGTTCTTTCCTTCAATAAACTGTGTTCCACCAGACACTTCCAACCAAACATCCAAAAGGATAGTATGTCATTTTACAGAACAACTGTATGTAAGAAAGCAATAAAACCTCAAAATCATGATGTGTTGTAGCAGGACCACATTATAGTATGACTCCACACAGAACTATCTCTTCTGAAACATAATGACCAATACAGTAAATGTTTGAATTGTGCTAATCTATAAGTTGCATACCACCCTAACATCCAGGCCCAAACAGAGTTCCAACGTAAGAAAAGAGGGTCATTGCCTTAATTTTAAATCTCTTAACGGAGATTAGAAGCCGCATTCAATTTAGGAAAACCACTCAGCACTGCTTCAGTTGATGAAATGCTGGAATAACAACTGTAATTCCAAGGACTGTGTTGTGTTGCTTTAGACATTCCAAGGGGACTAGAGAACAATGCTGAATAGAACAATGAAGGGGACAGTCTAGCCTGGCGGAAAGACAGACTGAGTGGCCTCAGAGGGCTTGTCCAACCCTTGAGCTCTGTGACACTTCAGTGGCTTCTCACAGTTTCATGAAAGTTAATAAAAATGGTTTTGTCATCCTCTTTTTAAAAAAATCTATTAATTATTGTAGTTTAGAACAACATTACATGGTCTCTACTACAAGGTGTTTTTTTTAACTGATTCAGTAGGACCCCAGGTACTTTTTTGCAGAGGAAATTCTCTAAAAGAAAACAAATTACCACTTTTTCCAGGCAAATATCTTAGTTCTTTCTAAATCCCAAATGCAACTAAAACTACATTATGTAAAAGATGCTTGCCAAGAGCACGATTGGGTTTTGATCAAAGGCCTTATTGAAACACACACTTTCCTAATTGCATCCTCTCCCAAAACGTCTTACAATAAAAAGTGAAAGCATAACTAATGGAGAAAGTCAGGCTCTACACAACATGTTCGGTTTGCTTTACCTGGTGTGTGTGTTTTCAGAATTTGTAAAAAAACAAAACAAAAGAAAAAACTTACCACCACAACGATCCCCTGAAGCAAAGTTGTATGACAAAGTATTCCAGCCAAGTTATACATCTCTGCAAAGGGAGGTTTGAATGGCAAGTGCTGGGCAGGATGGAGCCCTCAGGTCAGCAGAGCCCCTGGAACAAAGAAGCATTCAGGAGTCTCCAGGACACTGCACGCTCCAGTCTGTCACCAGCTAAACATGAGGCTGCCGGAGCTGTTAGTGGGGTTTATCTGGAAAACTCAAAGGCATGGAAAGAAACACATTGAAGGGTGCCTGGCATCTGCCCATGCACTGCGCTTCTGATAGACCAAATATTATTTTGGCACATGGATTATTTCATTAGCTAATAATGAGCTTTTACCATCCAGCAGAACTAAGACACTTCAAGCTCAGTGTATCATGCTCCCCATTTGGTTTTTGTTTGCTGTTTTCCCTTAACTTCACATTCTGTCTTAAAGCACATAACCACTTCCTAACCATCAACGTCAAACAATCATCAAAAACCACAGTTTACTGTTTAAATCTATGTCATTTTTTTAAAAAAAGGCAATCATTGCCATCATCTTGGAGGTGTGCAGAGGCCAGCTTCTCCTCTGCAGGTTGTACTCTTCTTTTAGGGCCTAATTAGAGAAGATTCCTTTTTGATACTTTACTGGATCTCAAGGAATGAGTTACAGAGAATGTTCTCCCGGAAAAGCAGAAATAAAAATAGTATAAGAATGGATTAATGTAACAGTTCTCAACATTTTTTATTCTCAGTTGTCCATTTTTAATTCCCTATATCATTTGCCAATTTAAATACCTAAAACAGAAGAAGCATGCCCACTTAGCCTTTTTAAAGAAGGCTCAGGGCTTCCCTGGTGGCGCAGTGGTTGAGTCCGCCTGCCGATGCAGGGGACACGGGTTCTTCCCCTGGTCCGGGAAGATCCCACATGCTGCGGAGCGGCTGGGCCCGTGAGCCATGGCCGCTGAGCCTGCGCGTCCGGAGCCTGTGCTCCGCAACGGGAGAGGCCACAACAGTGAGAGGCCCCTGTACCGCAAAAAAAAAAAAAAAAAAAAAAAAAAAGAAGGCTTAAAAACACAAGAGGAAGACTACACAGGTGTAAAAGTTTAACTCACTCTGTCCCTCTGCTGCCTTTTTTGGGTTTTTCTCAGCCTGGGTGTGTCCCTTGAACTGCCCTCGCACCCCACTGTCACCCAGCACCCCTTCGTGGCAGATGGAGACCCAGGTGCATGAGGTGGTGCTGTGAAGAGAAAGAACCACTGCATCCAGGTGCCCTCAGGACTGTGCGTTCTTCCAGCTCTGCACTTGACCACAGGGTGACTTACCTCACTGGGACTCAGTTTTCCCATTTCGAAGTAGGGTGTTGAAGAAGGCGTTAGGAATGGCCTAAGTTAAATTAAATCACATTTGGCATCTAAGTCTGCCTTTTAAAATCGTTTCTATAATTACATGACGAATTACCCACTCTATACATATATACAGTGAAATACTACTCAGCCACAAAAAAAGAATGAAATAATGCCATTTGCAGCAACATGGACGGACCTAGAGATTATCATACTAGGTGAAGTAAATCAGAAAGAGAGACAAATATTATATGATATCACTTACATGTGGAATTTAAAATATGACACAAATGACCTTATCTACAAAGCAGAAGCAGACTCACAGACATAGAGAACAGACTTGTGGTTGCCAAGTGGGAGGGGATTGAGGAGGGATGGACTGGGAGTTTGGGGTTGGCAGGCGCAAACTATTATATATAGTATGGATAATAACAAGGTCCTACTGTAGAGCACAGGGAACTATATTCAATATCCTATGATAAACCATAATGGACAAGAATATTTTTTTAAAAAGTATATGAATCACTTTGCTGTACAGCAGAAATTAACACAACATTGTAAATCAACTCTACTTCAATAAAAAATATTTAAATTGAAAATTAAGGTTCTGAACTTTAAAAAAAAAACATTACCCACTCATATTATTTTCAATTTGCTCCCTTTATTTTTGGTGTTGGGCCTGCTTATTTAAAACTTATTTTCCTTTCCTCTGGTTCCCTTCTCTCCTGGTTGCTCAGCTGTATTCCTCTCTATCCCTATGCTCCCCACCAAGCCTGGTTCACTTTTCCCTTCATCGTTCTCCCAATTTTATTAAATACGACTGCGTCTTCACTCTTTCACCCTAGTAAAGTAATTTTGGAAAACACTGCTTGATTTTAAATGATTTCTTCATTTACTGTGTTATAAGTAGAAAATGCTAGTATTAAATCAATGTATCATAAGACATTCCTACTCAAGTTCAAAATGTTAGAATAATAAGACTTGTATTCAGCAACTACTGTTCGAAGGTATAAATCAGGCAGGACTGGTTTTGCTTTGTTTTAAAATATTTCAGGAAACTTGCTTAGAATATTTCAAGAACATTACAGAAAGTTACAGAAAATAGCATAAAGTACTGACCATTGATCTTTGTCAAATCTGAATATTTTGCTATATTTGCTCCAAGTTTTTAAAAATAAAATGTTACAGGTACAGTTAAAACCTTCTGTATGTTTTCCCCATCTCATTCCTCACCCTCTGCTTCCCATGTATACATTATACACTGAACGTTTTTTCCCTTACTTCTTTTTATAATTTTTGTACATATGAGTGTGTAACAAATAAAACACATTACTGACATATGCTTTTAAATTTTATATTAATGATATCAGACCATCTTTCAATGTTAACATTTACCCATGTTGACCCACTCAACTCAAGTTCATTCTTTTTTTTTTTTTTTTTTTTTTCCGTACGCGGGCCTCTCACTGCTGTGGCCTCTCCCATTGCAGAGCACAGGATCCGGACGCGCAGGCCCAGCCGCTCCGTGGCATGTGGGATCTTCCCGGACCGGGACACCAACCCGTGTCCCCTGCATCGGCAGGTGGACTCCCTACCACTGCGCCACCAGGGAAGCCCAAGTTCATTCATTTTGATTGTTGTATAGCATCCTTTTATATGAATATACTACGGTTTATTGATCCACTTTACTATTAGTGGATATTTAGGTGGTTTCTAATTATTTGCTATTGCCAAGGGTTACAGTAAATATTCTTGTACCTGTTTTCTTGGGCACGTGTGTGAGAGTCGCTGGGGGTTACAAAGATGCACCTTTTCAACCTAAATATGTATTTCTCAAAGGCTCTCAAAAGTGTGTGAGTTTCAGGGGACCTCCCTGGTGGCGGGGGCAGTGGTTAGGAATCTGCTTGCCAATGCAGGAGACCGGGTTCCCTTAGATGCCTCGGAGCAACTAAGCCCATGTGTCACAACTACTGAGCCTGCGCTCTAGAGCCCACGAGCCACAGCTACTGAGCCTGTGTGCCACGACTACTGAATCCTGTGTGCCTAGGGCCCGTGCTCTGCAACAAGAGAAGCCACCGCAATGAGAAGCCCGCGCACCGCACCGAAGAGTAACCCCCGCTTACCGCAGCTAGACAAAAGCCTGCGCCCAGCAACAGACCCAACACAGCCAAAAATAAATAAATGAATGAATTAAAAAGAAAAAAAGATGTCTCCTCGGTTGCAAAAAAGTGTGTGCGTTTCTCCTGGTCCACATCCATACCAGCTCTTGACATCATCAGATGTTTACATTTTTTCTGATCCGATGTATGGAAATGCAAGATCATTTTCGTTAGAATTTGCATTTCTCTGATTGCAAGTGAGTTGGATCATTCTTGTTTCATGTTAATTGAATTTCTTCTGTGACTTGCCTATTTTCACCCTTCACTCATTTTGCTTTTGAGTAGTCTTTATTTTAGTTAGGCTTTTCCTTTGTGCGTTGTGTGCGATAGGTATGTTATTTTATTTTTTCCCACATGATTGATCAGTTTTGCCACCGTCAATTACTGAAGTGTTTGTCCTTTCCCCGCAAATTTGTAATGTCATATGCAGTTTCCATGTAGGAATGGTTTCATTCTGCAAATTTTTGTTTGGTGTTTTTGATCTATTTTCCCATCACTGAACCAACATTAATTATAATAGGCACAGTCATAACTTATAATAAGCTTTCTTACATGGCAGGGAAAATTCTTTTACCTTGTTCTTTTTCTCTGAAAGCATCTCTTCATATAAATTTTAAAATTCATTTGCGAAAACCCTGTAGAGATTTTGGTTGGAAATACTATGAGTTCAGAGATTCGTTGGAAGAGAATGGACATTTTTACAATATTGAATCTTCCAATAAACAAGATATAGCTCTACGTTTATATATCTCCTTTTATTTATTTTGATTAGCCTCAGATCTTTTTTTTACAGGTTCCCAACATGTTTTGTCGGATTTACTCCTAAGAATCTTATGGGTTTGGGTACTATTATATTGACGATATGTAGAAATGCAATTTGGTTTTCTAAAACTCTATTTTTAGTTCTAGTAATTTATTGATTCTCTGGATTTTCTATGATAACTGTGATAATTGGTCATTTGGGAATTATAGTTTAGTTTGTTTTTTTCCAACTTTTGCACTTTTCTTTTTTCATCTCTTACTGCTGAGGCTTAAACTTCTAATACAATGATGAATGTAAGTTGTGATAACGGGTACCTTTGATTTGTTCTTGACTTTAAAAGTCATGCTTCTAACAATTCACAATTAAGTACCATGTTTGCATAGGGTTTTGTTCATACCTCAACAATATGCTTGTTCATGTTTCAGTTTTTCCTTGTACTTTGGACAACTTTGGCTTTGTATACTCTGAAGCTATGTTATTGGGTGCTTGCAAGTTTAGTGTTATTATATTTTTCTGGAAAATTGTTTCCTCTTATCATTGGACAGTTACTCTCTTTGTCCCTGATAATGCTCTTTGGCTTAATCATGGAGCTTTCTTTTGTTAGAATTTACCTAACATAGCTTTTCCCATCTTACCTTTTCACCCTTTTGGTGTCCTTACATTTTAAGTTTCCTGCTTACTGATGAGAGACAAGCAGGTCGTCCTGGAGGCTCATTCCCTCCTACATTTGGTAGCTTAAGGAGAAAGTAGCTCAGCAGATTAACTCGATGGAAGGACAGGCTGATACCACATCCTAGTAGTGCCAGCTTCCTCTTCCTAGTAAGTCCATTTCTTCCATCAAGAAGGTCCCACTGTTTTGCTGTAAAATAGATGTTCCTTGCCTCTCCCTCCAACATCCTTAGAAATATGTAGAACAATAAAGGGGGGACCTCTTTTTGGATCCTGTGACACATCACAAAGTCCCCACTTGAGCACATTTCTCTGGGGGATAATGAGAGATGGGAAGATCGTGTGCCCTCTGTTGTTCTCGGCCTCTAAGTTCCCTCAACAAACAGCACTTTAATTTTCCATCACATGTACCTAGTGGTATATGTTAGTCTGCTCAGGCTGCCAGGACAAATACCATAGACTGGGTGGCATAAACAACAGAAATTAATTTTCTCCTAGTTCTGGAGGCTGAAAGTCCATGATCAAGGCTCCAGATGACTCAGTTTGCGGTGAGAGCTCTCTTCCTGGCTTGCAGACAGATGTTTTCTTGCTGTGTCTTCACATGGCCTTTCCTTGGTGTGCACATGTGCACACGTGCGCGCACACACACACACACACACACCGGGCTCCCCAGATGTCTCTTCTTATAAGAACACTAATTCTATCAGATCAGGGCCCCACCCTTATGACCTCATTTAACCTTAATTCTTCCTTAAAGACCCCACCTCCAAATAGAGCCATACAAAAGGCCTGAGAAAAACTCCAGCATGAGCAGTGAGAGGTAAGGTAAATGATGTAAGGTTATTTTTATATTTATTTAAATTTAGAGAATTTATCAGAAACATTTAGTCAAATATCTCCTAATAAATTTGGTATGAAAATCTGAACATGCACTAAGTCAACTATCACATGAAGCGTTAATCATTCTGTTATTACTCTAATGTTAGCCAAGAAGGGTTTCATCTTGCATAACATCTATAATATACAGCAAAGTAGATGAGATCATCTTAATGCATTCTGTAACTCATTCCCTAAAATTAAATATCAATTATAATTGTTTTGCCTAAATTCTAAAGTGTCTCTTAAAGGAAATTTGGAATTACTACTCTTTTATAAAAAATAAGTTTATTTATTTACTTGTTTACTTTTGGCTGTATTGGGTCTTCGTTGCTGTGCTTGGGCTTTCTCTAGTTGCGGCGAGCGGGGGCTACTCTTCATTGTGGTGCACAGGCTTCTCATTGCGGTGGCTTCTCTTTGTTGCAGAGCGAGGGCTTCAGTTGTTGTGGCTCGCGCGCTTAGTTGCTCCGCGCGCGGCATGTGGGATCTTCCTGGACCAGGGCTCGAACCCTGTCCCCTGCATTGGCAGGAGGATTCTTAACCACTGCGCCACCAGGTAAGTCCTGGAATTACTACTCTTATTCAATATTCAGAGAGGGAAATTTTGATGACAAATCAATAACATATTGCTTTAAATATTTTATAGAAAGTGTTTTAAATAACATACTTGAAATGATAACCATTTTTTCAATAATCAATTTCCAGTACTTGCATTTAGGCTTAACTTTGCCTACCAAAAACCTTGAAAGAGCCGACGTACATCTACACTAGCAATAAAAACTGTCCTAAGTCCTTTAAGTGGTGCTTGGGTGAAATCAACTTCTAAATACTCAGCTACAATGACATGGCAGGGTTTCTTAATCAGAACTGTTTTGGTTTTGGGCAATAGAAATCTACTCGAGCCATCTTGAAAATATACTATATAAGGGGTTTATTATAAGTCATTAGGTTATCACAAGGAACCTCAAGAATGGGGCAATGTGAAGAATTAGACAACTAAACTAGAAAACTAAGCCTCTGCATTCTTACTTGGGGACTCTGTGGCTTCCTGTGTTCATCACATTTCTCTCTTTCTCTCTGCAGACCTCTTTCCCTGTGCTCATAGTCAAACATTTGCCTCCATTTGCTCTCAAGTATAATCATAACGTAAACCTGAAAATGTATGAAAGGACTCTCTAATTTCAGGTAGTCATATCTAACAACTAGACTCAAGGCTCAGGAGTAAAGGTGATTTTTTCAACAATTATCTAAAAAGTTTAGAATTCTTATTTTCATTCACCAAACTCAGGAAGGAAACTATTAATTTTCGAGTTGGCTTATAGCTGGAGTTTCACGAGATTAAAAGCAAGTTTGAGGGATGTGATGGTTTCTTTTTCCAAACCACCATATTTGGAAATATAAGACATGCTCCAATTTTACAAAGAAATCTTTCATTGGGAAAATTAAATACTTGTCATCACACGTGTATTGAGCCTGCCTTACTTTCCGTCCCTTCTTCCCGGGACCCCTTCATCAGTCCCCAGCCTCTGGCCCCCGTTGCTCTTTGCCTGCATCCCAGGCAGGACTGCTCACTCTTAACTGCCCCTCCTGAGATACTAGCTGAGGTCAGAGCCCGGGCTTTCCACCACCAGGGATAAAGATCACGTGTCGGACATGTTGCTTTAAACACTACAAATTAGCTTTAAACAAGTGAGGGGAAGATGGAGGTTGGACTGACTTACCTGTGGAACAGGCAAATTCAGATCCAGGTGATGACAGATAATCTAGTCCAAATTCCATTTCTGGACTTGTTTTCCTGAATTAGCCAGACAATTAACTCGGCAATTAAAGCTCACCAGATAATCTCATCATCTTTCATTTGGCAGCTTCTCGAGACAAAGCATGGCTACTTGCTTCATTGGGAGCAAATGCTGATTTTGTACTTAACCTGCCCTGTGCCGTCATAGGGCACAGAAGACTCCTGGTGACTAACGGAGAAAGAATTGGAAGACGGGAGTTAGGTACAAGTTTCAGCCTTTAGAGGATATGTTTACTGGTTATGCAGAGGAAAATATATTGTTGTTCCCGTCTCAGAAATAGAGAAAGTGGCACAAAGCCCTTTTAGAGTCCTGGCCCACAGATGGCTGGCAAAACAGGGAGTGAGCCGGTGGAGCCCCGCCCCCCATGGTTTGACGTGCTATCTTTTTCCCTATTTCCTGACTCTGCTGTGTTGAAACGCTTCATGCCTTCAGTCGGGAAATGCCTTCATTAGAGATACAGTTTAGTTATTCTGGCCTTTTGGAAGTGGTTGTAAAATGACCGATCCTCGTGTTTTGGTTTGTGTTGGGATGTTTCAGAGCTGGGCGGTCCAGGAGATAATTTACGGGCAATAAGGACTTGCAGGAAGCTCCCAGGAGGCGGGAAAGCACTGAATTATCAGCACCGTCGACACCACCAACAAACACTCCCGAGAATCTACTGCAGGCTAAGTCTGGAGACATAAGACCAAAGTGGGAGTCCAAGGAGGAGGAAGACACGAGGAAAGGGAACACATTTAAATTCTCTTCATTGCAATTTGCCTAGGACTCTAGTGGTCTGTCTATGAGCTTCTGCAAACCGTCCTAAATGATTCCATTGGCTTGTTGGCTTGTTGGGCTGTGGCTGCCTGAACTGAACTTGAGTGAGCACTCACAGGCCCTAAAGATTGCAGTTTTATCTCTTTGCATCATTGGTATCACATGTCCAGCCACACGAGTCCATCTACCTCTTTCCTGCTTCGCATTAAGGATTGTTCTGATGCTTTATTTTCGAGCAGTTGCTATCTAATATTCTTTCAAGCTGAGATTAAATGAATAGTTAGGCACCTAAATGTAGGTATTATTTTCTCTCCCAAGTTATGTTCCTTAAAGTATGTTCCTTAAAGTCCTTATGTTCCTTAAAGTAAATCCGTTTTCAGCCACGAATGCCTGTATCCCATCTCCAAAATGAGTTTTCAGTACATTCCTCTTTGACGTGTGCTCTCCACACAGATTATGGCATGCATTTGAGGCGTCATGTGGGAAAACTTGGGGTTTATGTTTTTTTAATTTTTAAAAATGTTTTGAACATTATAGCAGTAGCCCATGCTTCTAATAACAAGTGCAATAACATGGAACGAACACATATAAAAGACAAAGCTAACTGTCTCCTCTTTTTTCTACCTCTGCCCCAACGCCGTCCATTCACTGCTGCTACCCTGAGATAACCAACGTCAGTATTTTAACACATATACAAATATATATTCAGATAGGTTGGGGGCTTATCTGTTATCATACTTTATACAGTTCCAGATTTTCCAAGATTCAGTACTGAATCCCAACTTGATTTTAAGTACCCTCAGCCCATGCAGCCCAACTTACGTTTTGTTAACCTGACAGTCTGTCATAGATTTCTCTGCAAGTTAGTAGATCCATGTCTGTAACAACGTTTTCTAATCTCTTCATACATAATCTCCCTCACACACGCTATTTTACATAGAAGAGTTTATTCCGTGTATACTGGAGTACGTTCACTTTGCTTAGTCATTCCATATTATGTATTTATCTGCATCCTCTCCTTCTCTCCTCTCCTGCTCCCCTGTCCCTCTGACCACCCCTTTCTCCTCCAGAGAATTTGTGCAAACAAGGTGATGCATATTTTTCTGTGTTTTTCTCCAGACATATAACTATACATAGATATGTAGATTTTAAACCATTATTTGCTTTGCAAAAATGAGATTATATTATATACTCTGCTCTCATACCTTAGTTTTGTCTTGCAATAATGTCTCATCCAAATCCCTCTGTGTCGACTGGCAGAAGGCTAATGCATCCTTCTTCACGGCTGCACAATATTTCAGTGTGAATGAATGTAACGTATTCAGCCATTCCTCTCTCAGTGGACAGACACTTTTTTTATTATGTTTTACTTTTATTTGTTTGCGGTACGCGGGACGCGCAGGCTCAGCGGCCACGGCTCACGGGCCCAGCCGCTCCGCGGCATGCGGGATCCTCCCGGACCGGGGCACGAGCCCGCGTCCCCAGCATCGGCAGGCGGACTCTCAACCACTGCGCCACCGGGGAAGCCCCGGACAGACACTTTGTTTCCAATCTTTTTCACTATGAATGGCTGCATGCGGGATCTTCATTGAGGCATGCAGGATCTTTTGTTGTGGCACACAGGCTTCTCTCTAGTCGTGGTATGCAGGTTTTCTCTTCTCTAGTTGTGCTGTGCCGGTTCCAGAGTGGGTGGGCTCTGTAGTTTGCGGTACACGGGCTCTAGTTGGGGTGCACAAGCTCAGTTGCTGTGGCACGCGGGCTCAGCTTCCCCGCGGCACGTGGGATCTTAGTTCCCTGACGAGGGATCGAACCCATGTCCCCTGCATTGTAAGGCAGATTCTTTACCACTGGACCACCAGGGAAGTCCCCTATTTCTGAGTTCTTTATTCTAAACCATTGAACTACGTGTCTTTCCCTCTTCCAAATCCACACTCTCTTAGTCACTGTAGCTAGATTACAAGCCCTACTATCAGGTAGAGTGATTCCTCCCCTTTTATTCTTCTTTGTCAAGATAGTTTAGCTATTCTAGGACCTGTTCCATATAAATTTTAGAATAAGCTTGTCTATGCCTTAAAAAATCTTTGCTGGGATTTTGATAGGAACTGCATTGAAGCTACAGGTTGATTTGGGGAGAATTGACATCTTTACTGTTTGGTCTCCCAGTCCGTGAACACAGAATGTCACTTTATTTATTTAGGTCTTCTTTTATGTCATCAACATTTTACAATTTTCAGTGTACAGATCATCTACATGTTTTGTTAAATATATACCTAAGTATTTCATTTTCTTTGGGGTGATTGTAAATGGCATTGTGTTGTTGTGGGGTTTTTTTTTGCAGTACGCGGGCCTCTCACTGTTGTGGCCTCTCCCGATGCGGAGCGCAGGCTCCGGACGCGCAGGCTCAGCGGCCACGGCTCACGGGCCCAGCCGCTCCACAGCATGTGGGATCTTCCCGGACCGGGGCACAAACCCGTGTCCCCTGCATCGGCAGGCGGACTCTCAACCACTGCGCCACCAGGGAAGCCCGGCACTGTGTTTTAAATTTCTTTTCCACATGTTCATTGTTAGTATGTGGAGATACCCTGTGTTTTGTGTGTTGATCTCTTATCCTATGATCCTGCTGAACTCAGTTCTAGGGTTTGTTTGTTTGTTGCAGATTCCTTGGGATTTTCGATTTTCTATGTACACAATCATGTTACCTGCAAATGGGGATAATTTTATTTCTTCCATTCCAGATGATATGGTTTTTATTTTATTCTTGCCCTAGAGCAGCGACTAGACTTGCCAGTACTACGTTGAATAATAAAATAGTAATAAAAGGGGACATCCTTGTCTTGTCCCCAATATTAAGGAGAAAGCATTTGGTCTTTCACCATTAAGTGACATTTTAGCCATAGGATTTTGTAGATTCTTTGTGAAGATGAGTTAATTCCTCTATCCCTATCTTGCTGAGAGTTTTTTTTTTAATCATAAATGGGTGTTGGATTTTGTCAAATGCCTTTTCTTTGTTAATTAATATGATCATTATGACCCTATGATTTTTCTTCTTTAGTCTGTTGATATAGTGATTACATTGATGGATTTTCAAATGTTGAACCAGTCTTACATACCCAGAGTAAATCCCACTTGGTCATGGTGGATAATTTGTTTTAGATACTATGTTGGAATCAATTTGCTAACATTTTGTCAGAATTTTTGTATCTAAGTTCAAGAGAGATACTTGTCTGCAGTTTTGTTTTGTTGTAGTGTCTTTGATTTTATATCAAAGTAATACTGGCCTCCTAACACATGAGTCAGGAAATATTCCTTATGCTTCTATTTTCTCGAAAAGACTATGTAAAACTGGTATTAATTCTTCTTCAAATGTTTGATGATCTCTCCAGTGAAGACATCTGGGACTGGATTTCTTTTAGGGAATTTTAAATTACAAATTCAGTTTTTTAATGGCTGTAGAATGATTTAGTTTCTCTATTTCACCTTGACTGAATTTTGGTAGTTGGTGGTTTTTAAGAAATTTGTCCATTTCTTTTAAGTTGTCAAACTTATGAACATAAAGCTGTTCATGGGATTCCTTGAAGGATTTAGAGTAGCATCCCTGATATTCTGTTTTGTGTCAGCTCTCTTTACTTTTGTCAGTCTTGCTAGAGATGATCAATTTTAGTGATTTCTTTTTTTTAAGAACCAGCTTTTTTTCTTCATTGATTTTCTATTTCCAATTTCATTGAATTTTGTTCTTTTTTTTTTTTAAGTCTCCTTCTACTTGCTGGAGCCTTATTCTGTTTCTCTCCTTTTAGTTTCTTGAGGTAGGCACTTAGATGACTGGTTTAAGACCTTTACTTGCTTCTAATGTGTGTGTTTGATGCTATAAATTTCCCTCTCAGCACTGCTTTAGCTGTATCACACGTATTTTGATATGTTGTATTTTTACTTTCCATTATTTATATTTTTAAAAAATTTCCATTGAGACTTTCTCTTTGACCCCTGGGTTCTTTAGAATTATGTTGCTTGATTTCTCCATGTGCAGAGGAACTAAGACCTCTGGCCAACAGCCATCCAACTTGCTGGTCGTATGAGTGACCCATCTTGGGTGCAGATTCTGCAGCCCCAGGTAAGTCTTTAAGTGACTGTAGCCCTGGCCCCACTGTGAGTTCATCTTTGTAGCCTCCTAGCTAAGCCACTCTTGATCCACAAAAACTGTGAGAGATGATTAGTATTGCTTCAAGCCCCTAAGTTCTGGGGTAATTGTTATCTATCATGGATAATTAATACAATATAAGCTCTGTTCAGATTAATTTGTTATTTTTGCTTACTTTCTCGAGTTTTTTCCTCAACTGGTGGTTTGTCTATGATACATTCTCTGAATCCTTGTATATTTACAAGTATCTTTCATTCAAACTGATGGGTAAGTGATAATTCACCTGGGTATAGAATTCCTGGATTTCAATCCTTTTCTCTTAGTACTTTGCAGAGTTTGCTCCACCGTCTTTTAACCTCCAGAACTGAAGATAAATCACATGCCTGCCTGATTCTCTTTCTTTATAGTTTGCTCATTTATTTTCCTGGAAACTCATAAGACTTTATCTTTATGTTGAAGTCCAAAAATTTTACTCATATATGCCTAGATATGGTTCTCGTTATTATGCCTGGAACTTAGTCAGCCGTTTGAAGTTGCAGACTCTGGTCTTTCTTCAACGCAAAAATATTTTCTTCTATTTTTATCTCTTCTCCACCTGCTCCTTGCCCTCCTTCTAGAATCTATCCTCCAAATCTCTTACCTTTACGCTTTTGTCTATGCAATTTCTATCTCTTTGTGCTTTTGCTCTGTCATTTGAGATTTTATTCCATTGAATTTTCCAGGCCTCTAATTTGAGTCTCAGCAATGGCCTTCATTTTACTAAAATTTTAGTCGAAAATAAAGGTTTGATTTATCTAGAGAGCCTCTTTTATGCTGCACATAGATCTCCTTCGTGCTCTTATTAGTTTTTTCTTACTGTTTTTCTTACAAGTTGTTGTCTGTCTCTTCCAGCGGCTCTATTTCCTAAGGGACTTAATCTGATAGTTTGATTTGCTCCTTCTCTTTCTGGTTGTGGAATCCTGAGAGAAGCTTAAGTATCAGTGGTCCAGGGAGGATGGAAGGACAATGGTCTCTGATTGTCTGATGGCATGGCAGCAGACAGGTCCTCAGGAAGGAAACCTTTTGCTCCCTGATCTCCTTTAATTCTCCTGGCCTCGGTTTGGTTCTTCTCCAGCTCTTTGGGGTCAACAAGAATATACCCATGTACAAGGGGCAGAAATCAACCTGCTGGCAGGCCAACTATCATGGCACAATCAGGGGGTCTGTCTACTAGACATCATCGTTTTTAGTTCTTTACATCAGTTCTATCCTACCCTGACCCCCAACCCCCGTCCTGCCCGGAGTGAAGAAGGCATCACACAGGTCTGTGATTCCCACCCCTCTTGCCTACTGAGTGGCCCCAGCAGAAGGAGTTGGAATGCAGCTGGAGTTAGAAGCAGAGGGAACGTGAGAGACAGTAAGCTACAATCTGTCCCTTGTGTAAATTTGAAACTAATTATTTTTTCTCATTCATTCAGATCATCTTTCATGCTAAGTAGACAGAGTGCAAATAAAGTTTTTGTGAGTCATCTAAATATAAAAGCATACTTGGGACTAAAATTCCAAGAACATTTTATAGACTCCTTACAGAACTCCAGCCAACCAAATGATTTTTGTTCAGACTCTCCAATGTGAATGTTTATATGTAGACATCAAGCATGAGAAATGTCAGACCTGGCATAAAAACGGAACAAACGGCAGAACCTAGGGTTTTAGGAAGGAACGGTTATTTGATCTCTGTGCAAACCTCAGCGTGTTTCTTCTCTCTCCCTTTTTTTATCCTCTGGAAAGCTATAATTTGAATTTAAGAGCAGTAGTTAGGAGCAAAATGCTAATCAAAATCAGAAAACCATATATTAAACCCTCTCATGAGTGAGGCACTATGTAAAGCAGAACCCAGCAACCGTTCTGAAGACTCGAAGCACTTTTTCTGACCCCAGCATCAGCCCCTCACTGTCCCAAATTTCTTCTTGCTGATCCCAGGATTTCCCCAGATGGCTCCCCTTCTCGGCTATGAACAGTCTGGTTTCTCTTCCAGAAATCCCATTCTCCAAGGTTAGCCTCAAAGGGGGCTACTCCTGCCATTTTTTAAGCCAGAAACAAGCCTTTTCATTTGAAGGGTTTTCACTGCTCCACGTTATTGAGAAATAGGGAATTAAAAGTAAACAAATGTTGGAAAAGTTACAGAAGTTTAAGAACTTACCGAAAGTTATCTTAAATACGTGTCCTTAGGCCGCAGTAAAATGTAGCTGAGGCTGGGATGCCTCATCCAACGGCTCTCTTTGGTTGCTCACATAGAGAGTTGTAAGCGCCAGCCTTGCGGGGCTTCCCCCTTCTGTTTCTATCACCCTTATTCCTCTGGCTACAGCTCAGGGAGACTTCCTCTCCCAGGCCCCCACCCTGAGCCCCTCTCCTTTTCTATCAGGTTCGGATATTCTGATGATCTTATTGGAGTAGAACTTTGGGTGCCCTAGTAATTCAACCAAATGCCTACAGGCATTTGAAGTGGGTCATTCATATCCCCAGAGCAGTTCTGTGTCTATAACCTTCATACAGGACATGTCATTAAATTATCCTTTAACAAGTATCACAGATGGAGGGAATTATAAAGCAATTATGAAGTCAGTGTCCTTAGTTTTCAGTAACAATCAGGCTCACGTGTAAGTCACAGCTCCAAATCCAAGTGGGGTAATGTAAGTTGGAGAAGAGGTTCAAAGCAAATTCAAATGATTAAGGACTTCCCTGGTGGTGCAGTGGTTAAGAATCCATCTGCCAACGTAGGGGACACAGGTTCAAGCCCTGGTCCAGGAAGATCCCACATGCTGTGGAGAAACTAAGCCCATGCACCACAACTACTGAGCCTGCGCTCTAGAGCCCGTGAGCCACAACTACTGAGGCCATGCGCCACAACTACTGAATCCCTCACGCCTAGAGCCCATGCTCCGCCACAAGAGAAGCCATCACAACAAAGAGTAGCCCCTGCTCGCCACAACTAGAGAAAGCCCAGGTACAGCAACGAAGACCCAATGCAGCCAAAAATAAAATAAATATTTTAAAAATCAGAAAGAAAATTCAAATGATTACTAAAGGTCTGAAAAATAAGAATATACTAAGAAGATAAACAGTTTATCAACCTTGGTATTATTAACACTGGAGGATAATTCTTTGGAGGGCTTTGTGCATGTGTGTCCGTGTGTGTGTGTGTGTGTGTGTGTGTGTGTGTGTGTGTGTAGAACCACCCTGCGCATTGTAGGGTGTTTAGAGCATCCCTGCCCTCTACCCACTAGACGCCAGGAGCATTTGCCCTCCAGTTGTGACAACCAAAAAAGGCTGCACACACTGCCAAATGTCCCCTGGGGATAAGATCACCCCAGTTGAGAATGACTGGGTTAAAGGTTAAAGATATTCAGCACAGGGGGAGAGAGAAATTAGGAGTTTGGGATTAACAGGTATATATAGAATAGATAAACAACAAAGACCTACTGTATAGCACAGGGAACCATATTCAATATCTTATAATAACCTATAATGGAAAAGAATCTGAAAAAGACTATTATGTATATATACAATTGAAAATATATACAATTGAAAAAATATATATATATACATCTATATATAAAACGGATTCACTTTGCTGGATACCTGAAACAACATAATATTGTAAATTAACTCTACTTCCATTTAAAAATGGTTTTTAAAAAAGAAATCATAAAAAAGATGTTCAGCACAAAACAGAGCTTTTCTTTTTTTTTTTTTTTTTTTTTGAGGTACGCGGGCCTCTCACCGTTGTGGCCTCTCCCTTGCGGAGCACAGGCTCCGGACGCGCAGGCCCAGCGGCCATGGCTCACGGGTCCAGCCACTCCGTGCCATGTGGGATCCTCCCGGACCGGGCACGAACCCGCGTCCCCCCCATCGCAAGCGGACTCTCAACCACTGCGCCACCAGGGAAGCCCCAAAACAGAGCTTTTAATACAGGGTTCAAATACATGACGGGGCCTCCCACTGATGACAGTCAGTAGCTTTCTAATTCCACTGAGGACAGAGGAATTTCAACCCAACGGATTTGGATAAAACATAGTTGATTAACTTCTTGTGAGGCTTGTTACGTAACTACATGGGTTACTGAAAAGGACTGGAATTCCCTCCTTTGCCCATTTTTTTTTTTTTTTTTTTTTTTTTTTTTTGTGCTGTACGCGGGCCTCTCACCGTTGCGGCCTCTCCCGCTGCGGAGCACAGGCTCCGGACGCGCAGGCCCAGCGACCATGGCTCACGGGCCCAGCTGCTCCGCGGCATGTGGGATCCTCCCGGACCGGGGCACGAACCCGCGTCCCCTGCATCGGCAGGCGGACTCTCAACCACTGCGCCACCAGGGAAGCCCTGCCCATCTTTTTTAAAAAAATAATTAATTAATTTTGGCTGCGTTGGGTCTTAGTTGCTGCGCGCGGGCTTTCTCTAGTTGCGGTGAGCGGGGGCCACTCTTCGTTGCAGTACAAGGGCTTCTCTGTGCAGTGGCTTCTCTTGTTGGGAAGCATGGGCTCTAGGCGCGAGGGATTCAGTAGTTGTGGCTCACGGGCTATAGAGCGCAGGCTCAGTAGTTGTGGCGCCCGGGCTTAGTTGCTCCGCGGCATGTGGGATCTTCCTGGACCAGGGATTGAACCCATGTCCCCTGCACTGGCAGGTGGATTCTTAACTGCTATACCACCAGGGAAGTCCCTGCCCATCTTTAAGATGAGATAAACCCTTTGTTTCTAAGGTAACTCTGATGCGGTCGTTCGTTAGAGAAGATGTGATAGAACACCTTTCCATTCCCCTCTGCCTGCGTCCCTTAATCTCGCACAAGGCAGGAGCCTTGCAGGGTTCACGTGCCTACTACCAGCACCACCCTGTCGGTCAAACGGGCCTTTGCCAAACAGACAATGTGAAGTATGAGTGTTGTTATTATTTTGACCTTATTAGGAAGAATAGAGGAATCCATAAAAGTGTGCTTCAGTGTTTTCTTTTGAAGATACATCTTAAAGGACTTGGAAGAAGTCTATCAGTTCTAAGTTCCACTGGGTATTATATTACCCTGAATTATTTATTCAGTGTAAGTGGTAAGAAGAAGTATCGTTGGCGTCTTTTAAGAACCACAGGGTGAGAACAAGGGGTCTGTGTAAAAGGAGAGTTTGACTTCCTAGAAAAGAAGCTGTTAGAAAGAGGAAGGAATGGCTTGATGCCTTTTAAACTTATTTATATTCCCACGTCGTTCCAGAAAGATTTCAGGCCGAATTCTTGATAATGACGGAATTTTCAAGCTCTTAAATCTACAGTAATATTCGTTACCGAGCAACGTGTGGCAAAGAATTCTTGCAGCCTGTGATCAGGCTAGGGCTTCAGATTCTGGTAGCACAGTGCAGAACAATGGCGCTCTGTATATCTCTGCTACATAACAGTTCATTCGTGCGGGTAGATGAACTAGTCAGATAGTTTACTTGGTTTTTAATTATCTTAGTTAATTATTTTAATTGTTTATTGTGTTATCTTCCATTTAGGAGAGTTAGGAATAATCTCAAATGTACCCGTTAGGATTTTTTTCTACTGCAAATTACAGAAACCCCACTACAAACTGGTGTAAGGAGAAAAACAAAACAGGGATGGAGAAGAGGATTTCCTGGATCTCGTGGCTAAGAAGCCCCAGTGGAGAGCAGACGCGAAACGTGGCTGGATCCTGGGCTAAAAAAAAAAGTTCTTTCATTGTCATATGCTCCACATGGCAAGATGGCAGCAGAATTAAAGGAACCTGCTTTTCTAGTAGCTGGAATGAGTCACGTGCCAATCCCGACCCAGTCACGCTTGTCTAGGGACTGTGGGGCTCTGAGAGGTTTGGCTAGGTCACAAGCCACCCCCAGACTCCCCCTCAACCAGATGGACAGAGGGGAAGACTAGATTCCCAAACAAAACCCGGAATTGTGACTGGAGGTGGACTGAACGGGTGTTAGTCAGCCAAGAACAAACGTCTTTCACACACGTTCCTCGTATTTGAATATTTCAGTGAAACTCTCCGTTTAGGACGGTTGCGCTGCAGTCTGCGCTTCCTGCTTATGTGGTGTGAAACTCCTCGGATTCAAGCTTTGTTCAGCAGTCAAAGTGGAGTCCCAACGGCCAGTGTCAACTGCCAGGCTAGTTGTTCTAAAGCGTCGGGTGCCGGACCGTGAGTGCGTCCGTATGGTGAGCTAAGAGCTGTTCCTTTAGATGAGGACTTAGATTTTTGTTTGTTTGTTTAATTTTTATTGTATATTGAAGCATAGGTGATTAACAATGTTGTGTTAGTAAGACAAACATACGATATCGATACGCGGAATCTAAAAAGAAAAATGCTACAAATGAACTTGTTTACAAAACAGGAAGAGACTCACAGAATTAGAGAATGAATTTAAGGACTTGCCTTGTAACATCACGGAAACCTTCGCTGGCACGGAGTAGCTGCTGGAGACGAGAGGCCCTGGGGCAGCACCTGCCCACCTCCAGGCAGACCCCCCAGAGTCGGACACTGAAGGCTCTTGGCTGGAGGACCCAACCAGACACTGCGGAATGTCCAGGCGCTGCCCGAGGCCCTGTCCCAGACGAGGGCGAGTCCCACTCACAGATGTCCTGAAACCATCAGCAACCAGGGACCCTGCTGGCGCTGAGCTGCCTCCTCCCGGACTTCTCCTTGGCGAGGTCGGTACCCCTTCTCTGTTTTCCCTACTCTTACTAAGCTGTGCTGTGTGCTCATCACATGCACTAAATCCTATGATTCCTGAACTGAATACTGGCTCCGTTCTGCGTGTCTCCACTCCCGTGACCCTTACGCAGCCTCACCGCTGGGCCTGGTGACAAAATCAGGACACGCTGTCATTATGCTATGTGGTCGCATAGCTTCAATTTACAGTCATCGTGGCAGAGGTGCCAAGAGCCCCCCACGCTGCCTCTTCCCTCCTTCCAGAGCAGGGAAAGTTCTACCCCGGCACCTGGGTTGCCAGACACACACTACCTCCCCCAGCTCCCTGACAGCAGGTGCAGCCACGTGGCAACGCTCCAGCCAATGAGCTGTGAGGACAAGTGATGTGTACAGTCGCTAGGTCTTGTCCTAAAAGTGAGTGTGGGTTAGGCTACCCTTTTCTAATAATATACATATATATTTTAATATAATATACATGTAATTTCTTATATATAATTTATACTTCATTATTTATTATATTTTTAAAAATATATAAACCTGTATTACCAATATTTCAAAGAGCAAGCAATGTTTACCCTGGGGAAGAGAAAACTTAAAGAGAGTGGTTTTAGAACCACTTTCAGGGACTTCCCTGGTGGTCCAGTGGTTAAGACTTCGCCTTCCAACGCAGGGGCTGTGGGTTCAATCCCACACCCCCCTGCACTGGGGGAGCTAAGCTCCCACATGCCTCGTGGCCAAAAAACCAAAACATAAAACAGAAGCAATATTGTAACAAATTCAATAAAGACTTTAAAAATGGTCCACGTCAAAACCAAAAAATCTTAAAAAAAATAAAATAAAACCATTTTTACAGATTTTAGTGTGTGTTCTCGCTTTCTAACCACTGAAATCAATTTCTAACCTCAGCAGGGCATCACGGCGTCTAAGGAAAAGCCCCCAGATGCTAACCTTGGCTGTTCCAAGGAGCTGATATTGTCCAATAGGATGGCTGTCCCCTCACATTCCCTAGACTCCAGGTAGGAATCACTGACTCGGGGTGGGGATGAGAACACCGTCTCTAAGACTCGAAGTGCTGTCCTGGGAAATGGGGCAGACTGGCTCCTGGTGAGACAACAGTGAAGCTTCATAAAATGTGGCCAAGATTTCCTGCCATTGGAGGTGTTTATAGAGAGTGGATGGTTACCTACCAGGGATGCTGTCGAAGGACCTCACACCTTGCCTTTCCACCTTCACTTGGATTTCACCTTAATTTGAAAAGTGACCCCGTGGCACAGGGCCCTGGGAGACCAGGAGACGGTCTTGCTGCTTTGGAGTCAAAACCGCACCAAAGGGCTTCACTGGTCGGTTTGAAATATTTGGTCTTCTGAACTCTCGTTCATTCCTATTAAGACATACAGAAAAAAAAAAAAAATTCCGAAGACAAAACAAACAAGAAATCAGAACTTCGCCAGGCCTGCTCCAACCCCCTTGACCAGCGTATCACTTGCGGTCGACTCTGAAGAATCGAATGTGTAAAGACCAGGGAGCTCAGTCCACTCATGAAGTCGGTGACTTTTAGAAAAATCATCACTGACGTCAGATGTTTCACTGACGCCCGCCCTTGGGAAACAAGCTCAGGAACTCAGCGGTCTAAGAATCTGTGACTGAGGAGGTTTGATGTGCTGACTTGTAAAGGGTGTGAGCTCTGGACAAAAAGGTTGAACTAAAAGGCACACCTCCTTAATTACAGGATTTAAGCCAAGAAAAGTCAAAGACAGTGGGTGGGGTTTGTGACCCTGTCTCTGCCTTTAGTAGAGAAAGCCTTCTTGGTAGCTCTTGAATGTTTTTCTTTCTTAACGACCAGTTTGTTTAAGTTAAGAGCCAAATAAGGGTCACGTGTTACATTCGGTTTCTATGTCTCTTCTAAGCCATGGGTTCCTCCTCTGTTTCAGTCAGGCTCACTTCCTTTCTTTTCCTTGAAATGTATTTGTCATTTTTTCCTGTAAGTTTTTCCACAGTCTGAATCTTGCTAATTGCATGGCACTGATGTTGTTTAAAAGCCTCCTCTGTCTCTTATATTTTCTGTAAATTCATACATCTAGAGGCTCAATCAGATTTAGGTTCAATTTCTTTGGCGTGAATGCTGTGTAAGTGGTTTTGCGTACTTCCATCGGGAAGCACGGAATATCTGTCTGTTTCTGTGACGCTGGGATTGTTCAGAGGGCTCAGGCCCTGCCAGGCTGACTCATAACACTGTAAAGTTCTGTCCTTTTTTTCACCTAATGCTTTTAGCAGCCGTTGGTGATCTTTGCTTACACCCGCTCTTTCACTGGAGGCTGCAGCCCTGTGATATTTCTGGATCTATGAGGCCTGCTTCGCTTCTTAGCTGGAATCTCTCTACAAAGGGAAACCATTTCATCAACTAGTGGTTACCCTCAGGTACAGTTTGTACAGGAAGGCCAGACAAGTGTTTGATTCTTTCTCTTTATTTATAAGTTGTTAGAATGATAGGTTGGTTCCTAAAAGAAAACTAGGACTATTTCTTCTACTCACAAAACTTCTGAGGCCAGATGTGTGGGATTCTCTGTCCCATTAAGCAATTCTGACACTAACTACCCAAAGTTAGTGCAGACGGGCTAGAGGCACAGCCCCACAAGACCATCCCCCACTTGAGATGCTAGCTGCAAATCCCGGGTGCCTGTACTTCTGACCAACCAGCTATAAATCAGAGATCCCCACAACCCTCACCTCAGCTTGATCATTTGCTCACAGAAGTTAGGAAAGCACTTACTGTCTGTCACCCATTTATTAGAAAGGATACAACTCAGGAACAGCCAGAGGGACAAGATGCACAGGTATGGGGGGAGGGGTGGGGCATCCATGCCCACCACTCCAAGCACTTTGACGTGTTCACCAACCCAGATGCTCTCCAAAACCTGTTGTTTAGGGTTTTTACGGAGGCTTCATTTCTTAGGCGTCATCGATTAAATCATTGGCCATTGGTGATTAAGTCCATCTCCAGCCCCTCGCCCCTCCCCCGAGGTCAGTGGGTGGGGCTGAAAGGTCTGACCCTCTAATCAACCCAGCCTCCCTTCAGTCCCATCCTTAGGGTCTTTTCTAAGTCACCTCATTAACGTAAACTCAGGTGTGGTTGAAAGAGGCTAGTTATAAATAAGCAAAGAGGCCTCATTTTACCCGATCACTCAAGAAATTCCAAGTGTTTCAGGAGCTCCGTGCCAGGAAGCCAGTGTAGACACCAAATACATATTTCTTATTATGTCACAGTTCCCTGTGGGTGACTCATGGTTCCTTCTTTTCTTTTCTTCTTTTTTTTTGTCATTATGAAATCTATCTACATAAAAGATAAACATAAGAAAGGCTAAGTAAAATGATTTATTACATTCATTTTCCAATTTTTTACGTTGTAAAAGGAAATCGATTCCACATCCTACTGTATAACATATTTAAGCTACTACGGTGTCTTAAATCTGTTCCAGATGCTCTACCAAAGTACCACAGACTGTCATTCTGTAAACAAAAGAAATTTATTTCTCATAATTCTGGAGGCTGGGAAGTCCAAGGTCAACACCGTGCCAGCAATTCGGTGTCTGGCAAGGGTCCAGTTCCTTATTCATAGATGGTGCCTTCTCACCGTGTCCTCACACGATGGAAGGGGCGAGGAAGCTCTGTGCGGTCTCTTTTATGAGAACACTAATCGCACTCATGAGGGCTCCACCTTTATGACCTAAGCATCTCCTCAAAGTCTCACCTCCTAAGACTATAATGTTGGGAGTTAAGATTTCAACAGATCAATTTTGGGACGACACAAACATTCAGATTATAGCATATGGTTGTTTTAAAAGTAATTGCAAGGTAAACTAAATACTGACATTTTTACTCACAAGATGAAAATTATAATTATAGACATACAAATTGATACTTGGCTATTTACAGAAAGCAAGTGAGGTAAAGTTGCAGCAGCCATATTCATAGGGAAGTCTTATTTGATTTAGTAAATGTAGCATCTTCACGTTTCTCAAAGTTGAATCCTAATCCAGAAATATTTGTAATGCTTTTTGGGAATAATCCAAGTGGCATACTTATCTAAATCTATTACCGTTCAGAGAAACAAGCTAACCAAGTTTGTGGTACAAGCTTTTGTACGACCCACTCTTATAAAGAGGAGATACTGGGACTTCCCTAGTCGTGCAGTGGATAAGAATCTGCCTGCCAATGCAGGGGACACGGGTTCAATCTCTGCTCCGGAAAGACCCCACAGGCCGCGGAGCAACTAAGCCCGGGCGCCACAACTACTGAGCCTGCGCTCTAGAGCCCGCGAGCCACAATTACTGAGCCCTCGTGCCACAACTACTGAAGCCCACACGCCTAGAGCCCGTGCTCCGCAACAAGAGGAGCCACCACAGTGAGAAGCCCCAATGAGGCAACGAAGAGTAGCCCCCGCTTGCCACAACTAGAGAAAGCCCGTGCGCAGCAACGAAGACCCAACACAGCCAAAAATAAATAAATAAATAAAAATTTAAAAATGAATAAAAAGGAGATACTCTAGGTGTAGGAACAAGAATGTTTAAGGTGGAGAACATTAGGGGCCAGGAACTCCCTTTGGCTGTTATCTTACCCAATGAGAATCTGCAAACAGCTCCTGTTAGCAGCTCTCTCTACTCTGAGAGTCACCAATTACCTTAAACTGGAAAATAAATTCTTATCGTTTAGTTGGTAACTTGGTAGATTATTACATCCTTGTAAATCATTCAAATATTTTTGATGTGCCAGGGCTTACAAAGGTGTTGGTGACAAAAAGGGGAAAATTCAGGGTCTCTACCCTCAAGGAATTACAGCAGGTGAGGCAGACAGGAGACAGGCAGGCAATCTTAGCAAAGGGCTCTGATAAAGCCTCAGTGTGATTCTTTTTCCTCCAAAATAAGTATGACATAATAATCCTGAGTGGAACCGTGTATCTTGTACTTGACAGCATTTCTCCGACGCACCATCCTCTGGTCTTTTGCTTAAGCAAAGTCTCCAAGGGGTACACACACAACTGCATCCTCCGCTCTTTGACACAAATCTGGGCTGTTATGTAGCAAACACTTCTGACAGCGGGTTCTAGCCCAGCTGCGGGTCTGCCTGCATCGCCATATAAGGGCTTTCCCTTTTCCACCTTAGAATTCAGGGGCAGGTCACAACTGCAAAGATGTAAACGTTTATACGTAAGTGGTCACTGAAAAACCAGCGTTGGTTTCCAAGCTTTTTTCCCTTTTTTTTTTAAGCTCCAGACCGAGTATTTAAATGAAATCACCCCTTGGTAGAAAACTGAAGGCTGCTACCCACATTCCCAATTTCCAGGCGCCTCTGCAGAACTCCGGCTGGTTTTCAGAACACTGACTTCAAGGATAAAAATTCAAAAACATAAGCAAAAACCTTCAACTTGAAATTTCTTGCAAAGGCTTATGTTCATGCTCTTTAAGAACATATATCTTCTTGCTTCACATAATAGTAATAATAATAATTTCTATTTTATACTGCCTTTAACTTTCGGAAGTGTTTTTCTATGAATTATAGCAGATTTTGTGGTCTGGTCCCCCCTCCCCCTTTTTAATGTAGTTATTTCTAATTTCATGGCCTATGTCTAAGAAGAAAATTTGATATTATTACCTATTCATGGATTTTTCTCACTGTTTAAGCAATGTAGCCTTTTGACTAAGTAGATCTCTTTTAAGCAAGTATGACTTGAAAGTTATTTTCCTTAAGCGCAGTTATCATCTGATACTGATTGATCCACCCACCTGCAAAAAAAGAATTAATCAACATATTAACATATGCTATAATAAAGAGAAAATCTCCAATTCTTTAAAATACTTTTATATAATCTTTCAGACTATTTATAATCTATTTTAACACAGTCATTTTAATTCCCACAGTATATTATTATACTGTCAAATTGAAATTTAAGTTTTGGTTTTTTTTTTGCAAAACACTGTTGCTTGTATTTATCACTGTGAAGGGATTACCACCAAATGCTAACCAGTCACGGGGTAAGGGAAGGACGTGTTAAAGTGGATTAAAGTATTAAACCCAATTTGTGAAACCACACTGAATATATTACCATTGCAAATTAAGATTTCTAAAGTGCAGAGGTTCTTGGGATGCAGCAAACAATGAAAAGTCAAAAATGGAAAGGCATTCAGCCTGGAATGAATCACCACACAAGACGAGAAAAGTAGAAACACCCACCAGGTATCATTATTTGATGGAAAAAGAAAACAAAAACGTTCCTCTATTTTACAGTAGAGGACAGTTAGAAGATGTAGGAATGGCTTGGGAGAATGGAGCAGTTTACTTCTGAAGACAGTGATTTAACTTAAGAATGGTCTTGGGGCTTCCCTGGTGGCGCAGTGGTTGAGAGGCCGCCTGCCGATGCAGGGGGCACGGGTTCGTGTCCCGGTCCGGGAAGATCCTACGTGCCGCGGAGCGGCTGGGCCCGTGAGCCATGGCCGCTGAGCCTGCGCGTCCGGAGCCTGTGCTCCGCAACGGGAGAGGCCACAGCGGTGAGAGGCCCGCGTACGGCAAAAAAAAAAAAAAGAATGGTCTTAAACCCAAGAACTTCTATACTTAATTCTAAGAAGTTACCTCGCTGAGACAAACCATTGAAACGAATAATTTTCTTTTTTCTTACAACTAGAAACGCTTGTTCACTGCAGGGGATACAGATGAACAAAAAGATAAAAACCAGCATAAGCTCACCTTCCAGGAAGAGCTACTATTAACACTTTAGAAAGCTTTCTTGAGATTCACATACCGTACAATTCACCCATTTTAAGTGTATAGTTAAATATTTTAAAATATGTGTACTGGGTTGTACAACCATCACCACAATATAATTTTAGAACATTCCATTACCCCAAAAAGAAACCCGTTAGCCATCACTTCCCATTTTTCCCTACCACACAGCGCCCCCTACTCAGCCCTAGACAACCACTGATCTGCTTCCTGTCTCTGTAAATTTGCTTATTCTGGACCTTTAATATAAGTGGAATCACAATATGTGGTCTTTTGTGACTGACCTCTTTCGCTTCGCTTAATGTTTCCAAGATTCATGCAAATTGTAGCATGTATCGGTACTTAATTTTTTATTGCTGAATAATATTCCAATGTATGGATATGCCACTTTTTAAAAATCCATTTATAACGCACACTGGATTGTTTCCAGGTTTTGAGGGTCGGGAATAATGCCGCTATGAATATTCCTGTACAAGTTTTTGTTTGAACACCTGTTTTTGAGTCTCCTGGAGTGTAGGAGTAGAATTTCTGGGTTACGTGGTGACTCTATGCTTAACATTTTGAGCAACTGCTAGACTGCTTTCCAGAATGGTTGTGTACCACTTTACACTCCCATCACCAATGTAAGAAGGTTCCAGTTTCTCCATATAACACTTTTTAGTGTCTGTCATTTTTCTCTTTTAAATAGCAATCCTAGTTGGTGTGAAGTGGTACCTCCTTGTGGTTTTGATTTGTATTTCCCTAATAAATAATGGTGTCGAGCGTTTTTTTCTTATGTTTATTGGCTATTTGTATATCTTCTATGGAGAAATGTCTATTCAAACTGTTCGCCCTTTTAAAAATTGGGTTACTTTTCTTTTTATTGTTGGGCTGTCAGACTTCTTTATATACTCTGGATATAAGCCTCTTATCAGATATGTGAATTACAAATCATTTCTCCCAATCTGTGAGCTGTCTTTTCACTTTCTTGACATCATTTCTAGCACAAAAGTTTTAAACTGATCTATTTTTTTCTTTTGTCCCTTGTGCTTTTGGTGTCATATCTAAGAAGGTTTTGCCTAACCCAAGGTCATGAAGATCACTCCTATGTTTTCTGCTAGGAGTTTTAACATCTTAGCTCTTACATTTGAGTCTATCCATTTTGAGTGAATTTTTGTGTATAGTGTGAGGCAGGGACCCACCTTCATTTTTTGCATGTGGATATCTGGTCCCACCACCATTTACTGAAAAGACTATTCTTTCCCCTATTGAATTTTCTTGGCACTCTTATTGAAAAACAGTTGACCATAAATGTAAGGATTTATTTCTGGACTTTCAATTTTATTCCACTGATCTAAATGTCTACTATTAATATTTGCCACAACTCCTCCCTCTTTTTTTCTGGGTATTTGTTAATATTTTTCAAAATAATTGGATCATACTAAATACAGTTTTTAACTTTTTTTTAAAGAAATCACTAACATCCTCTCATGTCATTAAATATTCAACATAAGTTTTAATGGCTGCCTTTTAGTCCATTGTACAGATATACAATATTAATTTAATTCCCTTTTGGTGAATATTTAGGCTGTTACCACAACAACATTATCATCAAATGACGTAAAAAGAAATACACCCAAAATATACCTTATGTGTATCAGTAATTAGTTTATAAGGAAAAAACCTAGAGTGGGAATTGCTATGTAAGAATATTTTTAAGTCCTTGATACATATAAGAGCTTACGCGTCCCTCAGTATAGACGGAGATTACTGTTTTGAAATCTTGACTAATTCTAAATTCACATTTTATCATAGACTTACACAAAGAGGTACATCTCAAAACTAATAGTTTTTGATAGCTTGACTTAAAGTCAAATAACCAACTCTTCCCCCTGTCTTAAAAAATCTCAGTTTAATGTTATTTTCTTCTCCTATATGAAGTACTGATTTGTTTTGCTGCACTAGGTAAACTGTCACTGAAAGTGAACATTTCAAATGAAGCAACTGAACGAAACCACCAAGGTTTGTGGCAGGTGTGCCGAAGTTAACCCCACAGTACAGAATCTAAGTTGGATACGATGGGAAAGGAAGACAGAAGATGGCATACATGTTGGGAGAAAATAGAGAAATTAGTAGACTAGTGGTCCCAGTGTGGTTGAAAAATGATCACGGCAGGAAAAGTAGGGCAGGGAAAGCTGGGAGGAAGGAAGATTATTGCCAGATAAAAGAATATCTGAATTGCCGCTCTCAATTTGTCCACTGCTGAGAAATTTAGAGTTGCCTTGGAAAAACTTAAGATCTCTTGAGGGGACTTAGCTGGTGGTCCAGTGGTTAAGAACCTGCCTGCCAATGCAGGGGACGTGGGTTTGATCTCTGGTCCGGGAAGATCCGACATGCCGCGGAGCCACCAAGCCTGTGCGCCACAACTACTGAGCCCACATGCCGCAAGTACTTAAGTCTGTGCGCCCTAGAGCCCGTGTGCCACAACTACTGAGCCTGCATGCTGAAACTACTGAAGCTCGCGTGCCTAGAGCCCATGCTCCGCAACAAGAGAAGCCACAATGAGAAGCCCGCGCACCGCAATGAAGAGTAGGCCCTGCTCGCTGCAACTAGAGAAAGCCCGCGCACAGCAGTGAAGACTCAACACAGCCAAAAAAATATATATATATATTTAAAAAAGAAAAAAAAAGATCTCTTGAGAATATAATGTCCCAGAAACAGGCCTAATCTTGAAAGGGACAGTCCACACAGCATCTTTCCCTCTGGAAAATGGACGCACACTGGCAGATTTCTAAGTGTTCCAACGGGCACGGCTCTTGTATGACGTCTTCAGAGTATACCAGCTTTGCAGTGTTTAATCTAATGAAAACTGTATGTACCTCCCTTCGCTAAGGTCTACATATGCAGACTTTATAGTGTAGGGGACCAAAATTTCCACCCCAAAATGTCTCTTTGGGATATGGATTATTTTGAGCTGAAAACAATCAAGGCCAAAAGACGCAGGGAGAAACTCTGACCTTCCCCCAGCTGCCTAAAAGAATTTCGATAGAGGGCCTGTTCCCAAAATAGAGCTATCACCAGAGATCTCTGCAAAGAATACGGGCCGGGCCGGTGTGGTGGGGAAGTCGGCAGGGCCTGGAGACCGGAGTCCACTCTGTCCCATTGTATCTGCTGGCTCAGCAAACTCCCTCACCAAGCATTTGCTTTTCCATCTCCGTGTAAATGGCCTTCCTCCCCTCTGAGGTCCCAAACCACTACCTGCAACTTCCTCTTTTGTCTTTAGTTGAAGACGGTATTTAAGGTGAGGGTTTTGGCCGTTTGGGGGACTTACTCAGTTTTTGTGGATCTCTCCCATGAAGACATGTTATGAAACTTTGCGTGATTTTCTCCTGTTAATGTTTCATGTCAATTTAATTCTTAGACCATCCAGAAGAACCTAGAAGGGTAGACGGAAATTTCTTCCTCCCTGACAATCGCTCAGTACCAGTCTACTTTTTCTAACCATCCAATGACTTTGTAAGTTCGAGGGTTTTTTTTTTTTTTTTTAACATCTTTATTGGGGTATAATTGCTTTACAATGATGTGTTAGTTTCTGCTTTATAACAAAGTGAATCAGCTATACATATCGAGGGTTTTTTTAAGATTTTTTTTGATGTGGACCATTTTTAAAGTCTTTATTGAATTTGTTACAATATTGCTTCTGTTTTGTGTTTTGGTTTTTTGGCCGCTGGGCATGTGGGATCTTGGCTCCCTGACCAGGGATAGAACCCGCACCCCCTGCACTGGAAGGCGAAATCTTAACCACTGGACCGCCAGGGAAGTCCCATAAGTTCAAGTTTTAGGATCAAGTTTTAGATTTGTAACACACACCTAGTTTTAACTAGACACCTCCTAATTTGGCATCCCAGAAGCCTCACTGCCAAGACTTACGTAGTTCTGTGAATATATCTGTGCCAGGAGTTTGGGCAGAAGGAATATGATTACCAAGATCATCAACTCTATGATGTGTTCAAGATTAGTAGGAAGACGTTTCTAAAATTATTAACAATAAAATACTTATCATGCTATTGGGTGTATTAAATTCATCTCTATAAAAGCTTTAATCTTCCTGCTCTGCTCCGTGGTTAGAATAAAGCAACTCGAGTGTCAACCATGGTTCCTTTCTTTCACCCTCCACATCCAGTCAACCAGGGAGAGCTAGTAACTCTACTTCTTACGCATCTCTTGATTCCGTCCACTCCTCTGTATCCCCATGGCCTCTACCTGAGTTCAGGCCACCGTCTGCTCCAGCCTGAATTATTACCTCAGCTTCCTCCCTCAGTTTTACGCCCAACAATCTTTTCTCCACACTGCAGCAGGAATGAGAAATAAACCATTGTTGTTGTTGTGTGTCACTGAGACTTGGGGTCACTTGTTACTGCAGCAGAACCTGGCCTAAGCAGATGATACCTAACTTCCTTCAGTTCCTTGGATGTGCCATACTCTCACTTTGGGCCTTTCCCTCCTCCTCTTTTTCCTGTTTCAATTGTCCCAATTTATCTTTGGCCTTTCAGATCTCGGCTTAGGTGTCATTTCCTCTGGAAGGCCTTCTCTTTTTCCCCATGTCTGGTTTGTGTTGCCATCCTACACACTCCTCCAACATTCTGTGCGTCCCCTGTCACAGCACTTACTGTGTAACTATCGCCCCACCTCTACTGTAAGGCAGAGACTATGCCTTTCTTGTTCATCATTGTATTCCTATGCTCGCCATGTGGTAGATGCCAGAAATCCCTTGAATGAGTAAATCAACTTTTAGAACTTGAAGACTTTGTCACAGTGTTTATCGGGAAAAGTCACCGACAGCAGAAAGTAGTTGAGTCCAAGTTGTGGTCCGATTCATTGTGATGATACAAGTGAAAAAAGGATCCACGGCAGCCAAATGCTATCGACCTGTGCTTTCCTGTCTTCCCCTCGATGTAAGTTATACGGGTTTCCAAGCCTCCCATACTAAAGGAATAAGGAGTAATATATATATTTATAACTGAAACACTTTGCTGTACACCCGAAACTAACACAACATTTTAAATCAACTATACCCCAATTAAAAAAAAAAAAAAAAAAAAGGAGTAGCTATAAACGAATAGGTGTGAGACTGAAGGTCCCCGGAATCAAAGAACGATAGGCATTATTATTTCTGTACATGTCTGAACAGCGCGTGAGGATAACATACAGGTCGGCTCACATTCTTGCAGCGTTTCCGGTTCTAAGACACAGCCTAAGGCCAACGCTTAGCATGGTTATGCAGGATGTACGCATTCCACAACTCCTGTCTAACTGAGTCACCCTGGAGAGTTTCCTGCCCCTCCCTGCCATAAAGCATAATGCACAACAATGCATTCATCATGCCATCTGTGATCCCCATGTGAACTACCATGGGTAAGGCTTCCCGTGGTCCCACAATTAAAAGACCGTCTGAAAACCATGTCGGCGAAGACGTTTTGTGCAGAAAGCGGGAGTCGCAGCTTAGGTTAATTAGACTGTGCTCTGGTGAGACCTAGGAGGAAATCTGACTCTGAGCTCATCACTAAAGAGCATACGGTGGGGTAGAGCCACACGTGAGGCCCGAGTGGTTCTGAGGTTGACTTATTAACACCAAAAGATGAAGGGCCTGATGTTTAATAGTAGGCTTCATGTAGCATGCCTAACTCACGTGCAGAAATGAGTTTAACTCACTAGGCTATATATTAAGAATGAAACATCCCACATGTAAAAATTGCCTAGTTTTTGAAATAGAAAAAACAGAAGAAAAAGACTAACTGGTTTTCTTAAAGTCATAGTAAGAAGAGGCATGTATACAGCAAGGGTCCAAATCTTCTATGAGAAACCTGATGAGCGTCAGGCAGGGCAGGGCTATGCAACACGTATTAGCTTGAACTATTTCTGAGGTTTCCAAAGGATTAGAAAGTGCTGGGAATGCTAGAAACGATGGTTAGAACCAGGTCCCTTGATTGAAAGTTAAGGGCACACAGTTTTAGGCCCAACGTAAAGCAGCACTTGTGTGGGCTTCCCTGGTGGCGCAGTGGTTGAGAGTCCGCCTGCCGATGCAGGGGACATGGGTTCATGCCCCGGTCCGGGAAGATCCTACGTGCCACGGAGCGGCTGGGCTCGTGAGCCATGGCCACTGAGCCTGCGCGTCCAGAGCCTGTGCTCCGCAACGGGAGAGGCCACAACAGTGAGAGGCCCGCGTACCACAAAAAAAAAAAAAAAAGAAAGAAAGAAAAAGAAACACTTGTGAATGTTACCTGTTTCTTCATTAGTGCAATTCGGATAAAATACCTACTTTATAAGATTGTACTGAGAATTAAACAGAATGTTTGTAAAATGCTTTGCATAATGCTGGCTAATTAAATGGTAATTATAATCAAGCAGAGATCTCCAATGAAGAACTGGGCTTCCCTGTAAGGTAAGAAGTTCACTGCCTCTAAAAGTACTTGATAAGTCAACTGGTCATGTGCAATAATACAACTCCTCCTGTTTGGGTACGGAGAGTGGCAGGGGCTATGATTGGACTCTGGTAAATGTATTCAAATCTAAGATTCTAAGACATACTGATGCTTAAATTTCTTTGTACACACTGATTCTAAAATAAAATGGCCCCCAAATACACAAAACTAAAATTGCTGGAACTACAGGGAAAAATGGACAGATCCACCATTTTAATAAGAGATTGACTGACCTATTTTATCTATTCATGGGTGATAGATAGGCATACTGATAGGCAAATCTGAACATGAGCGTTAGTAAAGGTGTAAAACGTCTGAACTACCAAGCTTGCTTTATTTGATACACATCCCTACACCTATCTACCTGCTGGTGAAAGCAACATTCTTCTTTGGTTTAGACTATTTCTAAAAATTGACCATGGACCAGCCCATACAGCAAGCCTCAAGGATCTTTGATTCTCTGGCCACAGTGCCACAAATTTATATGAACAAAACATAAATATGTTTTGAATTAAAAAGTCCTGGGCTTCCCTGGTGGCGCAGTGGTTGAGAGTCTGCCTGCTAATGCAGGGGACACGGGTTCGAGCCCTGGTCTGGGGGGATCCCACATGCCGCGGAGCGACTAGGCCTGTGAGCCACAGCTGCTGAGCCTGCGCGTCTGGAGCCTGTGCTCTGCAACAAGAGAGGCCACGACAGTGAGAGGCCCGCACACCGCGATGAAGAGTGGCCCCCGCTTGCCACAACTAGAGAAAGCCCTTGCACAGAAACGAAGACCCGACACAGCCAAAAATAAAAATAAATAAAAGTCCTTAAATAACTCATGGTTTAAAGAAGAAATAACAATGGACATTTTAATATACCAGAACTGAATAAAAATACTATGTATCAAAACTTGTGGGATGCAGAAAAAGCAGTATTTGAGGAAAACTTATAGCCTTAGATGCTTATATTAGAAAAACAGAAAGATTAAAGATGAATATGCTAAACTCATTAACTGAAAAATAGAATAATCTGAAGACAGTAGTAGAGAGAGAAAAAACATAAAGCAGTGAAATGGAAAACAAACTTGCAATAAAGAGGATCAACAAGGTCAAAAGTTAATTCTTGGAAAACGTACAATGAGACAAACTTTTTGGTGAGATGGAATAAGAAAAAAAAATGAGAGAAACATCAAGTCAGTATTAATGAAAAAGAGACATAATATTATATATAAAATACATTTTAAAAAGATAAAATGAAGAACTTTCTGAAAGTAAATATGAAACAGTTGAAAAGAACATTAAAACACATATAACTTAGCAACACTGACCCAAGAATTCCTTAAGAAAGGCTGAACAGTTCTATGACTGTGAAAAACAATAAATCTAAAGGTAAAAATCTTTCTACCCACACAAAAAAAACTCGACACCCAGATAATTTATAGGGAGCTCTGCCAAACTTTCAGCAGACAGGTCATTTCCATATTATATAATTTATGCCAGAGAATAATGGAGGAAAAAAAAGAAGTATTCCCCAATTCATTCTTTGATGCCTGTAAAACCATGGATAGTGTGAGAAAGGAAAATTACAGATCAATTTTACTTATAAACATAAACTTAAAAATCCTAAACAAAATGTTAACATAAAATATCAGATATATAAAATATATTATGGACAAATTAGGCTTATTTCAGGAACATAAAGGTGTTTAACATTTGAAAAACCTTTAAATTATAAATATAATTCTTCATATTGCTAGATAAGGGGGAAATGCTTTTGCTGATCTCAACAGATTAAAAAAGGAAAAAAGCATTTGATAAAATCCAGTACTCTTTCATGGTGAAACTTTTAGCAAATTCACAATGAGACAGAACATCCTTAACTCGATAAAGGGTATTTGAAAAAACTGCAACACACATCATTCCTAATGAGGAAACGTGTGAATTAAAGTATTTTAAAACCAGGAACTAGACAAGAATGTCTGCTATCATCACATGTAGTCAACCCCGTGCTGGAGATGGTAGCCAGCATGATAAGGTAAGAGAAAGAAAAGGAAAGGAAAAACAAAACTGTCATTACTTAAGATGTGACCCTCTAAATAGAAAACTAAAAATAATCTACATATTATTGGAAATATGAAGAGCATTTAGCAAGGTGGCTAAAATATCAATATGTGAAAATCAATTTCATTTTTATAAACCAGCAAATAATTCAAAAACATAAGTTTAAGGACTTCCGTGGTGGCGCAGTGGTTGAGAATCCGCCTGCCAAAGCAGGGGACAGGGGTTTGATCCCTGGTCCGGGAAGATCTCACATGCTGCAGAGCAACTAAGCCCATGCGCCACAACTACTGAGCCCGCACTCTAGGGCCTTCGTGCCACCACTACTGAGTCCATGTGCCACTACTACTGAACCCCGCACGCCTAGAGCCCATGCTCTGCAACGAGAAGCCACTGCAATAACTAAGAGTAGCCTCCACTCGTCACAACTAGAGAAAGCCCGCACACAGCAACAAAGACCCAACGCAGCCAAAAAAATAAACAAAAAGTCACCAAAAAGTCTTATTAAAAACAAAAACATAAGTTTAAGACACATTTATGATAATAATATAAACTGTAATGAATGTAGAATAAATCTGACCAAAGATGAGCAAGTATCTCTAAAGAAAAGTAGAAATTCTATAGAAATCATTAAAGAAAACCTAAATAACTAGAGATATATAGCAAAATCTTACTATAGGAATTTCAACTCTCCCCCTAAATTGACCTACAGAATTAATGCATTTCCAATCATAATCACATCAGGACCTTTGTGTGGAAATTGACAAGTGGATCCTAAAATGTATATGCACGGAAAAAGGGCCAAGAATAGCCAAGCCAATCCTGAAGCAAACCTGCTCAACCAGACAGCAAAATGTATAAAGCTATAGTAATTCAGGCAGAAGGGTACTGGCACAGCGACAGAAAACTAGGAAGAGAAGAGTGAGTCCAGAAACAGACGTTCACACTTTGGGGCCTTGATATATGACCAGAGATGGTACCGCAGGTCACTGGAGAAAGGATTCTAGTCAATATATGGTGTCTGGACAGTTGGCTGGCTATCTGGAAAACAGGAAAGGAAAGGAAATGGATCCCTACTTCATACCAGACAAAACCCAATTCCCTATGGATTAATGATTTAAATGTAGAAGGCAAAACTTTAAAATTTTCCCCCAAATTCTAAGAAATACCTTTCAGATAGCAGGGTGGACAAGGATATTTTTTTCTCTTTGATAGACTTTATTTTCTAGAGCAGCTTTAGGTTCACAGCAAAACTGAGAAGGTACAGAGATGCCCCGTCTACCTGCTGCCCCTACACAGGCCCAGCCCCGCCATTATCAACGCACCCCCCCCTACCAGATGGCACGTTTGCTTCAACGAACCTACAGACATGCATCACCATCACCCAGAGTCCATGGTTCACATTAGGGTTCACTCCACTTGTTGTACACTCCACGGGTTTGGACCAAGGTATAATGACATGTGTACCCCATGACAGTGTCACACAGAATAGTTTCACTGCCCTAAATATTCCCTGAGCTTTTCCCATTCATCCCTCCCTCCCCTCAACCCCTGGCAAGACCAGGATTTTTTTAAGACATCAAAGTTTGCTAATTACAAAGGAAAGGATAGACATATTTAACTACGCTAAACTTAATTTTTATCTAAAGATAGTATAGAAACAAAGAAAGTGAAAAGATCTTGGACTGGACCCTGGCCTGGGGGTGCGGGGGATTGCTCTAAATCATTGGTCCCCAACCTTTTTGGCACCAGGGACCGGTTTCGTGCAAGACAATTTTTCCACTGACGGGGGTTGGGGGGGGTAGTGGGGAGATATGGTTCAGGCGGTAATGTCAGCCATGGAGAGCGCAGATGCTGCTTTGCTGGCTCACCCACCGCTTACCTCCTGCTGTGTAGCCCGGGGAGGGGGGGGGTGGTTGGGGACTCCTGGTGTAAATGACATTATTGGAACAACTGATGAAATTTCAATGTGGACTGTATATTAGACGTATCATATCAGTGCTAAATTACCTGCATTTGAAAACTGTTCTGTGCCAACATAAGGAAACATCATTGTTTTCAAAGGTGCACGCTGTAACTTATTCTCAAATGGTTCAGCAAAAATAATTTATATATTGTCTCTCTTACACACAAATACAGCAAACTGTGAATCTATGTGAAGGGTATACAGGAGTTCGTTGTATTAGTCCTGAAACTTTTCTGTAAGTTTGATATTTTTTTTTCAAAATCAGAAGTCAAAATTTTAAAAAAGTATTTGAAAACACATGCTATAAACAGGGAGAAAATATTTGCAACACATACAATTGACAGAAGATTGGTATCCGCTTAGAAGAGGAAAAGAAACATGAATGAACAATCAGCACATGAAAAAATGTTCAACATTATCAGTAATTAGAGAATGCAAATTAAGACCATAATCTTGTACCAATTTACTCTCAGTAGACTAGCAAAAATTAAGAAGTTTGACCAAAACAATGATTGGAAAGAATGTGGAATAACAGGAAAGGGCTGATCCGTGCTCCTGGCAGTATAGATTGGTACCAGCACTTTGAAAACATTTTGGCATCATCGTGTAAAGCTGTCTACCCCACCCCTCTGACCCAGTCCTGTTACTCCTAGGTTCAAATGAGACAAGTGCAAGAGGTGTGCACAGGAAGGCCCTTGCCAGTCTTGTGAGTATCACGCAGGCAGGCTCAGGTTTTGTCGGGCATGAGCTTACGTAATTGGAGAAAAATCACAACAAATTGTACATGTGACAAAACCCAGGAAAGTACCATATTAGTTTTTAAGTTAACTGTCTCACACACCTCTATACCCTTTTCCTTCATTCTTTTGGCTGCATAGGTTTAATCCCCTCTTTATATGACAATGATTTCCATAATATCATTTTCCATAGAGAAAATGAGAAGATTGCCCTTCTTCTAACATAGTTCACTGAACATTATTATTAATATTTGGGAAGTAGAAAACATGTGTCTTCACATCCAGGCAGACTCACTGTAGTTCTGTTATAGGGTTATGACCTACAAACTCAGAGAATCTGACAAATCTTACTTTGCGTGATTCTCATCATTAAAGAAAACATGTAAAGTGCATTTATAAACATAGCGTGATCAGAACTGGATCCTCCACTTACAATTTTACACACCTGAGCTTTTTCAGATTCGCTTCCAGCTCCCTACACTTCCAACTAGGTTTCTGCCCCAACACACACATAGGTCAGGCGCTGGATGTTGTGGGACATTCCTATTCTGATACGACCATCTGTTCATGCACCTTCCTACCCTGGGGTGAAAAGCAACAGCCTGACATTAAAGACTGCAAACCTCACACATGCTCTCCACTGAACTCAAACGCATCCCCGATGCAACCCACCTTGGCTCAACCCCAAATGCCTGCAGCCGTGTATCACCCAAGCTGAAAAGGGCTGAAGGAGGGGGCGCAGGAATGTAAAGAGAAAGTGGCCCTCTTCCATCGTGGTTCAAAGGTCTTCCTTCTGTAGATTTTACAAAAACATATGACCATGGGAACACACTGCCAAGGCTCCTCTTTCGGGTCGATGGGCGAGACCCATGGGAGGGGCCCTGAAACTCCAATTTCATTAGCTTCATGGTCAGTTTGCCTCCAATAATAACAAAATACTGGAGACAAGTGTCCACAGAAAAATGGATAAACAACTGGACATAAACGACTTCACAGAAACGCAATGTTACGGCAGTGAAAATAAATGTTCTACAGCTTGCTTACACTTAACAGCTTGGGTGAATCAAAGAAACGTTCAACGATAAAAGCAAATCCCACAAGACTGTGTATCATTTGTATAAAGCTCAAAAAGAGAAAAGTCAAACAATATATCCTTTGGGAATGCCTCCACCTATAATCAAATGACTAAGAATGTCAAGGAGAGACAAAGTTCAGGACAGGGGTGGTCGAGGGAAGAAGCAAGGGGTAGCTACAACCCGGGAAGCGCCCGTATATTTGCTCCACGTGGATAATGTGGAGACACAGGCTTCCGTTTTCTCAGTGTGCTTTAAAACTTACATATTTGCTCAACATGTGATTTCGTGTGCATCCAGTGTTAGCCTGAAAGCGCTGGAAGTCCTGGAGCCCCGCGTCCCTCCTTCCGGTCCCGCGCTTTCCCCGTCACTTCACTGCCAGCGGCTCGGGAACCAGCTCCAGCGAAGTGCGACCCCCGGGACCCACCCGGCACGTGACTGTGTGACTATCCCCGCAGTCGGGTGGGGCGGGTGGAAAGGTCCAGAGTATCTCACGTGCACACTAAACCTGCTCCGTTAATTCCAGTTATTCGCCGGCTAGCAGCAGATCAGGGTTCGAGGCCCACGGGGCCTCACCCACTGCCCGCAACACCCCCCCTCCCCCCGCCTCCAAGCTTGCCGAACCCCCCCACTCCCACCCCCGTCCCCGCCCCCGCCCCTTTCCCGGCGCCTTGACTCTTTTCCTCCAGCCCCGCCCACTAGATTACGCGAATTTTTCCAGGAGGATCCCCACATCCGCCCCTCCCCACGGAACCCGCCCGCTTCAACCAGTCTCCGGGATTTACAACCAGCCGGAAGCCGGGAAAGGGGCGTGGAAAACGGGCGGAACTGCCCGCCCCCGCCCCCCCCTTCCGGCCTCTCCGTCGGGCCCCGCCTTCCCCGCGCGCAGCGGCGCATCCCAAAAGTCGGGAAAGTGGAATCTGCGCTCCGCACGGTTCCCCAGCTGCAGGGTGGCCGCGTGGCCGGGCTCATCGGCCGGAAGCCCGGCCCAGCGCCTCAAGGGGGAGCCGCCCCGAGAGGGAGTGGACGCGGCCGCAGTCCGCGCGGGTGAGCGTGCCCCCGGCCCCACGGCTCGGGCCTGCCTCCCGTCCTACTCCTCTCGTGCGGGACCCGGGCGCCGAGCCGCGGCGGCGGGACGGGCCCCTGCGCAGTCCCCTCCCCCACTCCCTGTCACTGTCACCGCCCCCACCTCCGGCCTCGTGCCCGGCGCGCTCCGCCCGGGCCATGGCAGCGCCGTGATGTCACGCGCCTCTGCGTGCGGAGCCGCGGTGGAGCGGGCGACGCACGAGGGGGTTGACGTCGGGGGGAGGGACGACGCCCAGGGGGAGGGGAGGGGCGTTGGCGCGAACTGGAGCAACGCGTCTGCAGCCCCCCCAGCTCCGCCTCTGTTCCGTCGCGGGGACCTGCGTTTCGAGCTGCTCCCTCTCGAGTGCAGCCGCCCCCCACCCCCACCCCCTTGACCTTTTCGGGGACTTGAGGTGGTAACCCTAGACCTTCACTTGTAATTTCGTTGGAATTTTTCTGGAAAAATGGAATCTGGCAATGTATCCTGAGAATTTTTGTTTTGAGAAAAATGTTTCTTAGCGTATTTGGCAGCCCCCCAAATTAGGTTAAAGCCTGTTTACCAAACGCTGTCATTTTGCAAAAACCTGTTTGGTTGTAAATGGGAAGCGCTGTGGTTGGAGGCTTGCACACGCTGAGAAGGTGTGAGCTTCAAGTCCCTCAGCCTCCAGGTGCTGAGTCCCCCGTGAGAACTGACCCCACGTAAGAGAACACGCGCGTGTACTTCGCGCTCAGCTCTGACCTTGGAACCTAATAACTGCTGCACACGTATTACTAGTGATCTTGTGGCTTCGTTTTAAAGACTCCAGTTGTGAAGTAGACCTTTTTCTTTTTGTGTTTTCGTTTGTGAACGTGTAACAGAAGGGTTTACCCCAGAATTTCTGTGATGTCTGGTATGTCAAAGTGCAGGTCAGTCCACAGACGGAGGTCAGTGGTGTGAAGCCGTGTGCGGTGTATGCAGACAGAACCGTCCTCACCCGGCGGACTCGGGCGGGGGCGGGAGGGAAGCTTGACGGGAGCATCGCCTTCTTTGTTCTTTTGAAACAAAACCTGGGGACATGATGAACTTAGGGTTCTTTATCTGTGACTTTATTGAGGGTAAAATAAATCTCAGTGTATAATTTCTTCCACAGAATATTGAAGGATGTTTGTTCCAAGATCCCTGAAAGTCAGGCGGAATGCTAACGATGATGGTAGAAGTTGTGCAGCCAAGAAAGTCAAACCAGAAGCAGAAGACCCCCAGCTGGGTGCGGGCGGGGATGGTCCAGCCGATGATGCCTCGGGTACCAAAGAAGCTGCGCTAGCGGCGCATCACGGCGCCCAGCCGTGCCCTCTCCCCGGGCCTGCCAGCCAGGTGTCTGAGGGGGGTCTGGCTGGACCTGGGCAACGGGCGCAGGACAGCGATCTCCTCGAAGAGCCGGTGAAGTCCTTCTCCAAAATGCAGCGCCAGGCCGAGCCCGGGGAGCCGGTGTGCGTGGTATGCGGGCGCTACGGAGAGTACATCTGCAATGAGACGGATGAAGACGTGTGTAGCCTGGAGTGTAAAGCAAAACACCTTCTGCAGGTGCGCGGCGCGGAGGCGCCGTTAGCGCCGGGCGGTCCACAGAAAGCGGGCTCTGAGCCAGCGGCTCCACATCCTGCTTCGTATGTCTACACCGAGCACGCCTTCATCTCGAACCTTCGGGAGGACCAGATTGAAAACCTCAGACGGCAGCTGGGAATCGTGGTTCAGGGGCCAGGCGTCCCCAGGCCCATCATTGACTTTGAGCATTGTGGCTTCCCTGAGGCCTTAAACCTCAACCTGAAGACCTCGGGCTACGAGGTCCCCACCCCCATCCAGATGCAGATGGTCCCCCTGGGGCTTCTGGGCCGAGACGTGCTGGCCAGCGCGGACACCGGCTCTGGGAAGACGGCCGCCTTCCTGCTTCCCGTCATCATGCGAGCTCTGTTTCAGGTAAGGTAGAGCTCACCTGTATGAGCCTCAAGAACAGTCAAGGTGTTTACCAACTACGTGTCATCCTCAACTACGTTAAAATTGCAAGCTGAAACCAAGTACTTAGATCTTTAGTCACTGGAACTAAATTTTATTATACTGAACCAGTCTCTTCATTGAAGGTCTAAAATACTGCTTTCCTTACGAAGTGTTGTCTTTTTAACACATTTTCTATTCAAGGAACAGGCTTTGGGTTTGGGGCGAAAATCCTGCTGACCAGGTGAGCTGTGATTTTTGTGTCAATCTAGCCTGCTTCGATTTTGTGTTTTGAAAAACCTGATACCAAAGTCAGAACACTATTGTAGAGTTTCAAAATATACCGCTAAGCGTGACCTGCGTTTCATCTTAAAATGATACCACCTTGCCTTACTCATTGCTTTATAAGCACTCCTGCACATAATTAGTTTAACAGACGTTTTGAGTAATTATTTGCCAAGTACTAGGGAGTTTGTGAGGTTTGGAGGACGGCAAGGGGGGAAAGGAGTGAGAAATGTAGGCGAAGGGAGAAGAGATAGAGGAAATTTTGGAACGCTAAAGCGTAGTAGAAGATAACGTGAGAAAAAAATAAAAGACTAGATTTTCAAAATATAGACGAAACTCACCGGAAGACCAAAATAGAATGTTTGTATAAGTAAGGTCTCCTGACAAAGAAAGAAGTGAATCTGCAAGAGCGCTGAGGGGAAATCGAGGGTAGGATGCCAGCCTTCACCCAGATCTTCAGGGCAACCAGCAGGTTTCTCTTCCGAGGAGGCTGGCTGGAGGTCGCACAGGCCAGTCGATGGGAAGCCAAGCTTCAGTTTTCCCGCCTTGATTGAAGCAGACGCCTCTCCCTGGTCCTGCTGGTGGGGTCTTTCATTGTCTGTCTGTGTTATGTGAGAAACGGGTGCAGTTTATGCTGGTTTTGGAGAATTCTGTGGTTGAGCAGAAGGCCGGTGGGCTGATGGGACCACTTTGAAAGAAAAGTGCTCCTGGGGCTGCCTCGAGGCTTGCGTCCACAGCAGCAGAGCTCACTGCCGGTGTGTTTCACATCTCTGCAGAGCAAGATGCCGTCCGCGCTCATCCTCACGCCCACGCGGGAGCTGGCCATCCAGATAGAGCGCCAGGCCAAGGAACTGGTGAGCGGCCTGCCCCGCATGAGGACTGCGCTCCTGGTGGGGGGCCTGCCCGCCCCCCCGCAGCTCCATCGCTTGCGCCAGCGCGTTCAGGTGGGCTCCCTGGACCGAACGCCTTTGCAGAGGACCTAAGCAATGCAGGAACTAAGGGTTTTCGCCCCCTGAGGAACTTCAGAGTGTGATTTTAGGTGGCCTTTAAAGTCTTGCCACGTGAGCCTTAATTTTAAAGTTCGTTTTCTGTGGGGAAGGCCAGGAGCACAGGTTAGGGAGGTGCCTTTTGTTTTCCCAACGCTGTTGGATGTTCTCACAGCCCTTACCACCTTTAATCATTGCGTTTGCTCTGGGAGGTGGGGTGGCGTACCCCCTCTTTCACGGCTGAGATGGTGACTCTCCGAAAGGTGGGCCTTACCTCAGGATCGTGGCTGATACACTTCAGAGCGTGATTCCTACAAACAAGGACGTTGTCCTTCATCATCACAATCCAGTCATAGACCCAGGAAATTCACGCTGGTCTGTTGGGATGCATTAACGTTGGTGTCACGGCTTCCGACCCCACTCAGGTTTTGCTAGTTGTCCCGTCAGCTTTTTTCCGTCAAGTTCAGAGTCTTTCGTTGCTTGTAGCTGTCGTGTCTCTCTCAGTGTCTTCAGTTTGGAACCGATCTTTCCTTTTTTCTCGGGATCTTGGCCCTGTTTAAGGATTGTAAGCCGCTTACTTGGAAGAACAGCCCTGAACTCATTAGATTCAGGTTATGGGTCTTGAATTTAGTTCTCTAACAGAACATCACAGAAGAGATGCTTTTCTTTTCATTATATCCTTTTAGATGGCACACAGTTTCAGTTTGTCCTTTTACTGGTGCTTTTATCTGTCAAGTTAAAACTGTAGAGTTTGTACCCTTTGTGTTGAGTAAGTATTTTAAGGGGAGTACTTTCAGGTTGTAAATTTATTGAGCTTCCCCAAACTTTCCACTTATTTACTTTTTTATATCAGTACGGACTCATGGTTCCCTGTTTTTTTTACAGGGGTATAATCTGTTTGACCAGTGGAAGCACCTTCCAGTCGGTTTCTGTGTCCTTTTATCATATCCTTATCATTCTTTGACTACTTTCTTACTTTCCATCTAAAGAAGATGTTCCGTACTTACCTCGTTCTATCCTGGCCTCGGCCCTGGAACTCTCTCCACGGAGCCCTGGCTCCTTTGGTGTGGAGAACAGTCTTCAGAAACCGAGACCTGGGCTCTACCGGGCTCCTTGCTGTTGGACTGTCATTGCTTCTGGGAGCTCAGCCTATCCGAGACCATGAGTTCATGTTGATATTTCCAGTTCTCATTCATCACAAGGTTCCTTTTACGTTTTCTGTTTCCGTGTTGGTAGCTCTGACGATGAGAAACCTGCCATCCCTTTTCCTTTATGTAGTTATTTATCTGCCCCATCCCCCGGCATGTCACCAGTGTCCCTCCCTCACAGCGATGCCTTCCTCCCTGGACTCTGCCCTACACGGCCTCACCCCTCCTCGCCCGGCTGCCGCACCCCCTGCCGCCCGGGCCAGGACTCACAGACACCTACCCTCTGGGAGGAAAAGCAGCTGAAGCGTCTGTGTGCTCGGCAGAGCTATATTTCAAGAGTAAGGACAAGACGAAGGCCTACTCAGATAAACAAAACCGAGAGTGTATTGCCAGTGGACCATCTAAAGGAACTTCTGGAGGAAGCCCTCTGCCGATAAAGAAGATTCCAGAGAGGAAGGTGGGGGGTGGAAGGAAGCTGGTGCAAAGTCGGCAGTAAGTGTGTGGCCGAAGCTAAACAAACACAGGCCAAGCGAACAGTGACCAGGCACAAGCTGTGATTTCAAAATAATGGGGTGAATACCATCCCACAGCGTGTAAGGGCAGGTGAGATGCGATCGTGGTAAAGCAGCGCCCTGGATCTTTCAAGAACAAGCTAAAAGTGCCGGTTAACTTTATATTAAGTTATAGATTTGTCGACATTCAAGGCGAAGCACTCAAAGAATGAAAAAAAGTTGATAACTTCCAAACCGTCGGAGGGGAAAATGGAAGAGAAGGAGTGAACTCAAGTCAAAGTAATTAAAATTGACTTGATATCTGTGGATGTCTGAAGTACCCACGCCAAACCCTGTGTTCTGGGGATACAGACCTTTTATCATCCGCGGCGATGTTACCACCGTGCGGGTGTGGACTGGAAAAGTGGGTACAGCTGAACGTAGGAGGTCATCTGTAACTCCACCAGAGTTATCCCGACACTGTCTCATATAATCCCCATGATACTTTTTAGCATTTCCATCTTACGACGGGAGAACAGAGACTCACACCGTTATTAAATGCTGGAGCCACGGTTCCTGCTGAAGTTTCACTAAGCCCCTACTTTTAACCACAACTTCAGCTAATATATGATAAAACTGTTAAGACCCTTGAGTGACCTTAGAGTTCATTGTACCCAGCCTCGTAATTTAAAAGTGGAATAGCAGGCCCAGAGAGGGCAAGGAGTTTGCACTTGTTCACGGAGCCAGATAGCGGTGAGCGTGCTCGTAAGGCCCTCCCAGCGTGGGCCCTGCCAGGTTCCCAGGCCTCAGCCGCCTTCTCCCCCCTCCACCCACGCCAGCCTCCCCGCCTCCGAGCTCACCGGTCACGATGCCCTTCCCTCTCCCTGGACCTGCCGGTCGTGCTCACTCCCACTACTCCCGTGGGTGTTGGCTTGTGTTTTAGCAGCACTGAGTACATCCCTCCACTGACAACACCCTGTCGTGATTCTCGCGAGCACGTGTTGGCTCTGTTTCTTCCTTAGTGTCATGACTTTCACGAGAGCAGAGACCAAGTCTGACTTACTCATCATCGAGTTCCGAGTACTTACACCAGAGTCTGGCATGCGTTGGCCACTCAGTAAGTGTGGAATGAAGGAGTACGTGAGTGAATGAACGCGATCGAACTTTCTAATTTGCCTTTTCTCTTTCGTTCAGGTTATCATAGCAACTCCTGGGCGACTTCTGGATATAATAAAGCAGGGCGCTGTAGAACTTGGCGGTATAAAAATTGTAGTAGTGGATGAAGTAAGTAGTGGTGTTTAAAAACGGAGTTTTATATAATCTGTGAAAAGCACATTATGGCTATATAATTGCATTGTATATTTTCAGCATTTTCTCTCCCAAAGGAAAACAATTCAGGGATTTTTTTTTTAATTTGCAATAGTGGTTCTTAAGCTGATTCTTGTGTAGCACTGCAGCTACACTAAAATTAAACCACCACTGTCTTGTCCTAATTGATTGAAAATGTAAACTTAACAGGTATACTGTATTCTCAAGTGTTAAGTTTTTTTAAACATGCTGGGTGTCATTTGTCTACAAAAAAAGAAAGAAATCAGTGGCAAATAACTCTCAATGGGAATTTTGGAAGTAGCTAATGATGCCTAGTTGGAGGAGCTTATTTTTTTCTATGTGGACGCAGGTGTCTGTGGTTGTGATTTTCTGTGTTGCATAGAGCAAATAGGCATTTTTATACTTTGGGCTTGCTTAATAAGTAAATGTGTTATTATTTGATGGTAATCCATCACGTACCAACCGGACGGGTGGGGGGTGGGGCACGGCTGTCCTGCCTGCGCGCTCGTTCCGCTGGCTGTGACGAGGCAGAGGCTTGGGCCTACCCAGCAGTGATCGGTGCTGACCAGTGACAGCAACCTGGCCTGCGTCTGTGGCACCAGGGAGTAGCCTCGGGACAGCAGAGGGTGTGGCCGCAACACAGCCAAGACCCAGAAGACGGGGGTTTGAGCCTGTACTGCGCCTGCCGTGAGACCTTGGGCAAGTCATTTCATTTTCCAGAGTCGTGGCAAGGAAGAGTAGTGGTTGTGAAAACGTCTCGCACTGAAAAGTCCCGTATAAATGTAAAATAATATCCAGTCCTTTAGAAAGTGCTGCTAAGTCAGCGTTTTCCTGGCCCGGCCTTTGGGGGACCTGACGTGTTGCATTGGATTCTCGTCCTTACCGCCACCCTGAGCGTGTGGCTGGGTTTCCCCTGTGGATAAGCCCGCGTCCTTAGGTTTCCCCTCCCCGAGGGTGATCCTTGTAGAGAATTTATTCATGTCTCCCTCTCTTCAGAGCATTTTCGTTTTCTTACATTAACAAGGTTTCCGGGGCACCCCAGGGCTGCGCTCGAGGTGATGGTGCCCGAGGAGTGCTGTCCGGCAGAAGTGCACCGAGGCCCAGCTCCTCGGTGACTGGGGACGTGGCTCCTGTGTGGTCAGGGAGAGGAGCCGGTCAACAGCATAATCAGTCACATACTGAAACTGAAGTCAGTACAGAGGGGCCCTTTGGGTGCAGGGGACGAGCCCTGGGTGAGATGGGTGGCGTCACAAAGAAGCCGCAAACACCCTGCAAGCCTACAAGGTGCCCTGTTCACAAGAGCAGGCGAAGGTCTGAATTCGTCCCGAGAGCCGAGGTTTGCCCTCCCCCGATGCAAGCTGTCAGTAGGACCGTGTATGTGCTCAGGGTTCAGGAGGAGAAATGAGGGTCGGCGCGTTGGCTTCTCAGAGGTCACGGGACTTGACCTGAGCCTCGGAAGAGGGAAAAGGATTTAGAAGATTAGAGGATGCATCCAGCGTCCCAGGTGAAGAGGCTAAGGCGAGCAGACTCCGTCGGGTCGGTCAGTGCAGGGGTCGGGCAGTGCACGTGTGCGGGGCCGGCGGGAGAGACGGGCGGGTGTGCCACGTGGGAAGTGGTGGCTTACGAGGTCTGCTGCCCATGCTGGGGAATTAGAGGAGGAAGAAGAAAGCCAGCCATCGGCCCAGAAGAGGGGGGAGGGTCGGGGACGGACTGGAGGCAGGCGTCGGGGTTCGCCTGAGGGTCACAGTGAATCACTTACGGGTCGTGTGATGACCGGACACGCAGGAGGACGAAGGTGGGTGGGGTGTGCCTTGATTTAGGGCCCACGGGGACGGGCTGGGGCCTGGTAGACACACTCGAGTTGGTTTTGGAGATGTGGAATCTCACGTGGGTGCTGGATGAAGGGGCAGGTACCAGACCCATGCGTGAGAGTCCACGGGACATGCTGGCTTCTCCGAGGAGGAAGTTGAGAGAGACGAGCAGCGGGCTGAGGCTCTGCCTTCTGCAGCTGAAGACAAGTCAGCGAACAGAGAGGTGGTCTGAGAGCCCAGAGGGAACCGGGAACAAATGATGTCCTTGGGGAGAGGGGCCACTGTTCGGGGGCGGGGGGAGGGGGCCGGACACAGGAATGGTCAGGCCGGAAGTCTGACAGTCCTTCAGGATTAGGAAAATCTGCTGCCACCCTCCGCGTCCCCCGTGTCCCGAGGATTCTCTCCCACCCCCTCCGCCTGCTCTTCCTTCATTCCGTGTCCGTGACTCAGAACCTTCCCTCTGGAGCCGCCCTGCAGACCTCAGGCCCCCTCGTCTCTGCTCCGGGGACCCGTGCGCAGACCGTCCTTCTCCTGCAGTGTGTTCCCTGCCCCACCCCGCGACCAGGCACACTGTTTGCCGTTTCCCCAGTGGCTGAGATGGAGAACCGGAGCTCGTGCTTGGATGCTCTGGTTCCGTGGGTCTGGGGTGGAGTCCGGGAATGTTTGCACTGCTTACCTTTAGGGAGGCTTGGGGCGTACGGACCGGACCGGACTACCTGCTGACGCACGGTGCTGAGAATGATGAATGCTTATCTATCAAATCCATTAGGGCTCTTCCCGTGCTAGCCTTTGTTCTTGGTTGTGAGGGTGTGATGGAAAGTGAGGTGAGCTGTGACACAGGCGTGTACACAAGGTGACGGGACAGAGGCGCCCGAGGAGAGGGGGCCCCTCAGGTGGGAGGGGCCTCTGGGGGGCTGAAGAGCAGCAGCTGCCACGCGGAGATCCGTCTGGAGGAAGGACTCCAAGCGGGAGAAGGGCCGCCGGCCACAGGGGGACAGGTGAGGACAAGTGGCGAGTGGGGCAGGTCCGGGGAGGGAGACGGGCTTGCGGGAGGGGCGAGGGGGAGGCGGGGCCGGGGTGGGCGCCCTCCTGGAGTGATGGGAGGTCTCGGGAGGCTTGGGCCAAGGAGGAGCACCTGTGACACGTCCTCGGGCATCTGTCTCATTGCCTGAGGTGAGCGGGTTCTGGTCGGCCGAGGCGGGAGTCAGGGGTCCGCACGGACGTCAGCGGAGTCTGCGGGGCTGCTGATGGATCGGAGGTGGGGTGATGATGAGAGACGAAACAGAGGTGCCTGACGGTGCCGTCTCCCGAGATGCTGCTGGAGTAGGACTGGGTCTGGCAGTGGGAGAGACGGTCTGTTTTGAACATGTTAAATTTCAGGGGCCTTGAGGTCCAGCAGGGGCCACGGAGTGGGCAGTGAGTCTCCACCACTTGAGTCCAGGGAGGCGGTTATGGCCCCGAGTGAGGTTTGGGGCGTCTTTGACGTGTCCGTGGTGCTCAGAGCCCTGGAACTTGTTGAGCTTCCTGGAGAGAGAGAGTGTGGGTTGAGACGGAGGGAGCCTGGGACGCAGCCCATCGGCTCATTGATGTACAGAAATTGTCTGAAAAAGGAGAGCCAGGGAGGGAAGGAAGACCAGGGCTTGAGGGAGTGCTGGTCAGGATGTGCCGTGCTGTCATTTAACTGTATCGTGTTTCAAGGATACGAACATAGTAAGTTTCCCTTCTGGACCATCAATTCTGGAAAGGTACCGTCTCCTTCCGTTTCCTCACCGTCGAGCACACAGCATTGAGCTTGGTGTTCATGACGTAGGTTTGGAGCCAGTGGTCCCCAGTCCACACCCCAGCTCCACCACGTTGTAGGGCACTGTGTCATGTGCCTCAGTTTCCACATCTGTAAAGCGGGGTCGCGATGGTGCCCACCTCCCACCATGCTCCCTTGAAAGGTGCCCAGCATCCAGTAAATGCCCGTCGAATGGGGACTGTCAGTCACCGTTGGCTACGAGTTAAGGTTTGCTGAGTGGAGTGAATGTTTAGCCTGGGGACCCTCAGGAGTGAAGTTTTGGTGGCAGAGATGGAAGTCAGATTGTCTGGGATTAAGGACATCACGAGCAGTGAAGAAATGCAGGTGACACCAAGAACAGTCCCCAGAAAATTAGGCCAGGTTTGCTGTTTAATTAGGGGACACCTATGTTCACCTCTTACCTTATTAATGCTTATTCTGTATCCAAGTGCCGTCTCCCCCCCGGGGACTCTGAGATTTTCAGAGTAGCCTTGTGTTCATTGTGAGTGGCTCTACTATTTGAATCACCTTAAATTTAAGTAGTGCTTTTAATTCTAAGAGGTTTTTTAAAGTACATGTTCCCCCACATTTTAATCTGTTAACATCCCTCTAAGGTAGGTAGGAAAATAGATTTATAAATGGAAACTGAGGTGTAGAAAGAGTAAGATTTTCCCAAGGTCTGATTGATAATGGCTTTCAAAAAATACAGTTTAGATGGGAACCAGTCATGAATATTGTTTAGGTAGGGGCGTGTGTGTGTGTGTGTGTGCGTGTGTGTGTGTGTGTGTGTGTGTGTGTGCAAATGAAACAGAACTTTCATGAAACAATACTTACCCTTGTGACATGTGATTTCTCTATTCTCATATGTTTTATTCTGTCCTATTTTGTGGTTTCAAAAAATGCTCTTCATGGCCCATTCTGCAGTTTGAATAACAACTGTATTCTATGAGGAATCCACGTACATTAAAGAGAAGTTAGAAACAGGAGGAAAAACACCCATATTCCCATTGAAATAACCATAAATAACCATAGTCATTGTATTTCTTTGTCATTTTCCCCTGGCCTTGAGAATTCAGACATTATTCTGTAGACGCTGGGAAACGTTAAAGGATTTTAAGCCTGAGTGTATTATACTCAGACTCATATCCTCCACGTGGAGAATAGCCTTTGAGCAAGAAAGCTGGTTCCCAGGAGGGAGGGGGGAGGGCTTGAGTCAGGGTGGTGGCTGTAGGGAGGCGGGGGAGGGTTTCCAGACACAGTTAGGACATGGATAGTAAGTGTGGCGGTGCTGGTGTCTGGGTAGTGGGATGATGGGCGAGTTTGGTTTTCTCTACTTTGTTTTGTTTACCAGGTTTTCTACAGTGAGCACGTTATTACTTCTAGTATTTAAAAATAATAATAGGGCTGCCCTGGTGGCGCGGTGGTTGAGAATCTGCCTGCCAATGCACGGGACACAGGTTCGAGCCCTGGTCCGGGAAGATCCCACATGCCGCGGAGCAACTAGGCCCGTGAGCCACAACTACTGAGCCTGCGCATCTGGAGCCTGTGCTCCGCAACAAGAGAGGCCGCGATAGTGAGAGGCCCGCGCATCGCGATGAAGAGTGGCCCCCGCTTGCCGCAACTAGAGAAAGCCCTCGCACAGAAACGAAGACGCAACACAGCCAAAAATAAATAATAAATAATTTTTTAAAAAAAGAAAGCAGTATACTCTTTAAATAAAATAATAATAATAACTGCATCTTAAAAAGAGTTAGACAAAGACTTAAAAATGGCTATTGAATGTGGCACCTGGGGAGTGATTGAAGACCTGAAGGAGCCGGTGAGGGGCGGGAGGTGAGCCCTGGACCGGACAGTGGCGGGAGGGCGGGGAGGCGGGGGAGGGAGACCGCAGGCCTGGAGGACTCTTCCAGGAAGTTTGGGTGAGAAGAGAAACTGAAGGAGTTTATTTCTCATGGTCTTATTTTTTCTGAACCAGGAGAAGCAAGGCCATCTACTGAGATGAATGGGGCTTAGTGGGATTACTGAGGCACGTGGGGATGTTTGCAGACACACTGTGGGTGTGTGTTCTCTCTGTCTGCTAGTTAGTTGAAACACTGAGAAGGACCTTGCTGGTACTTTATATACTTTATCTCATTAATCCTCATCACAGCCCCAGGAGGTAGTTACTATTATCCTTTCCATTTATGAAGGGAAAAACTAAGGCTTAAAGCTCTTCATTAACTTGCTTGAGGTCATAGGTAGAGCCAGGATCAAACCCAGGATCAAACCCCATCATGATAATTTCATATTTTTTAAATGTCATAGAGTGAATAATATTAAAACAAGTGATCAAGCTTCAGTCTAACTGACAGCACATTAGTGGACACTAAAACAATTCAATGTCTTATTTTCCAAAATTATAGGCACCCAGATTATATTTGAAAATCAAGATAGCCTTAACTTTTCTTTATTTTAAAATTAAAAACTTAAAAAATTTTTTTTCTCTTTTTTTCAGCAATACATTCATTGTTTTTATTTATTTTATTTTATTTTATTTTTTTCCGGTACGCGGGCCTCTCACTGTTGTGGCCTCTCCCGTTGCGGAGCACAGGCTCCGGACTCGCAGGCTCAGCGGCCATGGCTCACGGGCCCAGCCGCTCCGCGGCATGTGGGATCTTCCCGGACCAGGGCACGAACCCGTGTCCTCTGCATCGGCAGGCGGACTCTCAACCACTGCGCCACCAGGGAAGCCCCTGTTTTTATTTTTTTTTAATGTTTATTTATTTTTGGCTGTGTTGGGTCTTAGTTGCGGCACGCAGGATCTTTCGTGGTAGCGCACAGGCTTCTCTCTAGTTGTGGCACACAGGCTCCAGAGCGTGTGGGCTCCATAGTTGTGGTGTGCGGGCTCCAGAACACGTGGGCTCTGTAGTTGCGGCTCACGGGCTCAGTAGTTGCGGCACGCGGGCCCCCGTGGCATTTGGGATCTTAGTTCCCAAACCAGGGATTGAACCCTCGTTCCCTGTGTTGGAAGGCGGATTCTTAACCACTGGAAGTCCCTCATTGTTTTTAGAAACCAGCAATGCAGAGGTATATACAGAAGTGAAAACCCCCAAATTAAATTTTTTTTGTTTATTTAAAATCATATTTTATTATAAATATATGTTCATGGTAAAAAAAAAAAAAAAAAATTCAAGAACTTCCCTGGCGGTCCAGTGGTTAAAACTCTGTGCTTCTGATGCAGGGGGTGCAGGTTCAGTCCCTGGCTGGGGAACTGGGATCCCACATGCTGCACGGTGTGGCCAAAAAAAAGAAAAAAAAGATCAAACTTTGCGAAAAGCTATAAAATGAAGAATAAAACTGTTCCCCCCCCGCAGCTCACAGGTCTTCTCTCCAGAGTTAGCAATTAACTTTCCTGAGTATATACACAAATGGTCTCATGTTATACATAGTGTTCTCTACTTTGCTTCTTTCCTCCTAGCAGGGATAAAGAGCTTTCTGGTCATTTTTCATGTTAGCACCGTGTTGTATGGTATGGATCTACCATAATTTACTTACCAAGTCTCCTCCTGTTGGATATTTAGGCTGTATATGGTGGGGGGGGGGGTTTTGGCCACTATTACTAATGCCATAATAAAAATCTTTGTATATCATTATAAACATAGTTACACAATATGTAGTTTTATATAAATATATTTTTTTCTCAGTTAATCCTTTGGCTTTTGACATTGTGGTGTATTTTTCCATGTAAAGAGTTTTAAGTTTTTTACGTTCTTAATTGTATCCGTTTTTTTTCTAGGGTGGCCCTGGGTTTTCATGTAGGACTAACTTCACAATGATTTTGTTTAGGCTGATACCATGTTAAAGATGGGCTTTCAACAGCAAGTGCTTGACGTTTTGGAAAATGTGCCTCATGACTGTCAGACCCTTTTGGCTTCAGCCACGATTCCAGCCAGCATAGAGCAGCTCGCCAGCCAGCTTCTGCGCGACCCCGTGAGAATCATCACTGGGGAGAAGAACCTGCCCTGCTCCAACGTGCGCCAGATTGTGTTATGGGTGGAAGAACCAGCCAAAAAGAAGAAACTGTTTGAAATCTTGAATGTGAGTGGCAAAGCGGTCAGCCCTGCTTTGTAGATTGCACTTGCATTTTTCACAGTTTTTTGGTTTTTTCCCTTTTTTTGGCCACACGGCTTGTGGGATCTTAGGTCCCCAACCAGGGATTGAACCCGGGCCTTCCGCAGTGAAAGCATGGAGTCCTAACCACTGGACCACCAGGGAAGTCTCCACAGTTCTTTTTTTTTTTTTTAGTAACTTTATTTATTATTTTATTTATTTATTTTTGGCTGTGTTGGGTCTTCATTGCTGTGCGCAGGCTTTCCCTAGTTGTGGCGAGCGGGGGCTACTCTTTGTTGCGGTGCTCAAGCGTCTCATGGCAGTGGCTTCTCTTGTTGGAGCACGGGCTCTAGGTGAGCGGGCTTCAGTAGTTGTGGCACACAGACTCAGTAGTTGTGGCTCGCAGGCTTTAGAGCGCAGGCTCAGTAGTTGTGGCGCATGGGTTTAGTTGCTCCGCGGCATGTGGGATCTTCCCGGACTGGGGCTCGAACCCGTGTCCCCTGCCTTGGCAGGTGTATTCTTAACCACTGGGCCACCAGAGAAGCAGTCTGCACAGTTCTCGAGAGAGTGCTTTTTAGATGCAGCTTCAGGGGAACTTGCTGTAGATGTTTAATAATAAATTGCTTTGCTTACTTCAGAATTCTTTAGGGTTCAAGTAAGTTTTTATTTGTGAAAACATGCAGTATAGACACGAGGTTGGTTTTTTCCGCATTATTATAGAAAGATATTTAAATATCAAGGTTATTCCCAAAGAATATTCTTTTTGTTTCAAAAATTTTTAGTAGTTTTATATATAAGGTAAAGACAAGTTCTTTCTTGGCTGTTCTGTCCTTGAGAAATAGGATTTTTTTAACAGTAACTGGTTGAAGCAGAAATTTGTTAAGTGGGTTGTATGTACAAGCGTAGTTGTTAAAAATACAGTATTAAGTTAAATACGGTTTATTTTGACTTACGAACAATTTTGGAAATTTTAAATTGCACTTAAAATCATTTCTGCAGTTTTCATGAGGTGATGCAGAAGCGTGAAGGACGTACGCTGTTTGCCTTCTGTTTGTGCATATTTTAAAGAAAACACTCATTTTAACAGAATGTGCCTTTTTTCCTTCTTAGCAGTGTTGGTAAACCTATTGATAACTAGCTTATACTAATGCTCTCAGAAAAACGTCCCATTGTAAATTATGTTATAGCAATAATTTTAAATATGTGTTTTTAATGTTTCAGGATAAGAAACTCTTTAAGCCTCCAGTGTTAGTATTTGTGGACTGCAAACTAGGAGCAGATCTGTTGAGCGAGGCCGTTCAGAAAATCACAGGTCTGAAAAGCACCTCTGTGCACTCGGAAAAGCCCCAGCCGGAAAGGAAGAACATACTGAAGGTGACACCCAGCGTTCTGTTTTCTTCTCTTTCCTGTAAATCTGTTTTGCCTCATTTTCAAGAGATACCATATTATCTGCTGCTTTTTAAAGCAGACCTTTGTTTTTTAATGACCCTGAGAACTTCAGACACGCAGCGGTGTGAAGTTAATTGTTTCTCTCCCTCAGCCTTCTGTGTTTTGGGAGCAATAAGCTTGTCCCCTAGGGATTGTCTACTAAATAGATTAATCATTCAGAATCCGCCATTTCTGAAATCAGGTCACTTTGGACTGAGGCAAGGAGTAGTTCACCTTTGGAAAAGGTTTGCCTGAATAAATGATTGGAAAAAATTGGGGGTTGGGGTTGGAAGGCCTTTAAGCTACATATGTCTCTCAGATGTACTAAGACCTATACTTACTGTGAAGGTATCGCGACACCAGTGTTGGAGAAAGTGTTGAGAAAAGAAAGGATAATCTGAACGACAGAAAACCACTCAAGAAAAATCCTCAATAATGAATTTTGTTGCTGTTTTGGAAAGGGTTTACTTGAAGGAGACTATGAAGTTGTCGTGAGCACGGGGGTCCTAGGAAGAGGCCTGGACTTGGTCAGCGTCAAGCTGGTTGTCAATTTCGACATGCCTCCCAGCATGGATGAGTACGTGCATCAGGTAGAGATTTTATACGTTACCACCGTTTTGCTCTTGAATTTTCTTATGCAAGGCATTGTCGTTATAATGGGAAGTTAAAAGAAAGCAGGGCGTAAAACTGCATGTATTTTTGCTTTTAAAATATATAAACTAAATTATGTTTTTCACAACTGTATGGATGCGTAGAATGCATTAAAAATCAGTTGGAAATAAAAAACTAAAACATTTATTTAAAAAATTTAAGTGATTAGCTTTTGGTGTAGTTTAATTTTCTTTATATTTTTGTTTTCTTAGTGAGTATATTAAATGGCTTTTATAAGCAGAAAAAGAGGGCTTTGTTTAAAAAGGTTGTTTTAAGTTGCTGCATCTGGCCAAAATAAAGTCGATCTGCTGAAGTGTTTGTTTTTTTAGGAATCATGTCTTCATCTCCTCTTCATACCCTTATTCGCTCTAGACTTTCACCTTTCAGAGTTTAGTTCCTTTCCTTTGCTGCCAGAGATAACAGCAGCTCTTCTTTCTCTCAGAAATAAAGCCTCTCTGAGCTCCACGTTATCTCACTGACCGCTACCTGTCTTCCTTCTCCGGCATCACTTACAGACTCTTCAAGTAAAGCCTTTCTCTGATGTTCTTAGAATCACCTCTGAATGTCACATTTACTGAAGTTGCCCACTGAAATGCCTGTAGCGCCCTTACTGAGTTGTTGCTTTATTTTTCATAAGACTTAATAATCTAGCAGTCTGCTCTCTCTCTCCCTCCTTCTCGCTCTCTCTCTCTTTTTCCCTTTCTTTCTTTTCTTTTTTTTTTTTTTGGTACCACCTCATTTACCCGTGCCTCAGGGATTTGACTATTCCACAGGAGCTGACTGTTCATGTAACTAAACTTTATTTTCTTCCAAACTTTCAATTTTTTTTTTTTGCGGTACGTGGGCCTCTCACTGCTGTGGCCTCTCCCGTTGCGGAGCACAGGCTCCGGACGCACAGGCTCAGCGGCCATGGCTCACGGGCCCAGCCGCTCCACGGCATGTGGGATCTTCCCGGACCGGGGCACGAACCCGTGTCCCCTGCATCGGCAGGCGGACTCTCAACCACTGCGCCACCAGGGAATCCCCAAACTTTCAATTTAATGATTTTTGGATGGGACTTCCCAGGTGGTGCAGTGGTTAAGAATCCGCCTGCCGGTGCAGGGGACTCGGGTTAGAGCCCTGGTCTGGGAAGATCCCACGTGCTGCGAAGCAACTAAGCCCGCGAGCCACAACTACTGAGCCTGTGCTCTGCAACAAGAGAAGACACCGCAGTGAGAAGCCTGCACACCTCAACGAAGAGTAGCCCCCCTCGCTGCAACTAGAGAAAGCCTGCATGCAGCAACGAAGACCCGACACAGCCAAAAATTAATTAATTAATTAATTAAAAAGAAAAAAATAATAATTTCAGCTAGAAATCTGTCTAGAGTATTAAAATACTTAAGAAGCTTCTTTGCTTGTTACATGGAACATGCTGGTTATACCTATGTACCCGTCTCTTGCACTCCCCAGGCCAGCCCTGTGGCTGGCAGTTATCAGGCTGCACCCACTGTAATACAGGCAGCGTGCCTCGGGGATGCTGACAGGTGCAGAGCTGCGTGCCTCTCCTCAGAGGGGCCACAGGTTCTTCTGCTTTTGTAGTTCTGTATTTGGGTGTTTTTTGTTTGTTTCAATCATCAAAGTACACATACACACGATAACAAAGCACGCAAATAACGAAAGATATAAAGTGAAAGGTAAGTCTTTTCAAGGAAGCCCTCCTACCTTTGAGTGGTTCCCCCAGTTAACACTGCAGAAACGGTAAATGCATGCGTGTGTGCATATATACAGATGTGATGTGCATGCCCTGTCACACCTTCCACATAAATGGGACCATCTTATACCCTCTATTCTGTGCCTTCTTTCTTTTTTTTTTTTTTAACGAGGAAATATATTTGTTTTATTGAAGTTTAGTTGATTAACAATATCATGTTAGTTTAGGTCTACAGCACAGCGATTCAGCTCTGTGTGTGTGTGTGTGTGTGTGTGTGTGTGTGTGTGTGTGTAAATAATATATTCTTCAGATTGTTTTCCCTTACAGTTTATTACCTAATATTGATTAGAGTTCTGTGTGCTATATAGTAGGTCCTTGTTTTTTATTTATTTTATATATAGTAGTGAGTATCTGTTAATCCCAAACTCCTAATTTATCCCTCATCCCACTCCCCCTTTCCCCTTTAGTAACCATAAGTTTGTTTTCTACGTCTGTGAGTCTCTCTGTTTTGGAAATAAATTCCTTTGTATTTTTTTGTTTTGTTTTTTTTTAGATTCCACATACGAGTGACATCATATGACATTTGTCTTTCTCTGTCTGACTCACTTAGTATGATCATCTCTCTAGGTCCATCCACGTTGCTGCAAATGGCACAATTTCATTCTTTTTTATGGCTGAGGAGTATTCCGTTGTGTATCTGTACCACATCTTTATGCCTTCGTCTGTCTGTGCCTTCTTTCTTTATTAAAGAGACCTTAGACAGTTTTCCTTATCAGCACACACACGAGGTGCCATCGAATAAGTGTTGATACGTATTGAGTGCTGAGCCTAATGCCAGGCACTGTTCTGGGCTCTTTAGATGTTTTTCCTTGTGGAATCTGGCTCGTTCTATTTTCCTGGCTGCATGGGAATGTGTTATATGGATGTCCTGTAATTTCGTTAACAAATCCTTCACTGCTGGACAATCCGACGTTTCCAGTGTTTTGTTATTAATGCTGCAGTGAACACCTGTATACACAGCTCCCTGGGCCTCTCCTGCAAGTGCATCTGTAAGAGAAATTCCTAGTGGGAGAACGGCTGGGTTAAATGATACGGGTATTTAAAATTATAGTCAGTATTCCCACGTGTCTGATTTTTAATTTCAGGGGTGGTAAGCTTCTGGAGAAATAATCCTGTATTGTTAGCATTAGCTGTCTTTGGCCGGGCTGCGTGGCTTTGTGGGATCTTAGCTCCCCGACCGGGGATTGAACCCAGGCCCACAGCAGTGAGAGCGCCGGGTCCTAACCACTGGACCGCCAGGGAACTTCCTAGATATCTTTTAGAATTTGGAGACCGTTGCAGTTAATTTTTAACTGCTTTTTATCTCAGTATAACTGTATCTAGTATAAATTACATCTCAGATGTAATCCACGTGCTATACAATTCGCCAATTTCAAGTGTACAGTTCATTGGTTTTTAGTATATCCACAGAGTGGTGCAGCCATCCGTATAATTGATTTTAGAAAATTTTCATCGCCCCCAAAAGAAACCCCTCACCCCTCCGCAGTCACCCCAGTTCCTCATCACATGCACAAACCCTCATTCTCAGGCAACCGCGACTGTACTCGGTAGATTTATGTCTTCTGGACATTTCATGTAAATGGAATCATACGGTATGTGGTCTTTTGTGACTTGCTTCTTTCACTTAGCATAATGTTTTCAAGGTCCACACATTGTTGTAGTATTTTATTGACAAATAATATCCCATTGTAAGGATATACCGTATTTGTCCATCCATTCATCGGTTGCTAGACGTTTAGGTTGTTTCCACTTTCTGGCTACTATGAATAATGCTGTGAACGCCCAAGGCCATGTTTTTGTGTGGACATGTGTTTTCATCTCTGTTGGACATAAACGTAGGAATGGAATTGCTGGGTCCATGTTGAACACCTTGGGGAACCACCAGACTGTTTTCCCATGTAGCTTCATATTTTACATTCCCACCAGCAAAGTATAAGTGTTCCCTTTTCTCCATATTCTCATCGACTTTTACGTTCTTTTTTTTATTATAGCCAGGTTCATGGATATGAAGTGTTTTGGATTTGCCTTTCCCTAATGACTAATGACGTCGCACATCATTTCATGTACTCATTGGCCACTTGTATACCTTTGGAGGAATGTCTGCTTAAATCCTTTGCTTTTAAATTGGGTTGTCCTTTTGAGTTGTAAAAGTTCTTTATATGTTCTAGAGACCCTTATCAGAAACATGATTTGTGGATATTTTCTCCCATTCTGTGAGTTGCAGGTATTAATTTTTAGTTTTATTGAAACAACTCAGTAAGGTAAATAAATCAGGTAAAAACAAAAGCTGATACGGAAAAACAGCATCTCCCCCTTATTTCTCCCCAGTCTCATTCTCTGCAGGCCACACCCCTTCCAGCTTTTTTAGAAGTTTCTTCTTTTACGGCGTTAAGAATGTTCTGTCTATTGGCGGGAACTATCCACTCATTTAGATAATCTGAGTATACTTTAAGTTCTCCGTTTCAATTAAGGAGCAGAAATTGACCATGATTGTGTATTTCCCTCCCTTCTGAAGAGTGTCTCAGTATATTTGGAGACATGTTTTGTTCCTTCTCACAGGTCTCCACAAATTTGTGTCTGTTTAACTCTGTCAAAATGAGAAATAACTTTATGCAAAAACGGACTTGCTTCAGTCTCACATTTCAAGGCACTTAAGTACTATAAAGGAGATACAGTCCTTTTGCTCTTAATGCAATAGCTTTCAAAACGTTTCTACCTTAACCCACTCACAATAAGAAATATCTTTGCCTCCTTACCCCCTACACGTACATACAAACGTGCACACATACGCACACACGCGCATAACTGGAACACAGGTTTCACAAACAATACTCACTTTTCTATTTTTATTCTCTTACTTTCTATTTGGGTTGTTTCCTTAACACTACGCCAGTGGCAGCCCACTAAATTGATCTCACAAGTATATTGAGGTGAACAGCCCAAAAAATGCTCTCTGAGCAAATGTTCATCTTAGTGAAGCTTCTGTAAATATTAGCCATTGTTTTCTTTCAAGAGACATCAAGATTCTATGTGAACATTTTGAAAACATCCTTTGCGTTTCATTTCAGGTTGGAAGAGTGGGGAGATTAGGTCAGAATGGAACAGCGATTACTTTCATCAATAACAACTCGAAAAGACTCTTCTGGGATATTGCAAAACGAGTGAAACCCACAGGGTCCCTTCTCCCCCCCCAGTTGTTAAATTCCCCTTACCTTCACGACCAGAGGAGAAAGGAGCAGCAGAAGGATAAACAGATGCAGAATGATCTGGTTACGGGGGCTAATCTCATGGACATTATTAGAAAACATGATAAAAGTAATTCTCAAAAATGATTTATGATACCACGTTGAATAATTTTTTTTGCATATTGTCAGTGAAATTTCTGTACATTATTCCTGGATGGTTCGATGAATGTGACATGCACATGAAACAAAAAGTTAACATGATGTAAAAAGTTTTAATAGACTATCAAATTTATACAGCAATATTGTATTTATTTTCCTTTTTAATTTTCATAAATTAAAAACAACCACCGAAAGTGAATTACTAAATGGAGTAAAAATTTCTTCTCTCTGGAAAAAGTCCTTTTTTTTCAATAAAGATTCCTCGTAGCTATCATCAGAACCAGAAACCCACACATCGTGACTCAGATGGTGATTCTTCTGTTTCATATCCACTGTGCTGCGTGCACGTTGGCACCTGGATTATTGTTGAATCAATGAATATTGGAGAAAAGTAAATGATAAAAAATGGAAGAAATGGTCAGTGCCCCCTTTGAAAGAAATGTTAAATATCTGTTTTCTCTCTCCGTTTTCCTTTCGGCTAGATAAACGTAAATTTATTTTACATCTGATGTGGGCTGCTCATCAATGTCGAATTACGTGACTGTTGCATTGCAATATATAGTTTTATGTTAACGCCACTTGGCTAATTCAGTTGATTTATTTAAAAAATAAATGTAAAAAGCGTATTATTGTACTCCACACATCTTTCCTGAGCTCACACTATGTTCTGGACGTTTGTTCAGTGCTCAGGACACAAGTGGACGTTGCGCCTGCCCTCAGAGCTTACAGACTGCATAATAAACCAACTTTAAAGTCTGGGAAATTTAACAGAACCAAGATGTATTTCTCACTTATGGCAGGACTGGCAGCTTCTCCTCTGGGTCTGAGTTCTTCCATCTCTTGGTGGCACCGGCTTAAACACGTGGCCTGAGAAACACATGCAGGTGCTGGCCCATCTGGGCTCAGGCTTCCAAACCTCTCAGCTGATGATTTTAAACGCTGGGAGGAAGGATGGGCATTTTGCTTTGATGCAGCAATACTTTCATTTCTTTAAAAACCATTAGTATTGGTTTAGCTGGGTTAGTTAGAAAGTATGTTATGTAAGTGTTGACACTTAAACAAGCATTGTACCCTCAGCATCCTCCCCGGGGGTGAGGGACCAATGCAGGTAACTAAACCCTAGCGTTTGTGGTCGCCACCCAATGGGAACAGCGGGGTCAGAGTCTCCCCAGAGTGCGCGAAACCTCAGGACTCCCTCTCGTCCCATTTCTGTCTGCCGACTGTTGAGCGGTATTTCAAGGGACCGGGCTGCGGCAACCCTTAAGGCCCAGGGCGCTGTCAGAGGTGCAGTGACCACAAGTCTGCACACACACCAGGCGCTGTCGACGTGTTGGTAATACTCACCAAAGAAAGGGCAGCTTTTCAGGAGACTCAGACGTGATTATAGATAAAAGCAGTATGACCAGAAACGCAAGAAAGCTTTGCAAATCAGCATTTGCAGGGGAACGTATTTAGTAAGCAAAACCAAGTACTGTTGGTCTGTAACATCACCTCCCTGGTCAGCTTAACGCGCGGGTACCCTGGCTTCTGCTCCCACCGCTGGGCACACGATCCTGTGTCTCTGTTCACCTTCTTCCAGCCACGCGTGCCGCGTGCTCTCCGTTCCGGGTTTTGTGTTGCGTGGGACATGTGGACCACGCTCTTGGAGACTCATTTCTCAAGGCAGCAGGTGGAGGAGACAGCGGTGGGGAGGGAGCCCTGACTCACAGGCTTGTTATGCGGACCAGACCTCAGTGCTGTGCAGAGCGCGGCGGCCTCAGCGGCCGGTAGAGGGAAGGGGGAAGAGGGAAGGCACCAGTGCCCTGCCCTCCCTCCTCGTCCCCCACCATCCCCCCACTCCTATTTCTGGTCCTTCCTGCTTCTCCATATCTCAGCCTCTCACTCCTTGAGATCTTGGCAACACCTTCCACCTCTCCCATCTCCCCTCCTGTTGGGGACAGGTGGCTGCAAGGCAGTGGTTTCCTCACTTAATATATCAATAATTTACAGACCAGAAATTAAAACTTGTTTTCAGTGGTCCCAGTGTTGCTAATATTTTTTTACCAATTAAAGATGTTATTTTTTTAAAAAGCTACCTTATTTCATGAAAGAAAGAACGTGAGATCTAGAACAAGAAGGAGGGACATACTCTCTGAATGAGAACCACTTCTTCCCAAGAAGGGAGAGATGGCAACCTTACACCGATGAGCCATATGATAAAATTTTAAGTAATAGATGTTTGTGACGAATTACTATACAGTTTGAAATTTTAATTAGCTGAAATAACTAGTCATGTATGCTCTCAGACATTTGTTTTGCTCTTCTGCTAATTGTGTTACGTGACAGAGGTACAGAATTCACTTTTTAATTGCTTTATTGCCAGATGGAAGCAGACATCTTTTGTATGTCAAACACCTTAATGAAATTAAGCAGCTTTTAGACTCTGCAGTATGCAGTGCCATTTTATAAGATACTTTCAATGGCATTCTATTCATATTTCTAATACCAAGCACATTGTTAAATCAAAATTTTTTTCCCAAAAGCCCAAGTTTGTGTGTGTGTGTGGTTTCATAACATCTTTATGAAGAACATTGCCACATACTTAAACTGTGACCCACACTGATGAATTGAATAAATCTAAGTTGGCTCCATGAACTGTCATATTTTCTGATGTTTATTTTCTGATAAAACAATACTATTGGGACTTCCCTGGTGGCGCAGTGGTTGAGAGTCCGCCTGCCGATGCAGGGGACGCGGGTTCGTGACCCGGTCCGGGAAGATCCCACATGCCGGGGAGCGGCTGGGCCCGTGAGCCATGGCCGCTGAGCCTGCGTGTCCGGAGCCTGTGCTCCGCAACGGGAGAGGCCACAGCAGTGAGAGGCCCGCGTACCGCAAAAAAAAAAAAAAAAAAAAAAAAAAATACTATTTTCTGTTGGCAGGCTGAGTATTATTCGGGGTGTGCCCTTCTTTGGAATTAATATCAGCACAGGCCTTATTGCCTTGTTATATTTTCTGCTTAACACAGTCAACACAAATTTCGCTCCATAAACTAGGTAGGTATCCAGAGGTGACAGGTCATTCAAGGTGACTTTCCTGGAAGACACATGTAAAATGACTCCGGGCAGATAGGACTCTTTCGGTGTCTCCCAGGCGCACTCAGAGTGACCCCAGAGGCACTAGGGCCACAGTGTGAAAACCAACCAATGATAATTAAGGAAACACACTTCTTTTGTTCTGCTGTGGGTGGGAGGACCAATTTTATAACGGCACATGTGGTGTTATTGGACAGAATTGCAAATAAAGTCAGTATAAGACAAATGTTTACTTTTTGGGTGTGTTGACAGTCATTTGTAAAATGTTTACAAACAGTGATTTAAATTTTTGAATTTTAGCTTTCCAAAAAGTTTGCATATCCTTCTTTTTCTCACTTCATCTCAGAAAGATGAAAACTTCGCAAAGCCTTTTGCAAATTTTTTCATTAGAGGAAATTAATTCTATCTCTAATCTTTAGCTTTTCTCATCTGTAAGATGAGAAAAGGATTGCTTTAAACTTCTCTGAGGTCTTCCCAAACCTACATGTTCTGTGCTTCCTGCTTTTAAATCTCTCCCTGTCTGGAATATGCTTCAGAATCACACAGGGTGGAGGAGTCTGGAGGAAACTCGTTTGGCCAGGAATTGATCATTATTGAAGCCAGTGCTGGGGGCGTGGAAATTCATTATTATTTGGTCTACATCTGATGTGTCTGAAACACTATATTCCATAAAAAAAGCATACAGGGCTTCCCTGGTGGCGCAGTGGTTGGGAGTCCGCCTGCCGATGCAGGGGACACGGGTTCGTGCCCCGGTCCGGGAAGATCCCACATGCCGCGGAGCGTCTGGGCCCGTGAGCCATGGCCGCTGAGCCTGCGCGTCCGGAGCCTGTGCTCCGCAACGGGAGAGGCCACAACGGTGAGAGGCCCGCGTACCGCCAAAAAAAAAAAAAAAAAAAAAAAAAAAATAGCATACATTTATGTATATATATAATCTGCAATCCTATCCTTTTATTTGCGCCCTAGTTACAGATCTTCAATTCTCCACTGAGCCTTTGGCTCAAATTGGACCCGTCTAGAGCCAAACTGACCAGCTTCCTTGCAAAAAGCCAGTTTCTCTCTTTCCAATTTCCCCGTTGCCTGTGGTGCAGCTGCTTCCTATGCTCAAGATCAGGGAACCATCCATAGAGAACAGACTTGTGGTTGCCAAGGGGGCAGGGGTGGGGGAGGGACGGACCGGGAGTTTGGGGTTAGCAGATGCAAACTATTACGTATAGAATGGATGGACAACAGGTCCTACTGTATAGCATATGGAACTATATTCAATATCCTGGAATAAACCATATTGGAAAAGAATATAAAAAAGAATGTATATATGTAACTGAGTCACTTTACTGTACAACAGAAACTAACACAACATTGCAAATCAACTCTACTCCAATAAAAATTTTTTAAAAAAGAATACAAACTACTAGATATAAAATAAGTTACAAGGAAGTAATGTACAGCAAATGGAATATAGCCAATATTTTATAGTAACTTTTTAAAAAAATTTTATTTATTTATTTAATTTATTTATTTATTTTTGGCCGTGTTGGGTCTTCGTTTCTGTGCGAGGGCTTTCTCTAGTTGCGGCGAGCGGGGGCCACTCTTCATCGCGGTGCGCGGGCCTCTCACTATCGCGGCCTCTCTTGTTGCGGAGCACAGGCTCCAGACGCGCAGGCTCAGTAGTGGTGGCTCACGGGCCCAGTTGCTCCGCGGCATGTGGGGTCTTCCCAGACCAGGGCTCGAACCCGCGTCCCCTGCATTGGCAGGCGGATTCTCAATGACTGCGCCACCAGGGAAGCCCTATAGTAACTTTATATGGAGTATAAGCTATAAAATATCGAATCACTATGTTGTACACCTGAAACTATTGATAATATGATGTTGTAAGTTAACTATACTTGAATTTAAAAAATTAGTGTTCAAAAACATAAAATCATGCCCAGATTTCATATTTATTTATGGGTAAATGGTTACTAGATGTCCTTTTAATTCTTTCAGATTTGGAGGTGGAGGGGAATTGTGGAGTTTGTGTGTTTGTAAGTAGCAGACCTGGCTGCTGTGGTTAAACACGGAACAGGTTTGGGCGGGACGGGAGGTGGTTAAAGCTGAGTGCAGGGCACGGAGTGGGGCAGAGCATCAGCCCAGGGCCCCCAGACCGGAAGGCAGCCCCACTGGGTCAAAATCTGCGCTGATGGATCATTAAAGCCGGGGTGGGGTAGAGGGAGGCACCTGCAGGGAGTTGCGGGGGACAGTGCAGAGAAAGGGAACCCCCCTCCACTGCCTAGTTTATTTCTCAAGGAAAAACCTCTCCCCTCCTAGAAATGGAAGCAGAAATGAAATGTTAGCTGGAGCCGAGGGTGGCAGCAGGGCAGGGAGCCTGGCACTGAGAGAAAACTCCGTGTATGAATGTGGTATCCATCTCCCCTCCTTCCACCTCAAAGTTGCAGGACGGGGAGAGAGAGAAGCACAGCCCGGAGGGTCCAGGCCAGGCACCCACACTCAGACTGGCGCCCACCACCCTGGCAAGGCAGGGCCCTGTGCCATCCTGATGACCCCGTGCTGGGTACCTGTCCCACAAAGGGAGAATTGAGTTCATGGTGTCCTCAGGTAAGAAGGTGAGTTTACAGCTGAGCCAGCGAGGAAGGAGTATCAGTTGCCACATTCCAGGAATGGGCCAGATTACTAAAGATTCAAACAGTTTAGGGAAACGGGCAGAAACGAGGCTAATGAAATTCAGTCTCACAAAGCTGGAAGGTCAGCCATTCAAGCAGAATCCATAATACATTTAAATGGAGCCTTAACGGGGAGCACTGCTGAAAATAATGAGGAAAGAGCCCGAGGGCAAGATATATCATCCACAGTCTAGTTGCCAATGGGATTTCCTTCCAGAGCAGCCCAGGCACTGGGGGCTCTCCATAAAGGCACCTCTCACACCTCATTTAGAATCTGGGGGGCAACCCTGGGCTTGCAGCTACTCAGAAAAGGGCTTAACACAAGGCGGAGTCTTGTGTTAAAAGGGGAACGGGAGAAACGAGAGGGAAGGCTGGCCTACAGCTCAGGAACCTGCATTTTCACCCTCTTCCCGAGCTGAGCACAGAACCTTTACCCTTTAGCTCAGGTGTCGCGAGTTTCTGAGAGGGGTTCCCCCAATTCTTTTGATGATTTTGTCCTCACTCTTTTGCTGACTTGGTTCTTCTCTCTGTTGTGCGTTTTTGCAGCAGAGCTTCTAAATCAATTGCAGGGAGAGAGCTGGGGATTTGAACCAAGAAAAAGGAAATGGAATGATTTTGAAATTAGCATTAATTGAACAGAGTCAGGTACCTAAGAGCTGTGAACAAGCTATGGATACAAATTCATGAAATCTGAAACAGCCTCAGACTACAGACCTGCCGGCAGCAGGCCCAACAAAAGCCCCGACAGATGAGGTGAGAGACCTCATGGAGTGTGCAGCCCGAGATCGGAGCTGTGGAACTCTGTTCCCTTTGCCCAGCTAGAATGCCATTACCCTGTGATTGATGAAATACATTTTGAACCTAAGACCTTGCTCTGTTATTCCTATATGCAATGAGAAAGAGAGAGAGAGAGAGAGAGAGAGAGAGAGAGAGAGGGAGGGAGGGAGATCCCCTACACCTGCACTGTCCAATATTATGGCTCTTAGGCACTTAAAATGCAGTTGGTCCTGGAAGTGTAAGGTACACACTTGGGTTCTGAATAAAAAACATAAAATCTCTTATTAATCATTTTTATGTTGTCCATCGACAGATGAATGGATAAGGAAGACGTGGTACATATACGTATATACACACAATGGAATATTACTCAACCATGAAAAAGAATGAAATTTTGCCATTTGCAGCAACATGAATGGACTTGGAGGGCATTATGCTAAGTGAGACAGAGAAAGACAAATAGTGTATGATACCACTTATATGTGGAATCTAAAAAATACAACGAACTAGCGAATATAACAAAAAAGAAACAGACCCCACAGATATAGAGAACAAACGAGTGATTACCAGTGGAGAGAGGGAAGGGGCAGGGGCAAGATGGAGGTAGGGGATTAAGAGGTCAAACTACTATGTATAAAATAAATAATCTACAAGGATGTATTGGACAGCACAGGGGGTGTAGCCAATATTTTATAGCAACAATAAATGGAGAGTGATCCTTAAAAACTGTGAATCACTACGTTGTACACCTGAAATGTATATAATATTGTGAACCAACTCTACCTCAGTTTCATAAATTTATGTTGATTATGTATTGAAATGATATTTCTGATATGTTGGGTTACATAAAATATATTCTTAAAATGAATGTGGCTGACATATTGGACAGCCCTCCTTTAGACCTTCAAATAGTGGAACAGATTCCTAGGGCTGCAGTTTGCACTCCCCCTTGTTAAATTCAGGAGACTGGGCGCAAACCGATCAGCCAGAAGTTTGTTTTCACTTTCTTTTCTCAGGAAAATGATCTCAAACTGCTCAGGCCTGATTGTTGTCAATTGGAGTGGACGTTTGGGGCCAATGAACAGTTGCGGTACAGAAATTTAATTAATAATATTGAAGACATGCAGCTGGGAGAAATAAAGGACACAGTGGAGAAGACTAATTCTGTGAGTATTATTTCATATCATTTCATATGAATTAAACCCATAAAGTGCACACAAACCTTCACCATGGCTTGGGGGAAACACTGTTATCACAGAGGACAGAAAATCCCATCATTATTCATCTCTGTGCTGCAGGAAACTGAGAAACATTAATCCAAACAGAACACTACACTCTCTGTTGAGCCCCAGACCATTAGATCCGAAAAAAAAAAAAAATGCAGAACTCTTTCTGATGGCGGATTTCTTTTTTTCCTGAGTGAGTCAGAGAACAGACTGTGGTTTAAACCAAAGAAAAAAAAATGAAGCCTTCTGTAAACGGGTAAAGGCATGTGGACGGGTATGGAATGATTCATGAAGCTGTGAGACTGACAAGCCCGCCTTTTCTCCCGCTGAAAAGCCTGGCATGATGTATAATTCTTGCCATCCAGGTGGCCTCTTATTTGACAGCTGCCCTTTGAAAACCACAGATAAGAGAAGCAGTCACTCGACACAACCTTTTTTATGCTGTTTTTTAAATGAGAAAACCCATTTATATGAACACACACTGAAAAGGAGTTATAAAAACAGCTAAATTTGTATCAGTTTAGATAATTGTAGATACTCCTAGTGTTACAATTTAACAATAAAAGCTATGTGATTCTAAACTATTTTGGGCTTAAGATGGACCACTGAGTGATTTATACACATTCAACATCCTTCCTGAGGTCATCTTTTTAAACTTGTTGAAAGTTAAGTGACACAAAATCTTTCATTCTCCACTTTGGAAAAATAGCTCCAATTCTACTTAGAAGAGTCAGCGCCATTTTTAACAGGATGTCAAAAGTGACCTTGGGTCATGTTGGCAAAGCACAGAGGGGAGAAGACACTTGATCGAAGGTCAAACTTGGCCTGTTTTAAAAAAAAAAATGTTCTTCCTAAGTGAGCCCCAGAGCTCCCTTTATGTAGAAATAGGTTACCCGGTAGACTTTGGGGTTGACAACTGTTCTAAATTTTACTAATCTTCTCTGGAATGAAACCAGCAGGATTCAAAGAGAAAAGAGTGGTTGGACTAATCCCTGAGTTCTTTTCGTATTAAAAAAAAAAAGGATTACTCACTTAATGTCATTGTTTCTTTTAAAATTCCTGGCAGTGTTGCTAAATGTATTTAGCTTATGAAACTGATCATAAAGGTTTTCATCAGCTTCATCAAAACATACAAGCCTGCTATATGCCTGCTTCCAAGACTGTTGCTCTAACATGCACTAGAATTTAGAGAGAAAATAGAAAATATGACAGATTTAAAACTACCCTTACGTTTGTTTAACTCTTGTGCTTATCACAGTGCCACAGAAATGTGAGAATTGGGAACAATCTTAGCAAAAACAACAGGTCAGGGTAGTGATGCGGGACACCAGCAACGGCGCCCCATTTCCTGAGTTCTGAACTTGGCTCTGTGACTTAATAGGCTAATAAGATCAGGCAAGTTATTTAACAACTTGGAAACTCAGTTTACCTCATCTGTAAAACAGCAATAATCACAATAATAGTACCTGCCTTACAGGGTTATGGAAATTAAATGAGATAATGTACGCATCTTACATAAAGAAGAGACTCGGGAATTGCTGGTTTACTGGATAATTTAATCCAGTCATTGAGCTTCACAGGTGAGGAAACTACACACGGAGACCCCGCCTCAGTTCCCTCCACTGAGCCTCGACGGAGCTCAGCATTGATCATTTCTCCTCCACTTCCCATCTGGGCTTTAAAATTAATCCCCATAGTCCTGTTTGGTTATGGACCCCAAAATGCAGCCAGTTACAAACACCTACACACCCAGAAAATAATCCTCAGTTTAATAATTTAAAAATTATGAAATTGGGTAAATTGTAATAGATCTGTATCCTAAGAGACCATTAATTAGCATGAGTTAATCATTTTTCTTTAAATCTTAACATAATAGAAGGCTTCAGATGTGCTTGCTTTACTTCTGAACACTTTCTACATGTTTTCTTTTGGTTTGTCTCCCTCTGGTGGATTAAAAAAATACTTCCTTTCATTTTCAGAATAACCATGGATTTTTTGGAACAGGTTTTGCTCAAGTTAAGAGTTTGTCTGAAAAAAAAAAAAAAAAAGAGTTTGTCTGTTGTCAGCCTGGTTCACGTTGTGGAACTTCTAGAAAACTATCTTTCCTGGATGGGAATCTCTGCAGAGGCTCAGATTCAGGGAGGGCATCTGCTCCCTGACACTAAGAAGCTCGTGCAAAGACACAGAGGAGTAGTCAGAGAATGATGTGTGGTTTGAATGGCTGAGAATAAAGTACCAGAGATTAGGGGTGAAGGACGATGGTAAGAGATGAAGTAGAAGGCCTTTGTCCTCATGGCTCAAAATAGCTGTCGGAGCTCCAGCCGTCACTTGCATTTATCCAATTGGACATCTACATTGGCATTTCAATCTCAACTTTCCCAGAAAATACGCTGATTCCTACCCTCAAACCAGTTCTTCTGTTTTGTTCTTTAGCTTCCCATTTCACTAGAGGAAAGAGCAGTGAAATGAGGCTGAGAGGGAGGTGCAGAGACTCTGAAGCTAAGGAGAGAGAGTTCAGAAAACAGCAGAAGAGTGATTTAAAGGGGAGCAGTGACCAGTCATCTAAATGCTGCACAGAGCTCAAGTTGCACGTGCTCTGCAGGTTGACTTTTATTAGAGGTGCCAGTGAGGCTGGTGACCTTGGTGATGATGTGTCTGCACTTGTTTTGCAGAGCAGAGCCCTGTTCAGTGTTGAAGCTTGTGGCAGCCCTGACCAATGCGGCCTCCATCACATGAACCCAATGTGCGGATCCCCCCTGCCCAACACCTACTCACCGCCCCCGTAAGGTAACCTAGACATGAAGAGGTAGAACAGCAGCCAGAGGCCTCCAAGAGGAGGGCTGGGGGTATCTTCAAAAAATTTCTTTTTCTTATGAGAGAGATGCTGAAGGTAGAGGGAAGTCGGGGATGTGCTGCAGGGAGGTCCCTGGGGAGATGTGGAAGCTGCGTCCAGGATACAGGTGTGGCACTGGCCCTAAGCAGCAGGAAGGACACCTGTTTCTCTGAGGCCAAGACCTAAACAAGGGCTGAAATGAAGAAATGTTTGCAGCTGGTGGCATATGAGGTCACAAACTAAGACAAAAATATTACCAGTAGAGCTACCTTAGATGACAAAAGCCACAGCTGCTTCTTAGTTCCCGTTTATGGAGGCCTTTTGTTCCATGCAATGTGTGTGCAATTTTCATACACATTATCTTTTTTTTTCTTTTTGGCCTCGTGGCTTGTGGGATCTTAGTTCTCTGACCAGGGATCGAACCTGGGCCCACGGCAGTGAAAGCGCCGGGTCCTAACCACTGGACCGCCAGGGAATTCCCCGCATTATCTATTTTAATTCTCACAAATATCTCAGTTAACTATATACAGTCAAAACACGTATCAGGGGGCTTCCCTAGTGGTGCAGTGGTTGAGAGTCCGCCTGCCGATGCAGTGGACGCGGGTTCGTGCCCCGGTCCGGGAAGATCCCACATGCCGCGGAGCGGCTGGGCCCGTGAGCCATGGCCGCTGAGCCTGCGCGTCCGGAGCCTGTGCTCCGCAACGGGAGAGGCCACAACAGTGAGAGGCCCGTGTACCGCAAAAACAAAAACAAAAATCATATACCAATTAAAATTTACATGCAGTAATGTGTCTCATGTTTCAGATGGTTTCGCGTGCATTATCTAGTTTGATTTTTCTAGCTATTGTTGACGATATCCCCTCATTTTACAGGTCAAGAAGCCAAGGGTCAGAGAGGTAAAGTAATCTGGCAAGCAGATTGTATAACTTTAGATTCCCAAAGGAGGCGTTATTTTAATGAGTCAAATCTGAAAACAGGTTTGAACTATAGGGCATTTTTTTTTTTTTTTTTTTTTTTTTTTTTATTCGGTACGCGGGCCTCTCACTGTTGTGGCCTCTCCCATTGCGGCGCACAGGCTCCGGACGCGCAGGCTCAGCGGCCATGACTCACGGGCCCAGCCGCTCCGTGTCATGTGGGATCTTCCCGGACCGGGGCACGAACCTGTGTCCCCTGCATTGGCAGGCGGACTCTCAACCACTGCGCCACCAGGGAAGCCCTATAGGGCATTTTTAACAGCTGCTGTGTCACCAGTGAGGAAGCATTCCCTCTGCCTGAACTGGAGGGCAGAGCTCTGACACCACCAGTGTCGTGTGGCTGTAGGAAGGGCTGCACGTCCTCAAAGTCAGGCAGCAGGCCAGGACTAGAGGCCCCGAGATTTCATTTCACTTCATTGCATTTGCGGAGAAATGAGATTCCTTCAGGGTGCTCGCCCTGGAATCTTGTGTGACTGAATCTGAACTTTCTACATTCCTTTTTTTTTTTTTTTTTTTAGTTCAATAGTATTTTATTTTTATTTTTTTAAGTTGAAGTTTAGTGGATTTGCAATATCATGTTAGTTTCAGGTGTACAGATTCCTTTTTCTTGTCTTCCATCAAAAAGCATAGACGATCTGAAGTTCTAAAAAATTTTCATCATATTAAAGCAAAATGGAGATTAGTTCTGCTTCCCCTTGGAGACCATTTTCACTGCTTTCTCCTGATTTTTCATAGACTCCAGTGAGTCCAGTACAAAAGGACTCGCTGTTTCATCTTGTGGTTATTTCTAGGGATTAAATCATAATCCTCAGCCTTCATAAAGTAAGATGTGTCATTACAGAGAGCCTGTAAATGTACGATCGCGGTTTGTCAACACTGGCCAGGGCCCTGCAGCGTTTTGGAGAGTGGTTTTAGGCGATTCAATTTAGTAGCTTACATTTATGGAACGTAATCCTGTACCCGGCTCGATGCTAAGCGCTTCGCATGCACTATCTAATTTAATCCTCATGACAACTCTTTAGGGTAGGTGGCATTAATATCTGCAATTCCCAGATGAGGAAGCTGAGGGCCCCAGAAGTGACTTTGCCTGCTGGTCAGCTGTGGGCAGGATCTGAAGAGGGAAGCACCGTGTCAGTGTAATATATAAAAGACCCCAATCCCTCTTGTGTAACCCGGAGGTGGCTCACAGGTGGCCCTTGATTCTGTGGAGTATTATCCCTGTGGCTGGAACTGAATCGGGAGCTTCGTACAGAGCAAGAAGAAAAGGGAAGTGTGGCTAGCGACCTGTGAAGGTTCTCTGTGCCAGGCACTGGGGAGACAGGGTGACATAGACGAGGCCCCTCTCCATCTTGGACTCACAGTCTGGGGTGATGTCTGGTCTTTAGGCCACACACTGTCTGCTTCTAGTTAATTCGTAATTGTAACTCTAATGACACTTAATTGTTGTAATAGAATTTATTATTTTTTTCTTCATTTTTAACCATTTAAAGCATTCTCTCATGGTTGGCCATTGAGAGCTTTTCCAGGTTGGGGCCTACAAACTTTTAGGATGCCACTGAGATATTTTCTAAGAATAAAGTTTTGTAGTGCAGTAACTAGGTCTAAGAATATGAATCTCTTTACGGTTCTTTCAATACATTATCATATCGCTTTCTTTGATATTCACTCGACAAATATTTATTAAGCGTCTTTTATATATTAGGCCTTACACTGAGCAGTAGGGATACACTGTGAATGGGTGTGGTCCTTGCCCTCAAGAAGCTTACCAGTTGCTGTCACTAGAAATGTGTACTTTTAATTCTGATGCAAAATCACTAGCACCAAAATTAAAAAAACATTTTTTTCGCTTGTACCTCTTTTTTTTTTACACTTGCATTTAATGGCTGGGTTTTACATTCTATTTTTATCTGAATTATTTTTGTGTGTATATGAATTCTTTATTGCGTGAAGTCCCTTTGCCCATTTTTACATTTTATTTATTTTCTTATTCCATTTATAAACTTATTTGCCTTGTAACATTGAAAGAGATCTTTACATCTTGTCACACTTAATGTATTTTTCTAGTTAGTTTACTACATTTTATTTTTGTTATTTCGAACGATACTTAAGCTTAAATTTTTTATGTATTTGTCAGTCTTCCTTTGCCATATCTTCTTTTGCTTCTAGACTTGATCATTTCCCATATATCTGATAAATAAAATATTCTTTTTTTCTGATAGTTGCTCTATAACTTAATTTTAATAAACTGTAGCATGTTTTTTTTAGCATGATTTTTAAAGTGAGCTTTAGAATGAGTACTTTATCATCCACTCAATTTTTCTTTATAGTTGGAATCCATTTCTGTTTCTCTAGCCTACTGAATACATTTCCATTATCTGCGTTTTTTGCTGTTTAAAAAATAGAGTTGCTTTATAATATTTGCTGGACTAGAGTCCCTCTCACAGATCTGGTTACTTTTCAGCATGTATTTTTATTGTTTTTTCATGCTTCAAAATCTTATTGTAATATTTATAGAAAGTAAGTTATATCTCACGACGTGGGCTTCGGAATTCTAGTTACACCGCCTGCTACTTGTCCGATTTTTCACAAGTTTAACTCTAAACCTCAGTCCCTCATCTGTAAACTGGGGAATCATATTAATATTTACCTCGTAAGATATACAGGATTAACCGAAAAAATTCCATGTGAGACATTTAGCGCACTTCCCATCACCAGTCTTTGCACAGGAAATCCTAGAAAACTATGAATGATTCTGGTTCACTTGGGGGCAAACAGCCATTTCTGCACCGAGAAGTCCTGCTGTGAGGCGGACGGACCGTACTCACTGTGCACCGAGGCTGTACAAGCGCGCTGCTGTCCGCTTCCTAGTCCAAGCCCACCCGAGGGCGGGCGCCCCGGCCGCCCAGAGCCCGCGCCCCTGCGCGGTTATGGCCGCGCCCAGCTCAGTGCGCGCAGCCCGGAGGGCGGGCCCGTTGCCTAGGAGATGCGAGCTCGGATCCGCGCTACGGGAGCGCGCTTCCGGGAGGACGTGCTTGCGCGGCGCCCGGCAGCCAATCAGAGGGCGGGGCGCGCGTTCAAACCGCTGGCCGGCGGCGGAGGCGTGAGCGGCGCGGGAAGGCCTGGGGCCTGCTAGGTGGGGTACGCGAGGTAGGTGTTGCGGCCTGGGGGCGGCGCGTCGGTGCGGGCGGCGGCGGGGGGCGGCCGACCGGCTCGGGAGTCCGGGCGGGGCGGGGCAGGGGTCCTCCAGGGGGACGGGGCGGGGGGTCCCCAGGAGGGACAGGGGCGGGACCGGGCCTCGCCCTTCGCGCCGCTGCCCCCGCCGGGGCCGCCTTCGGGGCGCGTCGCTGTCTCGGTCCCGGCGTGACCGCTGAGAACCGGTCCCGGGGTCTGGGCCCCTCTTCCCTCCGGTCTCACAGCGACCCCCCCCTCCCCCCCAAAAAAACCCCAAAGAGCCATCTCGTTCCGTGTAAGTAACACCGGGTTTTCAGCTGCGGTTGAAGGTCCGCAATCTCTTCTTGCCTTTGTATTTGCTTCCGTAACACGAAGATTCCCTGCTTTTAGTTAAAAGGTGACGGGAGATGCTTAGGTCCTGCTGAAGTTTCCGGTAATGATTGTTAGTGATTTAGAACTTTCAAAAGCTTGCTTGAAAGTGAACCTCTGTTATTTTGTTCCTCCAGAGCTGTAATCTCTGGGGTCGACTTTAAAAATACAACAGCCAGTTGCTGGATTAGCAGGAAGAGTCCGTGTGGGAGCAGCAGAGAACTGCAGCTCAGGGCGAGCTCGCTGGAGCAGAAAGGGTGGACCAGTCCAGAGCAGAGGAGAGGGGCTTGTCTGTCCCGGCACCTCCCAGGTAGTGTGGGCTCCGTGAGACCACCCATGGAGTCACAGGAATGTTTTGTTTCATATAAAAGTTATATTTGTGCTATACTGCAGCCTATGAAGTGTGCAATAGTATTGTGTCTAAAAAAACAATGTATATACCTCCATTTAAAACACTTTAATGGTAAAAATGCTAACCATCATCAGAGCCTTCAGTGCGTCCTAGTAGTAACATCAAAGACCGCTGATCACACATCACCATAACAAGTAGGGGGCTAATGAAAAAGTTTGAAATATTGTGAGAATTACCAAAACGTGACGCAGACATGAGGTGAGCCGATGCAGCTGGGAAAATGGCTCTGACTTGCTGACGCAGGGTTGCCACAAACCTTTAGTTTGTAAAAAGCGCAGTGTCTGTATGGGGCAGCAAAGCGCCTAAGACAGGTCTGCCTGTGTGAAGAAAAGGAGGGAATTGAACGACAGTCGGGGTGGTGATCACCTCCTAGTGGCTGAGCTGAGCATCTTCTCCTTGGCTGGGCGGTTGCTATAGGCGACGAGGAAACCTTTCTTCCTCTTTGCTCTGGGATGTGAAGTAGCTTCTTCCTGTAGAGTCTGTAAAACATGGCAAGGGATAAAGCGTGAGAGCTGCTCTTTAGATCCCCCAGTTCTATTTTAAATGAGGTTTCCTTTATTTACTTTCACAATGAAATATGTGTCAATGATCAGGTGTCATTTTACAAGTTCGAATCAGGCATGCAAATGTAAAGACTTGTTTACGTCAATATAACCAGTTTGATTCAGCGTTGACTAGAACCCAGACCTCTTAGCTGTTACTGCAGTTCTCTTTTCTCTTGAACGTGAATGCTGGATCGCTACTGTTGACACATAGTTAAATACATTCCTGTCTACTTTGTTGTCTAACTGCTAGAGGGCAGGCTGTCTACTTAACTAATCTTGCATAATTTTTCTCAGCACAAGCAATTAATTTACAGCACTTATATTTATTGTCTCTGCTACTTATTTGGGAATAATCTGTCTGTGACACCTCTCAAACTCATCTCTCTGAGGCATTCTTGCATGTAACGTGCATTCAGCTGATGTAGAAGTGCTTCACTCCGGTCTTTAACTTTGGTGCTGGAGTGTCCCCGTTAGTCCCCCTCCCTGCTCCCCAAGCTGGGGGTACTTAAAAAAAAAAACCTTTGCTGACATGTTCTCTTTTCTAACATGTACCATCTTAACCGTTTTTAAGTGTACATCCTTAAATATATTCATATTGTTGTGCGGTCGTCACTACCGTCCATACCCATAACTCTGGTCATCTCGTAAATCTGAAGCTCTATACCTGTTAAACACTAACTCTCTGTTCTCCCCTCCCGCAGATCCCCCAGGCAGCTTTCTGTCTATGGTTTTAACTACTGTATGTACTTGATACAAGTGACGTCATGTGTTCTTTGTCTTTTTGTGACTGGCTTATTTCACTTAGCATAACGTCCTCGAGGTTCATCCATATTGTAGCATATTGCAGAATGTCCTTACTTTTAAAAGATGAATAATATTTCATCGTATGAATATACCACGTTTTGGTAAGCCATTCATTGGTCAGTGGACACTTGGGTTGCTTCCCCATTTTAGCTGTTGTGGATAATGCTGCTGTGGACATGAGCATAAGGACATCTCTTCGAGACCCTGCTTTCATTTCTTTTGGGTCTATACCCAGAAGTGGAATTGCTAGGTCACGTGGTAATTTCAATTTTTTGAGGACTGTCCATACTGTTTTCCATAGTGGCTGTACCATTTTGCATCAGCAGTACACAAGGGTACCAGTTTCTTCACATCCTTGTCAACACTTGTTTTTTTTGATAGTAGCCATTCTAATGAGCTGGGGATGTGGCATCTCATTATGGTTTTGATTTGCTTTTCCCTAACCATTAGTGATGTTGAGCATCTTTTTATGTGCTTGTTGGCCATTCTTATGTCTTTGACATGTGCTTTTTTTTCTTTTTTCTTTTTTTGGCTGTGCCACACAGCATGCGGGATCTTCGTTCCCTGACCAGGGATCGAACCCGTGCCCCCTGCAGTGGAAGTGCGAAGTCTTAACCACTGGACCACCAGGGAAGCCCCCGACATGTGCTTTTTACATCTTTAAAGTCCCCTGGTACATTTGGCCTGATAGAAGTGTTATCTGTGCATTCCTTCTAGACTAAGGAAATGAAAACAGGGGTCTTGCCTTTGAAAATCCATAGTATCCATCAGAGGGCCTGGTACCTCATGGGAGCTCAGCTGAGTAATGATTGTAAGTAATGACTGTAAGCTCTTTGAGGTCAGAGGTTTGTCTGAAGCTGCATGGGAACAATATCTGAGCTGGAGATCATGACCTACTCTGATGTATTGCTCTGCGCAGTTACTTTCACCATGGAAGGTTCTCATGTTTTTACGGCCTATTCGTAGTCTGTGCCATCTAAATTTTATTTATTTAATTTTAGCAGATAGTTTTGGAAACTGATGCAGAAGGAATGGCCAGAAGTTAAATGAACGTCCGAAGAAGAGCTTAAAGTTTCTTCAGCAACATCCTTTCTAAAAATAACTTGTTGCCACAATGTCAGTTTACACTGTACAGAGTAGAAATGACAGCAATATCCTTGGTATCCCTTCTTCCCCAAAGAGTTCATCGCTGCCTCTTCTCCCCCACGGTAGCAGGCTGAAGCAGCATTCAAAGTCGGATATGTCGGAATGTGAAAATGATGATCCGTTATTGCTATCCGCAAGTAAAACCAGAGACATAAATAGCACTTATGTTATCTCTGCCTGTAAAAAAACGGAAGATACACCCCTTCCCCCTAACCCTGTGGGTAGGTTAACACTTCAGAGGAGAGTGACAAGGAGCAAAGAATCCTCTCTGCTTGGTGAGTTGGGAGACACAACTGCGAAAACAGCAGAAACATGTCTTGCGTTACAACGTCGGGCTAAGACAGATTCTGTGGAAAAGTGGAAAGCAGCGCAGAATGTGGGAGGTAAAGGAGAAAACAATTGTGCTTCACCAGAAACTAGTATAAATGTAAAGACTGTGAATAATGATAGAAACTTTCTTGTCATACCTTCTGTACCTTTTGCTGCAGAGCCAAAAGACCCTGAGGTGAAGGCTGGTGGAAAATACAAAGAAACGCTTTCCGCTGTCGGTGGGGCAGACGAAAATGTTGCCCTTAAGTCCCTAAGTGATAGACCACCCGCTGGTTCCCAGAGTCAGACTGAAGCTGTTAGATCAGGACGCTTGGCAACAAAACCTATTCAGAGCAAGTTGGATATCAGAGTGTCAGGAACAGGAAGTTTACATCACAGAAGTGCTGGGAAGGATGGTGCGAAACTTGCACCTAAATTTGAAAGCTTAGAGAAAAGAACACCTTCGAAGTGTGTTACAGAGCACAGATCGACACCAAAGCATGGCACTCCTCAGTTTAAGAGTCCAGCTGCGTCAGTTCTGAAAAGCAGGATGCCTACCCTTCAAGTTAAACAAAGGCCGAAAAGTTCTCTTCTCGCAAACAAAAGGGAACGGTCACGAGAAAACATATTCCTTCTTGAAGAAGAAACTGCACTTCGGAGAACCTCTACAGAAACAGACCCCCTAAAAGTGGAAAACAGTCAAGTGACGGTGGCAGTCAGAGTCAGGCCTTTCAGCACGCGGTACGTTCCCCTTTCGGTCTAAGGCCAGGCTGGTGGCGTGGGGCGCGTCCAGTTCCTCTCTGCCTTTGGGAAGTCATTGTGTTCATGCATTTTCAAACTGGCTGGTGATTCTTTTATATAGATAGAACTTCTCGGTTCAGTGGTAGTATGTGGATTATTTTTGATGATTGGCTGTAAAATTAAAGAATCGAAATCACCGTATTTTGCAGACGTGAGTTTCCCTGGCTATACTGCTTTTTAAAAGTCTGAATGACTTCAGTCTAACTCGGTCTGCTCTCAGATCTGTAATGTACGGTGGGATCTCTACCTTTCCCTTGAAAAGAGCCACAGCAGGTCACTCGTTCCCCAAAGAGGTCCTTCCAAAACCCTTTCCAGAGTGGTGGTCACCCCCTCATCATCTCTGCTATGTGGTGGTTATACGCTCATTTATTAGATTAGATTTTTTAAAAAAGTAAATTTATTTATTTATTTTGGGCTGTGTTGGGTTTTCGTTTCTGTGCGCGGGCTTTCTCTAGTTGTGGCAAGCGGGGGCTACTCTTCATCGCGGTGTGCGGGCTTCTCATTGTAGTGGCTTCTCTTGTTGTGGAGCACAGGCTCTAGACGTGCAGGCTCAGTAGTTGTGCCTCACGGGCTTAGTTGCTCCGTGGCATGTGGGATCTTCCCAGACCAGGGCTCGAACCCGTGTCCCCTACATTGGCAGGCAGATTCTCAACCACTGCACCACCAGGGAAGCCCTAGATTTGATTTTGATGGCAAAAAAAAATCCCTCCCCAAAAGTGGTTGTGGGTGAGACACTCGCAGATTGCGGGTTGTGCTGAAAAAGATGACCCGCCCAGTGTGAATGTGGCATCTGGTTACCTTTACATTCTTGGAGAGATGACTGTGAAGACTTCACAGAGTCAGTAGTTTTTAACTCTGTTGTGGACCTAAGTGAGCTAGAGGAGGGTATGGTGACCCGGCAGTGCAGACGGACCTCTGGTTTGAACCTAAATGGCCAGCAGTTAAGGCAAGTTCCAGAGGGCTGTGGGCCTTTTAGCTGAAAATGTGGGGTCAGGGATAAGGGAAGAGAGCTCAGTACCAAAGAGCCTCAAGACTGTGCGGGGAAGAGGGGCAGAAGGGACAAGCCTGGGATGGGTGGCTGCCCTGGAGAGGATGGAGCGAGGGACCACGTGCTGATTCCAGACCCAGCAGGCACACCTGTAGCAGGCCCGCGGGGGAGGATGAGGGAGGTGGTTTCCGCAGTAGTTTCTGATGGAAAGCAGAGTTGGGGGCACAAGGAGAGACCTGGGGCCGGACAAGGACTGAGATTGTTTTTCTGCAGCTCTGGAGCCAGTGAAAGATTTCCTACTAAGTCTTAGATGGAAGAAGGATGGACCCAAAGAGATAATTTAAAGGAGGAGGGACCTTTGGATTCATAGAAATGTAACTGGTAGCCCAAAGACGCTTATCGTTCAGACTTGTATCTAACTGAGTTTGTTGAAATTGTGTTTCTTACCAGCTTTATATAGATTTGTACCTCCAAAATGTCTTTATAATATATTCAAACAAGTTTCCAGGTTTGAACTGCTGAGACAGGTAGATTGTAGTAGGCAGGATGAGAAAAGGGAGAGCTTAAGAGAAAAAGGAAAAAGATGGAAAATCCTGTAAAAGTAGGGGGCATTTTTCCAGACAAGCAATCTGGAACTCCATTTTCCCTTTGAGCAGTGGCACTGGAGCTGCAGGAAATAGATTTTGGAAACGCACTATCATTACGTGTGCTGGTCTAGAGTAATGCTGTATTTAACTAGTTTGAGGTCCTTATTACATTCTGTGGGAATAATACTCAGAATGGTTATAGTAACGATATTTTTCTCTGTGCCGCTTTTTAAAGAGAGAAGAGTGAAGAAACATCCCAGGTGGTCTTCCTGAACGGGGAAGAAATAGCTGTGGAACATCCCAGCATGAGACAGGTGTACAGTTTTGTTTACGACCTTTCCTTCTGGTCCGTTGATGAGTGTCATCCCCGCTTCGCGAACCAGACGGCCGTGTACGAGGCACTGGCAGCCCCGCTCCTGGAACAGGCCTTTGAAGGCTTCAACACCTGTCTCTTTGCTTACGGTCAGACTGGCTCTGGAAAGTCCTATACGTAAGTTGTATCGTAAGTCCGATGGTCCAGAAATGCTTACATGTTTTGTGCGAAGCAGCATAGTTTAATAGCAACTGCACAGGCCTGGGCGCAAATCTCACCGTTTTACATACCAGTTCTCTAAACTTGGGCAAGTTACTTTGTCTCTGGGTTTCTGTTTATGCCTGAGATACTGTTTCGTTGGCCCCATTTTACTATAAACTCTTTCTCGTGTAAACTGAAGCCCAGAGAGGTTAATTGGAAGTATTGTTGTGAGAATTACAAGCAAGTCATCTGATCAACGGTATGGTAATAATACCTGTCCTAGAAGGAAATACTCAAATTTTAATAGTAGCTAGCACTTATTAAGTTTTTACTGTCTTCCAGGCCCTGTGCTAAAGGCTCTCAATTAGATAGTTCTTATTTATTCCCATTTTACAGAAGAGGAAATTGAGGTTTAATTTCTCCCCAAAGAACTTAAAAACCTAATTAGTTTTTACTTCCTCCCTCTTCATAATGTATTTCCAGGATGATGGGATTTAGTGAAGAACCAGGAATAATTCCAAGATTCTGTGAAGGTCTTTTTTGCTGAAATAGCCAGAAAACAAACCCAGGAGGTATGTTCTCATAGTATCCGTAAGCCTTCTTATTAGACTAGAAAACGGTCAAACCAGTTAAAGTCGGAGTTGTGGCCGCTGAGGAAATGCTCAGCAGAAGATGTTGTAACTTCTGGTCGCTCTCCTTTCGGACAGTGGTTTGGGGGACGGGGGCTCCAGACTCAGAGGCGGTTCCTCCTGCTGGACAGGGATGCAGGGTCCTCTCTTCCGCCTTCTCTGCCCAATCACCTCCATGGGTGTGGGGTGCATGTGGCGGTGGTTACGCCCCGTCGTGCGTGTCTGCAGTGGGGCGGCGGCCCGGCCTTCCCTAAGGACGGCAGGCGTCGGCATTAGGACGGCGGCAGTAGGAGAGAGGGGAGTGACGTGCAGATTCAGCCGGGAGTGGAGGTCACAGCCTCGCTCGTGCCCCGCACTGCCCCAGTGCTGGGTGCCCACGCCCCCTCACCCGGTCCTAGTGCGGCCAGCTGTTTGCCGGGCAGCCAGTTAGACCAGTTTTTTCCGAAACTCTCTTGAGGATAAGAGCGCCTAGGAATGTGTGTGTGGGTGTACTTTCTGAAAAGCTTCTGGAGATTCTGGTTCAGTTGGTTTAGAGGGTAGCCTGGGAATTTATAATTTTCATACTTTTCCTCTAGTGATTCTTATGATAAGGGGACTTGGGAAAATGTTGTGCTGTACTTGGGAGCACGGAGTGGAAAGACCCGGTGCCTGTAGTGAAGAGAGTGTGATGGAGAAACGGGCCAGTACACAGTCGAGTACAGTCACTGAGATGCTAAATAAAGTGAAGTAAATACTAGGTTAGGATGAGGGCGGCGGCTATGGGAACAGGTAAGCTGGGGGCACGGGGTCCTTAGAGGAGGCGTGGCCCGTGGGTTAGGCCCCTCTGTTTAGCATCTGTTTTGTTTAGAGGTGGTGGAAGCCAGGGAGGGAGAGCAGGCGAAGGCGAGGGGTCTCTGGAGTGATCATGGGTCCGGGGGGGCTCCAGTTGTGGGGAGCGACTTTGTCAGTGAGAGGAACACATGAGACGGTTCAGAGCGTGGACTTTGGAGATGGCTTGAGCTGGAGTCCAGGTTCCACACTTCCATGCTGGAAGTGTGACCTCGAGCAATGTGCTTACCTTCTCTGAGTGCCTCAGCACAGAGCCTGGGGACGAGGAGGACGTTCTCCTAGGTTTGCTGTGTGAAATGCGTTCTGTGTGAAAGGTTTTGAACAGTGCCTGCCACATAGAGAGCCCAGCGAAGTGACTGTGGTTTTCTCAGTTTGGGATTATTCAGGGTGGTAGAAGATAACAACGTGCGGGTAGGGGTCTCGGAGGTGGGTGTAGCCACAGATGCCAGGCGCCTCGAAGGAGCAGACAAAGCATGATCGTCTGCGACGTGACCTCCCCACCTTTCGCGGCTCCCCTCCCACGTGTTCCTCTCCAAGGCCCCCTGGAAGCCCCATAACGCAGTACACTGTTTTATATATAATAGACGTTAATTCATGTTGAATTCTGAGCCCCAATACCTGTATCCACAGCCCTTGTAAATAACCTGTAATTGCATGGGTTCACCTGTACCTGATCTCTATCCGGAAGTGCTTTGTTCCTCTCCCGGGACGCTAACTGTATCCTTCTGTCTGTGTTACTCAAGTGCTGTGTTGCGTCTCCAATTAGACTGTGAGTTCTCTGAGGATGAAGCCTGTCCAGTTCACCTCAGGTTCTCCCACGGTACCTAGAAGAGTGCTGTGTGCCTGGTAGGCCTAATAAATATTTGGCGAATTGAACCTACATCTCTTTGATCTCCCTTGAAGCTTGTAGTTTCGTTAGCGCTGGGTGTTTGCTGACTCACTTTGGGCCTGTAGGTGAAATTTATTTCTCCAACAAGGGAACATGCCCTAACTCAAAAAAGCTACATGGAAGCAAATTTTCCCTTTTTGGCTTTTATACCTTGTCTTTCAGAGTCAAAAGGAGGAGGAGCTCAGCTCTACTGAGTCTGGTGATTGTTTTCTGCGGCAATCAGGAATCACAATCTGATTTAAGATCTGCACTTAGCAGATCAAGTGTTCGCCCACAGGGTCCAGTTCGCTGCGTTCCTCATGCCTCACAGCCTTTTCTCCTCCTTCCCCAGCCTCTCTGGCACCCGCATCTCCCCTTTCTGATTGGCCGTTTTATCTATGGTCATGATTTCTCATTTTGGTTCTTAATTTTCTATTGCTCTGCCTTATCTGTTGGAGGGTATGTTATGTTTCTCTGAGATGGAAACTCGTGGGCGAGAACCTTGCCACATACTTCTGTATATCCTTCTCATATAGTCATGTGCATATAGCCATGCACATACTAAGTTAAATTGAATTAGGTTAATTTCCTAGGAGTTAGTAAGAAATGCAAGGACTTTTGTTGTTGAAATTTTCCTATATTAAGATAAAATTCACATAACATAAAATTGACCATCTTAAAATATAAAACTCAGTGGCATTTAGTACATTTATAATGTTGTGCAACCACCACCTCTGTCTGGGTCTAAAAAAATTTTCATCACCGTCAGAGACCATCCACGTACCATTAAGTAGTTACAACCCATTTCCCTCCCCTCAGCCCCTACTCTCTGTCTCTGTGGCTTTACCTGTTCTGGACGTTTCCTGTAAGTGGAATATCATGCAGCCTGAGGTTCGTCGGTGTCACAGCATGTATCGACACTTCGTTCCTTTTTATGGCTGAGTAACATGCCATTGCATATATGCGCCACGTCTTCCTTATAAGTTGATGGGCATTTAGGCTGTTTCCATCTTTCGGCTTTTGTAATACTGTTGCTATTACAATACACAGTTGTACAGTTGTGTACAATTTTTATTTGAGTAATTTTTTAAAATATTTATTTATTTGGCTATGTCGGGTCTTAGTTGCGGCACGCAGGATCTTTCCTCGCGGCGCGTGGACTCTCTGTCGTGCGCACGGGCTTCTCTCTCGGTGTGGCATGTGGGCTCCAGAGCGCGCAGGCTCCGTAGTTGCAGCGTTTGCTTAGTTGCCCCGCGGCAACTAAGTGGGATCTTAGTTCCCCGACCAGGGATCGAACCCATGTCCCCTGCATTGGAAGGCGGATTTTTAACCACTGGACCACCAGGGAAGTCCCTATTTGAGTAATTTTTAATTTGAATTTATTTGTAATTCTTTTGGGTAGATAGGAGTGAAATTGCTGGGTTATACAGTAATTCTGTGCTTAACCTTTTGAGGAACTGCCCACTGTTTTCCACGACATTTGCACCATTTAACACTCCCACCAGCAACACTGGAGGGCTGGAGGGTTCTGATTTCTCCACACCCTCATCAGCATTTGTTGTTTTCCGTTTCCTTGATTACAGCCATCCTAGTGGGTGTGAAGTGGTTTCTTACCATGGCTTTGATTTGCATTTCCCTACTGACTTGTGATGTTGGACACCTTTCCCTGTGCTTGTTGACTATTTGTGTATCTTTTTTGCAGAAATGTCTGTTCAGTCCTTTGCCTATCTTTTAATTGGTTGTTTGTCTTTCTGTTGTTGAATTGTAAGAGTTCTTTATATATTCTGGTTACTAGACTGTTATCAGATATGATTTGTAAAAAGTGCAAGAACTTTTCAAATAAATTGTATGCTGTGTTTCTGTTCCTGCTAGGTCAGCTATCACCTTGAAATGAGCTTCTTTGAAGTATATAATGAAAAAATTCACGACCTTCTGGTTTGTAAAGGTGAAAATGGGCAGAGAAAGCAAACAGTAAGATTTAAAAACTTATTTGTTTTTAATTTCTGTTTTTATTGACGCATATAATTATATTGGTTCTCAAGATGATACATAGCTTAATTACTAAAATGCGTGATAGCAAATGCTTGAGATCTAGTCTAACTACATTGCTATTTACTAAATAAGCTGAACATTATTGTTAATGGACATTAAACTAGTTATGAACTCTAACCTCATTTTACTTAAGCAAGTATTGTGTAGAAGTTAAAGATAAAACATTCTAAGATTTAGTTGGACCACTTATGTCAAATACCAAATTCCTAAGAGTCTGCAAAGCCAAAAAAGAATAAAAGTTTAGAAAACTGTATTGTTATTGTAGAGTATGTATTTCACTCGATTATTTAGCAAATTGATATCTCATAGCTCATATTTTCTGTGAAGTAGAAAGTTTCACAAAGGCATAAACTTTTTAAACAACCGCTATTAGAATTAAAAGCTTCTGACTTTGGAAAGGGCTGTGGAGAGCGAGAAGCTAACATCTGAAGAGGTCACTTGACTCGCTCAAGGTCGTGCAGTCTGCTTTTGGCAGCATCAAGAGACTCACACAAAACTTGGCGTTTCCTTCTCTGACCTCTACGTGTTCTTAAATTTCTGCTCACAAAGTTTAAAATGTATAATGTAAAACGGAAAAAAATGTTAGCTGTCTGAAATTTATTGTACGTATTTTAGAAAGCTATTTAAAAGCATATAAACAATAGCTACGGCAGGACTTAGGAATTAAAAAACTAGTAAGATACTTGATGTTATGGTATGTTGTCAGATACTGTGCAGATGTGAACAGTTTGTGGTCTTGAGGCAGTTTCCTAGTGCCTTACAGATGTGTTTCTGTGAGGACCTTTATATTTATTTCCGGGTAGAGACAGATCTCTTTACCGTAGACTCGAAATATAGAAAAAGAAGGTCATGTGAAATTCTCTTTTATATGAAGTATTTGCCTTGCTGTTAACGTGCCTCGTGTTTGCCCACAGCTGAGAGTGCGGGAGCACCCGGCCTCCGGCCCCTACGTCGAGGGCCTGTCCACGTGAGTGTGTGCAGCCAGGGCGCGTGACCGCTGTGCTCTCGGCAGCCTCCCCAGCCGTGAAACGCTGCGTCACTCCTTACTCTTCTCCCCTTAATATTATCCAGTTAAATGTTCCTCCTCTTTCCAAATAGAGTGTTAGCCGCTTGTTGTTATATTTGTTTATATCTCTCACAGCACCTCTGAAGTGCCTCGCATAGAGCATTAATTATACCGTGTAGGAAGTATTTGACTTTCCTCCCTTTCCCCTGCTAACCCATTAAGTTAAGCCTTCCCTCTCGAGCCACTTTTTTTATGTTACTTTAAGCTGTGGAGGCGAGAAAGTGCTGAGCTCAATGTTTAGAGTTAGAAATATGCTGAGAGTCATTTATTTGCTTTTCAACTCCAAGTGCTCTCTTTTTATATGTATACATATATATTTTTTTTATAAATTTGTTTATTTTACTTATTTATTTTTGGCTGCGTTGAGTCTTCGTTGCTGAGCGCGGGCTTTCTCTAGTTGCGGCGAGCGGGGGCTGCTCTTCGTTGCGGTGCGTGGGCTTCTCATTGCGGTGGCCTCTCTTGTTGCGGAGCACGGGCCCTAGGAGCAGCAGGCTTCAGTAGTTGTGGCACGTGGGCTTCAGAAGTTGCGGCACGTGAGCTCAGTAGCTGTGGCGCACGGGCTTAGTTGCTCCGCGGCATGTAGGATCTTCCCGGACCAGGGCTCGAAACCGTGTCCCCTGCGTTGGCAGGCGGATTCTTAACTATTGCGCCACCAGGGAAGTCCCAAATGCTTTCTTAAAGGAAAAGAAAAGTGGCTAGAAAAAATTCAGCTCCATTTAGTAAATCTGGGACTGTGCTGAGACCCATACACACCCACACTACCACACCCATATATATGTGTACCTATACATATACCTGTACCTCTACCTACGCCTAACCACACTCACATATACAGGTACCTATACCTATGCCTTTGCCTGTACATATGGGTTAAAGTTTATCTTTTGGTCTCATGATTTAGACTTGGATAGTACAATGTTAAGATTCTATAAGGTGCTTCATTATATTAAGAAAAATCATACTTTTTAAAATTTGTTAAAATGAAAACATTATTTTATTACCTCCCTTTTACAATGGAGAAAATGAAAGATTCTGTAAGAATCAATATAGTAATAGCTATGGATTATTCCACTGTGGTATTCGTAGAGTGATTATGTGGTTGAAAGGTGGCTGATGTTTTATAAGGATGGGAGTGTGATCATGAGTAAAACTGACTTTGTCCTTTGCTTTTGTGAAATAGGAATGTTGTCAGCTCTTACTCTGATATCCAGGTAAGGTCCATTGTAATTGATCTTCTCTCCACTAGATAGAAAGATCAGTCATAAATATTCATAAGAATATTTCCCCTTATTTGCTGTTTGCATAAATAAAAGGTTAATTTATAAGGAACTGATTTTGTTTGTGTAAACTTTAAGCAGAAGAATTACTCTTATCAACGAAAAATTTAAACCGATCATCATGTCAGTTTAGAGTTATAGAAATAGCCTGTTAAAGGTATTATTTCCTCATTCAAATTTCTATGACAGAAAAAAAATAGACAGTGGGAATGCAAATTCTTAAATAAGCATGTATTAATATTTTTATTTTATAAGCTGATTATAAATGTGTGTATATATGTGCTCACTCTACTCTGCTGTTCGTTACTTTGCTCCGGTGAGCCCCTGTCTGCAGGCCTGACCTCCTTCTCTCCTTTCTCACTAGATTTGGCTGGAACTGGGAAATAAGAGGAAGGCAACTGCGGCCACTGGCATGAATGACAAAAGCTCCCGCTCGCACTCAGTGTTCACCCTGGTGATGACCCAGACCAAGGTACTGTGTTGTTGATTCATTTCTTAGGTAAGATAGCCACTATATTCAAGTTTCATGTTTTCCTTATTTTCTCCTTTATTTTTTTATTTTTATCATCTTTATTGGAGTATAATTGCTTTACAATGGTATGTTAGTTTCTGCTGTATAACAAAGTGAATCAGCTATACGTACACATTTTTCCCCATATCCCCTCCCTCTTGCGTCTCCCTCCCACCCTCCCTATGCCACCCCTCTAGGCGGTCACAAAGCACTGAGATGATCTCCCTGTGCTACGCGGCTGCCTCCCACTAGCTATCTGTTTTACGTTTGGTAGTGTATATATGTCCATGCCTCTCTGTTACTTCTTTGAATCAAAGGTAAAAGTCCAATCGTATAAATATATAACATAACTGGATTTTAGGACATATACACAGTAACGCTGAGTGGCATATATAGGAGTATGTTTTTCTCACTGTTTTAAAAATCAATAAAGTGATTATTGACTTATGATATTGATATTGTCATATCAATACGTGATAATATATTATCAACAATACACGATAATTGTACAGTATTTGAAAAAACATATCAGAAAGTAAAAGATCTTAAATAATTCAGCCGTAGGGTTCCACTGCTCAAATGAAACCGCTCTAAAGAGTTTGGTATATAATCTTTCAGTTGTTTTACAATCACATGTAAACAAATTTACAAAATCTGCAACAATTTTATACTGTTAAAACTACTTGCAAAACATTATTATTCACAGCTACATAATTTCCCTTTGACTGTTAAAATTCCTCAGATTTTTCTCTGCTGTTGGACATTTATGTTGTTTTTAAATGCTTTGCTACTTCAGGGCTGGGATGAACAGCACCTTTGTACATTAAGCCTTTTTTCTGTCTGTGGCCGTTTCCTTAATATAATTGCGTAGTTATGGGTTTAGCCCTTTAAAGTCATTCCTTTTATTTTGCGTGGTCTGAGCACTGCTCAATATGTTCTTATAAATTGTCACAGATTCAAGAAGGGATAGCTTCAAAAGTAAGTGAGTGGTTTGTAATCTTGTCTAACTTTCCGTTTTGCAGACTTATATTGATGGCAAGTCGTTAAAAGAACTTATGATGTGTTATTTTACCGTGTTTTTTTTTTTTTTTTTTTTTTTTTGGCGGTACGCGGGCCTCTCACTGTTGTGGCCTCTCCCGTTGCGGAGCACAGACTCTGGACGCGCAGGCTCAGCGGCCATGGCTCACGGGCCCAGCCGCTCCGCGGCATGTGGGATCCTCCTGGACCGGGGCACGAACCCGCGACCCCTGCATCGGCAGGCGGACTCTCAACCACTGCGCCACCAGGGAAGCCCATGATGTGTTATTTTAATGTCCTTTTGTCCCAGACAGAATTTGTGGAAGGGGAAGAGCTGGATCACAGAATTCGGAGCCGTATAAACCTGGTGGACCTGGCGGGCAGTGAGCGCTGTTCCGAGACCCAGACAAGCGGGGAACGGCTGAAGGTAAGGGTGAGCCCTCACGCTGGGGAGCTCAGTCCTGGCCACTGTTTTTAGGAGATTACTGGCTAAGCACGTAATCTTTTTTTTTTTAATATAAATTTATTTATTTATTTATGGCTGCGTTGGGTCTTTGTTGCCGCGCGTGGGCTTTCTCTAGTTGCGGCGAGCGGGGGCCACTCTTCGTTGCGGTGTACGGGCTTCTCACTGCGGTGGCTTCTCTTGTTGCGGAGCATGGGCTCTAGAGCACAGGCTCAGTAGTTGGGGCATGCAGCCTCTGTAGTTGTGGCTCGTGGGCTCTAGAGTGCAGGCTTAGTAGTTGTGGCTCGTGGGCTCTAGAGTGCAGGCTCAGTAGTTGTGGCACACGGACTCAGTTGTTCCGCAGCATGTGGGATCTTCCCGGACCAGGGCTTGGACTCATGTTCCCTGCACTGGCAGGCGGTATTCCTAACCACTGCACCACCAGGGAAGTCCCTAAGTGTGTAATCTTAACCAAGAATAACCTCTCTGTCCCTGCACTTTATATATAGACTGTGTTGCTGAGACTTAAAGAGGAACCCGTAGTTCTTGGTTATGATTGCTTCTCAGAGTCAGTTAGTAAATTTTGAGTCTGAAGAAAGTTGGTAGTTTATGGAAGAAAGTATTTCCTCAGTAATTATATGAAGGAAGAAATATATTTTGTTATTGCTGAGCAGTTCCTTTCAATGAAAATGTTTGATCTTGTCCCCAGGAAGGCGTGAGTATTAACAAGTCCCTGCTGACCCTGGGAAAGGTCATATCTGCGCTCTCCGAGCAGGCCAGCGGGAAGAGAACATTCATTCCTTACCGCGAGTCTGTCCTCACATGGCAAGTAGCTTTTGGAGTATAAGGAATTGTACAAAATAGAGTGAGTACTGTGGAGGAAAAGGGCATAGACTGACTTCATGTGACTCTGGGACAGAGCAGTGGTGAGCGGTATGGATTCCAGAGCCAGGCTACCTGGCTGTGCTTCCTACAAACTGTGTGACTTTGGGCAAATCACTTAATAGTCCTCCAGCCTGTTTCCTCATCTGTAAAATGGGGATAATATCAATACCTGTCTTTTAGGGTTGTAATGAGGGTTAAATGATGAATGAACTGTTGTTAGTGCCAGATGTTTGAGCATATATGGTATCACCAAACATATTACTATGTGTGTGAAGTGAAGTTTAGCACACACTGGCTGGCGTGTAAGTGTTCAAAAAGTATTTTCATTAATGAACATGTATTTAACTTCAGATGTATTACATTCAGATTACATCTGTATTGATTTAATACCCAACTCTGATACGGACTGCATCACTGTTGACAGCAGTGTATCGTTATATTTGACTTATTATATTATAATTGCCACCTCAAAACCTGTAAGGGAACAATGATTTTTTTAATGCCTTTTGAAAATTAAGAATAACTTTTGAAAGTTAGGAATAATTCACTCTGCATTCATAAATACAGAGCTTTTAGTCTCATGATCTTTTTCCTTCTAAAATAAGGCTTTTGCACGTAATAGAAAACAAAATTTGTGTTTATATGTTCATCCATCATTTTCTGCACTTTTGAGCAGCTGCTTTGAAGGGCTCTGGTGACCCTGGAAATGCAAGGGTGACCAGACACACGGTCCCGCCCCTAAAGTAGCTCACAGTCTAGTATGGGGAGGGGTTTTACTAAATATTGGAGAGTTAACCATATTTTAAAATCTTTGCACAGACTATCGCTTCACAGAACAATATAAAAAGTGTGAGACGAGGGACTTTCCCTGGCGGTCCAGTGGTTAGGACTCTGCGCTCTCACTGCCGAGGGCCTGGGTTCAATCCCTGGTCAGAGAACTAGAATTCTACAAGCTGTGCGGCCAGAATAAATAAATGAGAATTGTGAGATGAAATAAAGTGCGCTGAGATCTAAAAATAGCTACAAATACCAAACAGTTCTAACCGGTGTCTGAGTGAGGAGCGTAGCACTGCGTCACGTGTCCCGGTGGTCTGCCTTGTGCTCTCTAGGTAGTTGTCATGAGGTCGTTGCAGAAGCAAAGTCTAATTGTGACTGTTTTCCTTGAAGGCTGCTGAAGGAAAGTCTGAGCGGAAATTCCAAAACGTCGATGATCGCCACGGTCAGCCCGGCGGCCAGCAGCGTGGAGGAGACCCTGAGCACGCTGAGATACGCCACCCAGGCCCGGATGATAGTCAACGCCGCCAGGGTCAACGAGGACGTGAGCGCCAAGTTGATCAGAGGTCAGCAGTTCCCTACAGACTTAAAGATTATCTTGCAAGAGTTTAGTCTCAAATATTCATCTCAGTGATGAAAATACGCAGTTTAAGGAAGTTAAAGATTTTTCTCTCGTATCTGTGTAATAGCTGCTAGCCATCATTCCACACTGATGAGGAAGGCGGATGGAAGGACGGCGGGAAGGAGAGTAACGGAGAAAGTCAAAAAGCTGGGAAATGGGGTGGGTGAAGGGGAAGGAGCCAGCGTAGGAAACCCTCTATGGACTGAGTCGTGCTCCTGTACAGCACAGGGGCGACAACATCCTTTACTTTTCCTCCCGTGGCCTTGCCGCCGTTGTCTGTCTCTCACCTCTGCTTCCGCTTGGTTCATTGACCCAAACGCCGCTTGGCCCTGGGCCTCCAGCACGGGCCGCCCTTCGCCAGCGCCGAGTGTCCGCCTTTTCTCGCTCACCTGCTCGGGGACCTTGCAGAAGGTGCATAGGTCCCTCAGAGGTGTGGGCTGGAGGAGGATGGATTTGCCGTCTCGTGCTCTCTTTTCCTGTTTGGAGCCCCTCGCGTTTACAAATGGGACCATTTTCATTAAAGATAAGTATTCTGAATTCCAGCCTGGCAAATCTGTCATCTTTATCTAACGTGTCCTTATGAGTACGGTTTGCCTGGGGCAGTCCCGGGTCATGGCTGTCATGCCAGTGTGATGAGTGGTGCCCCCGGTCCTTCTCAAAGGTGTCCCTTTTGGACGATACATTACGTGGCCATACTGCTTATGAGGGAAGGAAATTCATGAAGAGGGGAGCAGTTTTTCAGGTAAAGGTTAGGTAGAGATTTGTAGGTAAAGTAAAATTTCTGCAAGTATTCTGTTTTACTTAGTATTTAAAACTTCAAATAAAATAGAAGATTGGAGGGTTATGCCTAGCGTGGCAATTACTATATATCAAATGTTATTGATCATGCCTCTTTCTACAAATATTTAGACTTGAAAGCAGAAATTGAAAAGTTAAAAGCTGCTCAAAGAAGCAGTCAGAACATTGACCCTGAGCGATATAGGCTCTGTCGGCAAGAAATAACATCCTTGAGAATGAAGCTGTATCAGCAGGAGAGAGACATGGCAGAAATGCAAAGGTGGGCTCTGGTCACTGCCTTCGATGCTGTGGGTGTTGCCTGGAATCGCTGGACTGGCTTGGGGCGAGGGTCGGGAGAGGGGGCGGGGGGTGGAGGTGGGGACGGGAGGCTGAGGAGGTACCAGAGTCTGCCTTTATCCCTGCCTTCCCTGTGAACAGAGCAGCTTATCCCCAGACCATTACGTTTTAAGTATTCCCTAGTGGTTTCCTCATCTCAGTCGATTGTCTCTTGATTCTCAGTCTTATAAACCTGGATATTTTTAACTCTTTTAAACTCTCGTTTGTCTTTGGTAAGAATGTGGAAAGAAAAACTTGAACAAGCTGAAAACAGGAAACTTCAAGTAACAAAGGAGTTACAGGTATCGTTTCAACTCTCTAAACTGATTTGAAAATTTGTAAAGAAATATGACAGTAAATATACAGATGTACTTTCTCAAATTCCAGGCCAAGGAATTTGTTTTATCCTGTGGAAAGTGGGAAATCATTGAAAGTGTTTGACCAGGGAATCGACATTTTGAGAATTAGTTCAGAATTACTTTGGTGTAGGGTGTAAGCAGGACTGAAGCCAAGAGGGACTGTTGGCAGGGCGGGCAGAAGGCTGCCTCAGTGGTTCAGGCGGGAGGTGCTACGGGTCTGAACCAAGGTGATGGCAGTGGAGACGCAGCGGCAGGACCTGACCTGCTGTAGACGTCGGTGGGTGAGATCAGGCACATCTGGTGATGCTGGGTTGAGCCGTGAGTAGGCTGAGGATGGTGCCAGGACAGAGGGTCAGCGTCTTCCTGGGAGTCTAAGAAGTATGGTGGTCACACTTACGGGGAAGTCGTGAGGAGAGGGTCTAAGAGACCGTTAATTAACTGAGTCCCACATACCGCGACTTAAATGTTTAATGTTTTAGGTGGATCTAACAGTTTCATGCTTGTGATTAAAGTTAATTTTTTTTCTGACTTCTACTAGAAAGCAGGAATTACATTTCAAATGGACAACCATTTGCCAAACCTGGTCAATCTCAACGAAGACCCTCAGCTGTCGGAGATACTGTTATATATGATAAAAGAGGGAACAACTACAGTCGGAAAGTATAAACCAAACTCGAGCCGTGACATCCAGTTGTCGGGGGTGCTGATCGCCGACGAGCACTGGTGCGTTCCTGCCAAGTACTTTTCCAGATCTTGATGACTGTGGCTTTCTTCACATGAGGCATTCACTCACACTGATTCTTTGGTATAAGTCTTCGAACGCATCTTTTAGCCAGGAAAAACAGGCAGTCTGAGTGTTTTGTAAGGATGGCAGGTCAGTTACTCTCAGTAGGAGATACGATGTAGTATCGCTCTATCAGAAGTTATCCCTCAGCCAATAGATCTAAACTTCTATCCATCATCTATGGCAGGATTTTTGATTGGGTTGACAAATTTTAAAATTTGTTCACATGAATTGAACAAATTTTAAAATTCATTCATATGAATTGAATGATACTGTGTTGTTAGGGTGATAGTACATGTAAACTGTTGTAGCTCCACAGTGTATTTTCATGATTTGTCCATGTTGATGCTCTCTCATTTTTCCGCTGTAAAGTGTCCTGTTGTGTGAGTCTACCTGTCTACTTGGTTGGTGGGCACTTGGGTGGTGTCTCATGTTTTGCTCCCCCAGTACTGCTGTGGGCGCTCTTGGATGCGTCTCCTGGTACAGACGGGCAGAGCTTCTGTGGGGCGAGTTTCATACCCTGAGTTAGGGCCCTCGGGGTAGCCGCTGGGAACCCGGGCGGCCAGGCCCTCCTGTCCGCCCCGCTGCGCTGCGTGAGTCTCTCATGATCTTCCTGTTACCCTCCCTATACGGTGATCATTGTGAAGTTCGGGAAAATCGCTCCTAAGTGGTGTGTCCGGCAGCAGAGATACCAGGCTGCAGCATATGTGCATAGCCACCTTTATGAGGTAATTTCAGATTGTTTTCCAGAATGGCTGCACTCTGCCGCCCTTGGCGCTGAGGTCCCTGTGGCCCCGCATCCTTGCCGACCCTTAGCTGTCAGGTGGATGTGAAATGGCGTCTCGTGGGGGATGCGTGTTGCATTCCCTTGACTGATCCTGTTCACCTGTTCTTGGGCCATTTTTGTTTGCTCTTCTGTAACCTGCTTGTTCGTGGCTTTTGTCCATTTTTCGATTGTGTTGGGTTTTTTCATAATTTTTAGGAGTTTTTTAATATATTTTGGTGGCCCAGCTTTTGTGAGTTTCCTGTGTTGTAAATGTGTTTTCTCCAGCGTGTGGCTCGTTTCACCCTCTTATGGTGCCTTTTGATGGATCAGAGTTCTTGGTTAGTGTAGTACATAAGTCAGTCTTTTCCTTTATGGTTGTCAGTGTTTGTGTCTTGTTTAAGAAATCATTTCTACACTGAGGTCATAGAGACAGTCACCTAAATTATCTTCTAAATGTTTTGAAGTTTTGCCTTCACATTTAAGTCCTTAAGTCGTATGGAATTTTTTGTTTGGTATGAAGTAGGGATCTAAATTCATTTATTTTCCACGTGAATAACCAACTCTACCAGTGCCGTATATTAAATAACATATGGCTGTTTTTGTGACCTGCAGCGTTCATACAAAAAATCTCCAAAAATCCAGTGTGTTTTCTCACCAATATTGCACGGCCTGAGGTCCTCGAGCCCGCGTTGTCTTTGTACCCGGCGTGGCACGGCTTCTTGATCCTCAGATCCTCTTTCTCTTCCATTAATTAACCATTTTCTATAACAGATAAACCCAGAATTATTTATGCTTGTAGCAAAGATACAGAACATGCCCCCAAAGAGTTGAGAGTCCAGGGGGACCAGGAAGTCCGCCACTCGCCTGGCACTTGGTGTTTCCCCTTTTAGTACACGGATAGGTGTTTGTCTCACTCTCTGGACCGTGAACTTCACGAGAGCAGGTTTCGTGTCTGTCTTCACTGATGACATACCTGGCACGTGGGGCTCAGTGGACAAAGGAGCGCCAGTACCCATCAGTTTATATTAACATTAGGTGGATCTTAGCTACTTAGTGCTTAAAAGTAAAGAAAGAGAAGGAAAGTTCACCTCTAGCTTTGAGCCCTAAAGAGAAGCTGCTTAGAGGACTCTGGCCTTGACGAGTGATGGAGATAAGGGAGAGGATGTCTTATGTCGACGGAGCGATTCAGGTAAAGGAGAGAAGCTGATGTTAAGGCAAATCCAGGTGGGGTTCTTATGGAAAATAGTGGTGGATCAGGGGGTTGGTGGTTGAAGCTGGATGGGGGGTGGGAGGGGGCAGAATGCTAAATGGCCAAGGGCTTTTGATGGCAGAGCAGATAGAACTGGGAGAGAGGAGGCGTCAGAACAAGCAGACCTTGTTTAAACCTTTATGGGGTTAGGACACTAGGCTGGCGGGAGGGTGGGCTGTTCTTCCCAAGTCCTCTCCTCTAGGTGCTCAAGTTCAACTGTCATTCTTTAACTGGAGATCTCGGAGCCTTGTCTGGAGCTGGAGGTTTTGTTTGGGGCTCAGCTTTTGCTACAGTTTTCTCTTTCTTTCTGTCCAGTTAATCCAAAGATAATTGGATTTTGGAGTTTCTTTCCTATTTTCTGAATAAAAAGACTCAAAAGGATATATAGCATTTATAGTTGAGTTTCAACAGTATCATCTTATCGTCAGAGTTCAGTTAATTAGACGTCCAAGGAGTGTGCTTTTATCTCCATGCTTTTCTTTCCTCTGTATTACCCCTCTTTTCATGGGAGGAAAATGTTGTTTGTCCCATTATTAAAACTCATAAATGAAACCAGAAAGTTAGAAAAGTAAAACATAAAAATACTTAAAACTCTTCCATTCATAAAGAAACCACTGTCAGTATTTTAGTGTATTTTCCTTTAATGTTTGTGTTTTTTTTTTTTTTTCCATTTCTGGGGAAGAGGGGCTGGTATTTTTTTTAAGTAGTTTTAATCAAAATACATAGGATGAAAATTTTTCCCACCACTGGTGGATAGAATTGCTAGAGAAGCCAGGCTTTTTCACCAAACCTTCAAAATCTAATTGAAGGAAAATAAGAGAGTTCTAAGTCATTATGGTCACAAATTGATATGAACCTTGACACTAAGGGAATAACTCAAGGAGGATTATCTGTATTGCCTTTTTCTTACTTGTTAGTCTGTCCTGTAGTTGTAACAATGTGCATCCTGTCTTCACAGCACCATCAACAATTTCGATGGGACCGTGAGTATCATCCCAGCTGGGGAAGCAAAGACATATGTAAATGGAAGACTTATTTTGGAACCCACGGTATTACATCATGTAAGTTGGCTGCTGCTAAGATGTGACAAATTGTTTGACTTTGGGCAAGTGATCTAGTTTTTCTGAGCCGGGTTCTGTCCTCTGTAAGATCAGTAGTGAACGGGATGAAGGACTTTCTGGTTCTAACGTTCTCTTACTTCACGAATTGCCTGCCTTTGCGCAGAGACCACAGTTCTGTTATGGTGGGTGGACCAGCCCCCAAGGAGCTGTCCACCAGCAGCAGCACTATGTGTCCCGGGAAGAGCTGGGCTTTGGAATCAGGCCAGACAGGGTCGAAGCCCTGGCCCTGCCACTTGCCATATGACCTTTGAAAAGTTATTAAGCTCGGGGTGATTGCCTGTCACCCATGTCAGGACACTTTTGAGAGCATTTCAATAATTATATTAGGAGAACAGGCATGAACTATTCTGTTGAAGGCAAAGCAAGACGTATGGTCACTTGGTAAATATCCTGTCTTTCAGGAGGGATAAGGGAGGAGTAGGTGAAAGAATTCTTGCATAGTTCTTAATACAGTGTCTGCAGACAGCGAGCTCAGTGTGCGCTTATCACTGTTACCGTTAAGCTCTGTGCTCTGTTAGTTTCCTCATTCCTAAAGTCGGGATAGTAACATGCATAGTTGTGAGACATCAGTGAGATGATGTATGTGTAGAGTGCCAGATGCGGTTCTTGGCCTGTAGGAAGCATTTCATAAATGTTAGCTGCCGTGATTTTTATGTTTATCATTAGTGATACTAGACTATTGAATTGTTGAACATAAGGGTTTGTCCCACGGAATTTTTTGCTTCAGACTCACCTCAAGGAGTAAATTTCTTGTGTGCTTTAGGGTGATCGGGTGATTCTTGGTGGCGATCATTATTTTAGATTTAATCATCCAGTAGAAGTCCAGAAAGGGGAAAGACCGCCCAGTAGAGATACTCTTGTGAGTGAGGGTCCAAGAGACTTCGAATCTGCAAAAAATGACTTGCTCTTGGCACAGAGATTACAGTAAGTATTTTTGTTGGTATGAAACAGTAAGTATACGGGAGAGGGCTATGGAGAGCCTTAATCAGGTTGTCCTGACTGCACTCGTTAACTCTTTGGGTGCCGATTTCTAGCGATGTGATCTTTCCTCTTCTGTGTGCATTCATTCAACAAACAAACTTAGCTCCTACGCTGGAGGAATTTGTCTTCTTATGGGGCTGACGGACAGACAGAGTGCCCTGACAGAGCCCTGCACCGTGTGGAGCTCCTGGGGTGACTCCTGCCCCGACCAGGGGTCAGCGAAGGTCTCGTGAGAAGATGTCCCCTGGGAGGGAGTCGGCCAGGGGAAGCCTGGGGAGTGGACCCTTATTTACTTTTCTTCTTTTGCCCCAGTTTTAGCTGAGGCAATATTGTAGGAGTTCTGATTTCAGCAGGATCCCTGTAAAATAAATGGCAAGTAACAGAAATAAAATGCTAAAGCATTTGGACTTTATCTTAAAGGTTATGGGGTCATAAGAGAATTTTAAGGAGACATGAGACAGACATGATGGGGATCACATTGCAGAAGGGTGGCTGTGGCCCAGGTCTGGAGGGTGGAGGGCGGTGGAGCCGGGTCCCGGGCTGCAGTGCAGTGGAGGCTGGGGGGTGAGACGGGCATCTCGGGCTCACGGGGAGAGAAGTATCCGCACAGAGGATGGAGGCGGGGGCTGGGAAGGATGACCGGGGTGGGCCACACGAACCCTGCTTTGTCACCTTGTCAAAAGTCTGAGCTTGCTGTGCCCTCTTTTTTTTTTAAAAGTTGTGGTACAACGCACATAGCGTAAAATTCACCTCTTTAGCCATTTTCAAGTGTGCCGCTCCGTGGTGTCAAGTAATGCACAGTGCTGTGCAGCCTCAACCACGTTCTGTCTCCAGAACTTTCTCATCACCCAGCTGGGGCTCTGTACCCACTAAGCAACGGCTACCCCCTCCCCCCAGGCCCTGGTAGCCATTAGGTCCTCTTTCTTTTGACATTCTTATTCTTTTTTTTTTTTTTTTTTTTTTTTTTTGGCTGCCTTGGGTCTTCATTGCTGTGCGCAGGCTTTCTCTAGCCGCGGGGAGCAGGGAGCAGGGGCCACTCTTCTCTGCGCTGCGCGGGCTTCTCACTGCAGTGGCCTCTCCTGTTGCGGAACACGGGCTCTAGGCGCACGGGCTTCAGTAGTTGTGGCTCACGGGCTCAGTCGTTGTGGCTTGTGGTCTCCAGAGTGCAGGCTCAGTGGTTGTGGTGCACGGGCTTAGTGGCTCCGCGGCATGTGGGATCCTCCCGGACTAGGGCTCGAACCCGTGTCCCCTGCCTTGGCAGGCGGATTCTCAACCATTGCACCACCAGGGAAGCCCTGACATTCTTATTCTAATTCAGTAAAATTGGGTATGGAAATTTTATGCAGTACAGTTGTTAAAGCGTCGGGTTTTGTTGAGAAGAAAGAAACTTTTGGTTTTCTGTAATCACCAATCCTTTTCCCCCCATACAGTGAAAGGTAATTTAATATTTTGACTTCTCAAAATGTCTAAGTGTTACCTGAAAACTGGGTTCACCTCTTGGTGGGTGTCGAGCCAAAAGACACAGCCAGGCCAAAGATCAGGAGAAGGAAGGATGCATTACCTGCGTCAAGTAAGGAGAACATGGGAACTTTCCCAAAGCCGTGCTTCCCCAGCAGTAAGACTGGGGAGGTTTTAAGCTAAGGGTACATGCGTGTTCGTGAAGGGGCCCGAGCAGGGGAGAAGTCAGCATAGAATCAGGGCAGGGATCGACAGAGTCCAGGCTTCAGTTGACTGAAGCCATGGGGGTCACAGAAGGTCAGCATCTCCATCCCTGAGGTTCCCGTTGACCTGGTGGCTGAGCTTCAGGCTAGCCTTCACCATTGACTCAGAGCTGCCAGTCTTCACAACGGGTGTCTTATCTTTGCTGTTGTTGTTTCCCTTGCCTGATATCAGTCGTTCTTTTTTTTCCCTCGAGATCATTGGTTTCTGAGGCCTGTTCAAGGGCAAGCGCTGTGTCCAGGCTCAGATCGCAAAACGGCTCAGGCCAAACGTGGCTTCTCTTGTGTCAAGAAAGCCCCACCTGGTTTTCTCTCTGGGGGACCCCCCACCCTGTCTGCTTACAAAGTTATTATAGATGATTGGAAAAATATGGTACAGTCTCTGCTTTATCGGCTCATGTATCATGCTCTTAGAGGCATTTCAATATATTCCTAATCTGTGACCTAAACATGAATCGAAAGATAATGATATGAAATAATTTTTGCCCTAACCATTGTTAGTTTAACATAAGATGCCCATATTTTGTGTTTACTACAATGTTAACTGTAATATTTACTCCAGTGTTCACTGTAGCATAATTATGTTATAAATATATATTTTATGTTTTTATGTAAGTTAACATTTCTATATAGCTTAAGCATTAGAAAAACATTTGCTTAAATATCGAGCATCTGCAATGGTAATTAAGTTAGAAATGAGCACATTTTCAACCTTTAATGTTTTGTTTGTGTAAACAGTTCTAGAGCTAATAAACATTTCAGAATGCTGCTGACAGAATGTCAGAAATGAAGTTTTGAGATTTGAACTTTTGTTTAATTCAACATCTTAATATGATTATGAACTATTATAGCATATGAAGAATTCTTGACAGAGTACCCTGTAACTATTGAATATTTTGCTACTTGTAGACTTGAAGCAGAAATAAAGGAGGCGCAGCTGAAAGCAAAGGAAGAAATGATGCAGGGAATCCAGATCGTGAAAGAAATGGCTCAGCAAGAGCTTTCCTCTCAAAAAGCTGTGTACGAAAGCAAAATAAAAGTCCTGGAAGCAGAACTGGTAAGAGGCAGAACTGTTTTCTTTCTCTGCCGCTGCAGGGCCCCGGGGGAGCGTCAGAGGGGAGATCAAGGCTGCTGGGCAGCGGGGAGGAGAAGCAGACAGGCTCTGTCCCCCAGCCCTCGGGCAGCCCTGCCTCCCAGAAGCCCATCTGGAGGGCAGCGCTCTGAAAGGTTTGACTAGTGATGGCTATTTTCGGTTGGGTTAGTCAACCTGGATGGGGTGGAGAAGCATTGGGGCACCTTTTCTATCTGTGAGTCAATTTCCTGTGCACTGATTTTTACAAAGGGACTTTTGTACCATTTTGGTATCATTTTTGAAGAATTGCTCTATATCTTTGCCCTATTTATTTTTTATTATTGTATGTCAAAGAAAGAAGAATGTCAAAGAAAGAAGATACAGGAAATAAATAACCAAAAGGCTAATTACAAAATCGAGGAACTAGAAAAGGCAAAGCAGCGTTTTGAACAGGAAATATATGTCAACAAAAAGCGGTTAGAAATGGAGACTTTGGCTGCGAAACAGGTAATTTCATTTTATAGCTAGTCTGAGCTATCTTGAGGAAAAGCTGGATTTTTCTTTTTTTTTTAAAGAGCTTATGGTCTCTTGATGGGCGATGGCCAAATCCAGGTCTGCAGGGGAGAAGGGGCTTCCTGCCTGAAAGCCTCTGTCCTCACGATGTGCTCACACAGATCTTTTCAAAGGGACAGAGCTGTTGTTTCCAGCGAGTTCCAGTCGAGTGTTCTCTTTCCCTGGTCCACAGCGACCCTGTGGTCAGTCACGCCGAACGATGTAAGGAGTGAGGTGATACTAGGGCGTGGTATATAGAAGGGGGGACGGCTCAGCTCCTGGACCGGTTACATCCCGGTGCCAGGGTGGAAAGAGCAGCGAGCAGGCCGTGTGCCTGCGTGAGTCCTCAGGGAACTACCTCAGCCTTGGGAGCTCAGGTGCTGACTTCCCTCATCTCTCTGAGCACAGAGGCATCTTTCAAGGGCAGCTCACGGTGGCTCTCCAGGTGCTGGACCAGCAGCCTCAGCATCGCCTGGAGACGTGCAGATCTCGGTCCATCCAGAACTGCCGAATCACATCCTCTGGGGTGGGGCCGGAATCCCTTCTAACCAGCCCTGGAGGGGGGCCCTGAATCCCGAAGGGGGAGCCCCTGCTTTCGTCTCTGCTGCGACTTCCTACATCTTCAAGTTTTACTCTCAAACGGCAGTTTTCCTTCTTTCCTTCCTAAGTTTATGGTGGGGTTGGGGGTAGAGGAAGATACTCGCAGTAACCCCAGAGTACCAGTACTATAAAATGGTGAGAATACATATATTAGCCGATTCCAGAGCACGGAGGGGCTTGGTGAACCACCCAGGAGAGTTTTAAGAGAAGAACAGATGTGTTTAAATCTTGAAAACAATTATCATTAGTGGGCTGTTATAAGGCTTATTTGTATCAAGTGAGGTTTTTTTGTGTGTGTGTGGTACGCGGGCCTCTCACCGCCGTGGCCTCTCCCATTGCGGAGCACAGGCTCCGGACGCGCAGGCTCAGCGGCCATGGCTCACGGGCCCAGCCGCTCCGCGGCATGTGGAATCCTCCCAGACCGGGGCACGAACCCGCGTCCCCTGCATCGGCAGGTGGACTCCCAACCACTGCACCACCAGGGAAGCCCTCAAGTGAGGTTTTTAGGTGTATTTTTAATTCAACTTTTTAATTTAGTCAACAAACTCTTGAGTAGTTTTTTTCCTTTTTTTCTGAAGGTTTTTATGTTCCTGTCAATGGGGAGAAAAAGATTGATCTATGTTATAAAAATTCCTAATGATTTTGTTGTGGGGAAAAAAATCATTTTATAAAGATACTTTATAAATCATTTTTTAAAAGCCTTTATGCTTAATAAAACACGTACTGTGAAATGAGAATTATGTAGTGCATTACCATCGTCAGTCTGGTTTTCTAATTTCTCTCTTTGCATGTTCTCGTGTACGGCTCCACATGAATGAATATCAATTAGGCTTTAGAAGACCACAGGATCCGCCATGCAAGAATTCTGGAAGCTTTAGAAACTGAGAAACAAAGGATTGCTAAGGAAGTACAAGTTCTACAGCAAAATCAGAGTAACAGGGATAAAACTTTCACAAGTGAGTACAGGACGATTGTAGCAGGTATTTTCTTAAGTTACGTATGTTATTTCATACAATTAGTAAAATGTTCATATTCTTTGTATATTCAAACATTTTTTTCTGGATGTTGCTGACTTCTCTGGATCTAGATAAATTTGTATGAATGATTATTTTTAGGATATTCACTTTTTAGAATATTTAGTTATATAAGCAAATAGTAAACAGAGTTCCAAGTATTCTTTTAATGTGTATTATGCTTTTTAAAATGTCTTACTCTAATCCTTAATTCTTACTTTATAAGAATTATTAATCTGAGTTGTGCTTTATCATTGCATACTTCATTTTCTTTCTCACTTGAAAGTTGTTATTTTTTTTGTACGTTTCTACATTCCTGCGTAGAGCACAGCATCTTTTTTCAAATATTTATATATTTATTTGGCCGCGCCTGTGCGATCTTAGTTCACGACCAGGGATCAAACCCAGGCCCCGGCAGTGAGAGCACAGTGTCCTAACCACTGGACTGCCAGGGAAGTCCCCAAACACAGGCTGTTTAATGTAAACTTTCTTTTTTTAATTATAGAAAGTTTCAAATAAACTATGAAAGCAGAGAGATTACTACAGTAAACTCTTCCATACTTATCATCCATCTTCAACAGTTACCCACACATGTTCAGTTTTGTTCCAGCCGTGCTCAATCCCCCTGCTCCCCTGGACTATTCTGAAGCAACTCCCAGACATCCTATCACCTGATCTGTAAATACTTCACTATGTATCTCCAAGTTAGATAAGAACTCTCTTTTCTCTCTTTCCCTGTCACTCTTTGAAGCATAACTCTGATATTATTATTACACCTAAAAATATTAATAATAATTTCTTACACATTAAATATATAGTCCCTATTCAAATTTTGTGGACTTTGTCATAATTTTTAAAACCTATTCGGTTTGTTTGAATCAGGATACAAATGTGGTCGTCCACACCCTGTGTTTGCTAGATGTGCCTTTTTTTTTTTTTTTTTTTTTTGCGGTACACGGGCCTCTCACTGCTGTGGCCTCTCCCATTGTGGAGCACAGGCTCCGGACGCCACCAGGGAAGCCCTAGATGTGCCTTTTAAGTCTCTTTTAATCTGTCAGCTGGCTCTTCCTTCCCCTCTCTCTGTCCCCTTGTAATTCATGTATTGAAGAAGCCAGGTTCTCTACCTGTAGAGCTTCACAGATTCTGGGTTTGCTGACTGTAGGTCCAGGCTGTTGCTTATGCCTCTACATACCCTGCAAAGAACCCGTCATCCAGGTTCAGTGTTTTAGCAACAATACTTGGTAGTTGTGCCATATACTTTCCATAACTTCTGTTTTTAAATTACCTTGAAACAGTTACATCTGTTGTGAGAGATAAGAACATTGTATTAATACATGTTTTTATTCCTCTTAGGTCCTAAAACAGTACCATGCAATGAATACTTGATTTTTTTTATCCACATGAACAATGAATTTCACTCTTCCAAAGTAATGTTTTTAATGGAATGCTGGTTATAAGTTTGACTGAACAATATAGAAAATGTTTATGATAAAATCTTAAATTTGAATTAGGAACGTGGAATTGTGGACTGAAAGTGTTTTTATGTCCTAACATATCTCTGTTTCTGTCTTTATCTATCTTATTTTTTAAATTTCAGGCAAAATAAAAAAGAACTGTGGTTCTACTTAAGTTAAGGCTGTAGTATACTTTACCTAATACTTTAAATAAATTAGAAGTTAGGAAAAAAAGAAATTAGAAAAAAAAATCTTTAAAAATATTAGAAGGAAAAGCAGCATCTTTGGCATTTCCTTGTTTACAAAACTCGTATCCTCTCTCTGTGAACTTCAGTTTTCTTCCATGCCTCCACAGGTGAAAGACCTCATTTTGTATGAAGAATATTTTATTTCACCAGTGAGGCTTGAAGAAAAGTTACTGAGTTATCACCTTCACCTTCTGTGATGTATCGTTAGAACTATTCGTTTGAAGTCAGTTTTTTTCAGGACGTGTTGTGCCTGGTGGCGTGTTAGTGCTCACATACGTGTTCTGAGTCTTCTCCGTGTGCTCTCTGCTAGTTCAGCCCAGTTGGAGCTCCATGAAACTCTCCATGATGATTCAGGAAGCCAATACCATCAGCAACAAGTTAAAAAAGAATTATGTTTTTGGCAGGTGAGTGATTATCTTATTTGTAAAGTAATTCGTTGTTTTAAACTAGTCACACTTCACGCTTCATGTGATTTTTTTCTGTTTTAGTTTCTCTAAGGACATGGTATCCTACATGCCTGTCCAGGAGCAAGCGGGTGTCATAATTCCCAGGGGCACTTCCAGATTCCCCTCTCAGAGCTCACTTTGGAGTGAAAAAGGCTTTCAGCAATTAACATACTCGTATATTTTATAAACAATAATTTTAGATGTTTTAGGAATTCACTAATTTTCTTTTGAGTTGAGAATTTATAAGTATTCCACATTTTAAAAGGAATATACAATATTAGAACTTTTCGGAAATTATTATATAAGAAGTTATTTTAATATAGTATATACTAGACACGATTATTAGTATAACAAAAATACTTAACTATGGAGAGATTTAATCAGTGGTCTGAATTTTTATGGGAGTCATTCTAATTCGGAAAACTCTAGGTTATGTATGTTTTAGGAGAAGCATTTTTTTTCTTTGGTTTTTCTTTCAGACATGTTGTATCAGATAAAGGAAGTAGTTCTGACACTTGTATTCAGGTTCGTAACCTGCAACTAGGGGTCTCAACTGTCTGGAGTCTGGAAAAGTTTGAGTCTAAGCTTGCGGCAATGAAAGAACTTTACGAGGTTTGGAATATTATTAAAATCTCTATAAACTTTTTGAAATAAAAATATTATATGTAAAAACTTACAGGATTCTGCCAGATTATAGCCTTAATGCTTGAATTGTGTAGTGGAAAAATGAAAATAAACTAGTTAACTCAATCTAGAAAAGAATAAACCTAAACCAAAGGAGAGTAAATGAAGGAATCATTAAAAATAAAAGGAATAGTTGACAAATTAGAATTAATAAACTCAGGCTTTGGCTCTTTGAAAAGAAGAACATGTGATTTTAGGAATGGACGTAGCATTTAAATAAAGATCTCAAGCATTTTAAGATTATTTTACATTTTTATGTAAATAAGTTTAATAAGTAAGCTAATAAGTTTAATAATTTTCTAGAAAGTAAAGATTTTTCTAGAAAAAGAGAAATTATGAAAGTTGATTTAATAGGTGACTAACCGAGCAAATAAATTGAAAAGTTTGTCAGTGGACTAGCCTGAAAAAAAAAAAAAAGATGCTGGGCTTCCCTGGTGGTGCAGTGGTTGAGGGTCCGCCTGCCGATGCAGGGAACACAGGTTCGTGCCCTGGTCCAGGAGGATCCCACGTGCCGCGGAGCGGCTGGGCCCTGAGCCATGGCCGCTGAGCCTGTGCGTCCGGAGCTTGTGCTCCGCAGCGGGAGAGACCACAGCAGTGAGAGGCCCGCGTACCGCAAAAAAAAAAAAAAACATTAAAAAAAAAAAAAAAGATGCTGATCCCAGTCAATTTCATAGGTAAGCACTTTTGAACCTCCAAAAAACAGACAAATCCTGTTACATTTAAACTATTCTAGAACGTAGCAAAGAATAGAAGGTATCACAGTTACGATGCTAGAATAACTGATTACAATCAAAACAAACAAAACCCACAAAAACTGAAAAGATGATTCAAAAGAGAATTACAAACTAATCTTAATATGAACACAGCTATAAAAATCCTGAAAGAAATGTTAATAAGTCAAACCCAAGGTTGTATTTAGAGAATACTTATACCATGATTAAGTAGGGTTAATTCCAGGAATGGAATGCAAGGTGTATTCACAATAGAAAATACAGAAAGGCTGAAGGGAATCATACAAAAGCACTGACAGTTTACCTCTAAATGATGGGTTTGCAGATGGTTAAAATTTTTTCTTTGTGTTATATGTATTAATAATTTCCAGATTTTCCACAATGAATGTGAATTGCTTGTGTAATTAAAAAAACAAAAAACTGTATTGAGGTCATTTGAGAATTCTTGCCTTGACATATACATTAAAATCTGATGGGTGAGTTACCTTACATTCCTCCTTTCAACTGTTTGTTGCAATATTCTTTACTTATTTTTCCATTTAGTTATACTATTCTTGAATCAATCTCTATATTTATTTTGCTAGCACTTCAATTGGTATTGCTTTAAATATTTAAATTAAAATATAGATTATCATGATCAATATATTCAACCAGGAAGTGATTGAATCTTTTTTATTAGAAATAATTCATAATAATTTATTCCAAAGTTAATATTGACCAGATATTGCTTTAAGCATTTTATAGTTATTGGTTAATGTATTCATTTCCAAAAATACTGATTCATTAAATTAATATTCTGTGTCAAAGCTAATTCAAATTTGTCTTTGTTTTTGTTTTTACTATCTTTACTGGAGTATAATTGCTTTACAATGGTGTGTTAGTTTCTGCTATATAACAAAGTGAATCAGCTATACATATACATATATCCCCATATCTCTTCCCTCTTGTGTCTCCCTCCCTCCCACCCTCCCTATCCCACCCCTCTAGGTGGTCACAAAGCACCAAGCTGATCTCCCTGTGCTATGTGGCTGCTTCCCACTAGGTATCGATTTTATATTTGGTAGTGTATATATGTCCATGCCACTGTCTCACTTTGTCCCAGTTTACCCTTCTCCCTCCCCGTGTCCTCAAGTCCATTCCCTAGTAGGTCTGCGTCTTTATTCCCGTCTGCGTCTTTATTCCCGTCCTGCCCCTCGGTTCTTCATGACCATTTTTTTTTTTTTAAGATTCCATATATATGTGTTAGCATACGGTATTTTTTCTTTCTGACTTACTTTGTATGACAGACTCTAGGTCCATCCACCTCACGACAAATAACTCAATTTTGTTTCTTTTTGTGGCTGAGTAATATTCCATTGTATACATGTGCCATATCTTCTTTATCCATTCATCTGTCGATGGACACTTAGGTTGCTTCCATGTCCTGGCTATTGTAAATAGAGCTGCAATGAACATTGTGGTACATTGACTGTTTTTGAATTATGGTTTTCTCAGGGTATATGCCCAGTAGTGGGATTGCTGGGTCATATGGTAGTTCTATTTTTAGCTTTTTAAGGAACCTCCATACTGTTCTCCATAGTGGTTGTACCAATTTACATTCCCAGCAGCAGTGCAAGAGTTTTCCCTTCTCTCCACACCCTCTCCAGCATTTATTGTTTGTAGCCTTTTTGATGACGGCCATTCTGAGCGCTGTGATGTGACAGCTCACTGTAGCTTTGATTTGCATCTCTCTAATTATCGGCGATGTGGAGCCTCCTTCCCTGTGTTTGCTGGCTGTCTGTGTGTCGTCTGTGGAGGAGTGTCTGTTCAGGTCCCCTTGACGTTGTCAGATTATTCTTTTCTTTTTCTCCTGAGGACGCTATCGTTTTTGTTTTCTCTATGTTTTCTAAATCACGTTTATTATTTCTGAATTATTTAATGATTTCTGTTGCTTTTATTAGTAGATCTCTTTTAATATAATTCCTAGTGTCATGTGATTTTTAAAAATTTTATCAGAAATGCGATTTTTTTACCTTTAACATTATCTAGATAGTCTATAATTTTGCAGATTTTATAAATGTGACAAAGTAAACATTTTTCCCTTAGTTGCTAAACATTTTTAACCCATAATTACTAGAAACTATATATTTAATTTTCTTAGAGCCATTGTAGTAACAAGGGTGAAGATGTGTTTTGTGACCCTGAAGATGAATGGGAACCCGACATCACAGATGTTCCAGTGTCTTCATTTTCCAGAAGGAGGTGAGGACATTTGTGTTACTGGCTTTCCTCCTTCTCAAAAGAACTATCTGTTGTCGTGGTGGATATCTGGGAAGGAACCCAGTAGGTCACTGATCAAATTACAGCACTTAGGGCATTAGATCGTTTATATTCAGTTAGAATACGAAGAAACAGCCTCAGTATTTTGCCATATAAGTTTTAAGAGCAACTTAGACTGGCATAAACCTAATTTCCTATAAAGATGAACAGTGTTTATTACTTTACCCTTTCTCAAAAACCTGGCATATTCTATGATATTTTATTGTAAGTCACCGAGTTTGAAATGCCGTTAAGTTAGTATGAGCACCTCAGAACGCTAAACCGCGGTGACGAGGACCTCTGTACGTGACAAATGTTGCTTATTAACTACAACGTACAAGACTCAGCGCCAGAGGACGCTGCCCCTGCACACGCCCCCGTGCTTGGGTTACAGAGAGGCGAACGCTGTAGTAGGACGGCCTTCGTCCTGGGACTCAGTTAGCCCCTTGGTCTGATCTTTGAACAGGACTGCTGGCTGCCATGTCCTGAGGATACGGGGATAAGTACAGAATATTCCCTGCCCTCCAAGACCTGGTGTGGAGGAAAGTCGGGGCGGGGCAAGTTGATGAAGACCTGACCCGAGGCTGGGCAGGGGCTGCAGAGGAGGGTAGGTCTACGGGCATCCGTGAGGCAGGATCACAGGCCTCGGTGGCTGGTGTGGGGTGACAGTGATGCGGGGCTGCAGGCGGGTCCTGGCCGAGCGACTAGGGGAGGGTGGGGTTCCCTGAGGTGGACGGTAGGGAGGCTTTTTTGGACGCGGTGAGTTTGAGGTTCCTGGGGGTCATCCAGGTGTACACTGAGGTCTAAGACTTTGTAGCAGGGATTCGGGAACTTTCAGGATGTAAAGGTCAGTGGCGTTTCATCCAGCAGAAGCATCACCATAGATAGAACATGTGCTGATTGCATGCTGAGCAGAGTCTCATTCCCCGCAGAACTGCTGCTGTCCTTACCCCCATCTTACAGGCGCAGTAACTAAGGACTTAAAGAGAGAAGGACCTTGTCCAGAGTCACCAGCCTCTCTGTTGCAGAGGGAAGCACAGCGAGTTTCGGGTTAAATGTAGTTTCAACTTCATCGCCTTCAGCGCAGCTCAGAGTCCGTTTGGGGTTCTAAACCTTTTTAGGCCTCTCTTGGTTTTGACCATGCTTATTTTAAACTCATTTGCATAAACTCTCCTCAAAGAGGTGGAACTGCTTAATTACCTGTGACTTTTGCTTTATTTCCTGCATTCTAGCTGCTAAGCTAGAGTAAGAAATAGCCAGGACGTCGCGTTCATGTTTATGTTAGGTACGTGGCAGCTCGAATCTCAGGCTGAAGGAAACACAGAGCGTGTGCTTGAAACAGACTCTGGGCTCCTTGAGTGCATTCGCTGCAGGCCCGTGCTGTGCAGAGTCACAGGTCCCACCGAGTCCTGAGTCCTCGTCCTGGCCCCGTGTGGCCGGGGGCCCAGGGCAGGACGTCTCGAGGCTTCAGTTTTCTCATCTGTGAGCTGGAGACAGGACAGGGTCATCCGTGAGGAGCAGCTGCTTCTCCGGTGACCACCGTGGTCTCTGACACGGGACCGATGACGCGGATGATGCGGTGTTGCTGGGAGGGTTTGAGATCCAACCTTGTCCGTGGCTGTTCTGTAAATGGCAGTTCTTGCTCTCAGGCACCCAATATGTATTGAATGACATGATACAGAGAGGATATGATTTCTGATCCAATTCCAGTGAAAAGACAAGTGATATCTTCAGGTGATTTGTCCCGAGGACTTCAAAACCGAGGTGGGCTCTGGCACTGAAATGAGCTAACTCGTCCTGGAGTGGAATTGGGCCGATGGGGCCTGGGACACTTACACCAGCCCAGAGTGGGTGGCATAAGCCTCCCAGAATTCAAAGCAGACCTACAGATTCTTGAGAGTGTGGTTTATAAATTCCTTTAGATTTAAAAATTACTGATTTCTTATTGTTTTATTATAAACAGGTATAAGTTTTGTGTACTTAGACGTGTGGATCAAATACGAACATTAAGAATTAACATTAAAATTTTATCCTATTGAAGGTTAGTAATTTACATCTTCAGTCCCGCTGACTTAATAATAAGGGAATAATTAGGGAATCAACAGAAACTTAAATTGTCACTGAAAAATCAAAGCAACATTTTCTAAGATTTTGAAATCAGGTGTTTTCATTTGGCAGAGATGTTTTTGAAAACTTCTATAATTTAAAATTATCGTTTTTTTTTAAAACATGGATTGCTCTTGGTCAGGAGCCTTGTGTATGAAGTTTCAGCCTTGTAAGAATGTTTATGACAGAATTGCAGGCTCTGAGAATGCCTGAAGGTAATGGACTCTTAATTATGGAGCTTCTAGGCAGTGATGTGTCATGTTTGTTCTGCGGTGAAATAGACCGCTTTGGTGTCCTATAAATTTTGATATGTGCTGTTGACAGTTTAAAGTAAAATTTCCCCCGATGTTAAGTAAAGATTCTTTGAAAGGAATGTGACAAGCATTTTTTAATTTGAGTTTAAACATTGTTTAACTACAGTCGTGTTGAAAGAATAAGTTTTCCTAGTTCGGACTTAATGGGATAATGTACGCTTTTCTTTCGCTACTAAGTAAAAAAACTGTAACCTGTGAGAATTGATATTTTCTCTCCCTGTTGTCAGTCATAATTCTGTGTTTCACTCGTAGGAATTCATGGGGAGATTTTATATTTGAAACATTTAGGCGACTACAGATAGAATGCTTTTGTTTAACCATCTTTTCAACAAATAGCGTTTTTCTGTGAGTGGCCACCAGTAGAGAGGGTCCTGTTAAGGAGAAGACTTCAAAGGTCCCGCTGGACTGAGGTCTGATGTCTAGGGGCTGGAGCTGGGCTTCGGAAAGTTGGTCCATGGGTGGTGATACGGAAGCAGGCGCTCCTTCCGTCACACCCCCGGGGGAGACGTGAGTGTTTTTACCCTCGGCTGAGGGGAGAGGCAGCAGGAAGAGCCCTGAAGGTCGAATTTTGGGGTCGCCTCCTGCCTTGTGCCGCTGCTACGCTTCCCGGTGCTGTGCTCTTCGCCCTGTGCAGCAAATATTTACGTGAATTTATTGACCTGGATCATTTCCCTGCTTAAAACCCTTCCCAGGATAACTTGCTCAGGATCAATCCACGCTCCCTTAGCTGGCATCCGAGGTCGGCCCCAGGCTCGCTCCGGGGGCCCTCCCGGCTCTGGGGCCGAGTCCTTCCCTCCGAGCGTCTCCGCAGCCCTCCGTGCCCTCATGACGTCTGTGGACCCTGAGTTCCGTGAGCCCAGAAGCCCTGTTTGCTGTGTCTTAACCACAGTATCCGGAGCCTGTGAATGAATAGTAGGACAGCTGACCCTCGAACAGCACGGGTTTTCAGTAGTAAACACGACAGGATTGGGGTTGGCTGAGCCTGCGGGTGTGGAGGAACCTCGTGTGCCGAGGGCTGACTGTGCGCCCCTAATCCCCGCCTCGTTCACGGGTCAGCTGTACATTTGTTCTATTCAGTTCATTAACTATAGGGTTAGACTAGTACCTGAAAATAGTAAATTCCTGTTCGATAAACCGAATTAATTTAACCCTTGATGAAAATATTTCCATGGAAAACATCCTCGTGGATGTCCATTCTCTTTGGAGAATTTAAAACTGTGTCCTTCGCATTTTCCCACGTGGAGTGTCACTGCCAGCCTTACGGTTTCTGTTTTTCCAGGAGCAGGACTCTGATGAAGAACAGGAGGATTTCCAGCTGCCTGCATGGCATAGCGGCCCCCGCGGCCCAGGATTTGCACTCTTCACATTCATCAGGTACTTTTCTCTTCAGACTTTGTTGTTTACTGGGAATAGCTCCAAGTCTTGTCTCTGCCACTGTCCTGTTTCCGGTTCTTGTGCAAATCATTTCATCTCCTGGAAGTTTCCATCTCCTCTGTAAACAGGGTAGAACGGAGACCCCTCCCACTTCTGAAACTCTGTGCTCTGAGATGTATTCCAAGCCTTTAGTTGAGTGACTAGTTCAAATGTGGAAGACGTGTGTTTGTTCAAAAATGTATGAGGATGTTGTTTTCTTCTAAGTGAAAAAAAGGCAAAGTGTAGAAGATTATGTATTACAGGATATCGTATGTGTGAGGAGGAGAAAAAAGATGTATACGAACATGCTTATAAATGAATATGCTCTCCCTGAAAGCGCTGGTTTGTCCAGGGCACTTGGGGGATGGGACGGGACAGGAAGGAAGACGTCCTTTTCACAGCATATCCTTCGTTTTCTTCTGAAGTTTATATAATATGCATGATTTGTCTAAAGCTGCTTTAATTTTTAAAAGTTTAAAAGAAAAAGTTATAGGAATTATTCCACTGAATAATTATTTCATGCCAATATTGACTATGTTAATTTTCATAAGAAGAGGGGATACACTGGAATTTATATGTGTAAGTACCTGTAATAATTAAAATTACTGCCTGGTAACAGCAGACTACTGCACAGCAATAGAAAAGAACCACTGATTTCGTAGAACAACCCAGATGAATCCCAAAACACGAGGCTGAGTGAAAGAGACTAGATGATAACGAGTACATTCCATATGATTCTATTTATAGGACGTTCAAAAATAGGCAACACTAATCTATCGTGACAGAAGCCGAGTACTTCAGGTAGAATGGTGGGTCACGAGGGAGCCTGCTGGAAAGCGGCGATGGGCGTGTTGCACGTGCCGATCTGAGCGGGGGTTGCGTGGGGTACGCGTGTGTAAAGACAAGCCGCACACTTGAGATGTGCACAGCTTACACTTTACAGAATGTCACTTGTGCCTGAGTGAATGGAGTTTTAAAATGACTCCGTAATGTAGTCGTCTATTTCGATACAGGTGTCAGTGGAACATGAGTAGCCACGAAGGAAACTGTGTCTCATCTTTGCCTTTAAAATAAAGACACTGGGGGGCTTCCCTGGTGGTGCAGTGGTTCAGAGTCCGCCTGCAGATGCAGGGGACGCGGGTTCGTGCCCCAGTCGGGGAAGATCCCACGTCCTGCGGAGCGGCTGGGCCCGTGAGCCATGGCCGCTGAGCCTGCGCGTCCGGAGCCTGTGCTCCCCGACGGGAGAGGCCACAACAGTGAGAGGCCCGCGTACCGCAAAAAAAATAAATAAATAAAGACACTGGGGTTTCTTTTTCTTTTTTAATCATAAAATTATCTTTTAGGAGGATAATTATTATCCTACTACTTGTTTAATATAGACTTTATGTTTACCAGCAAAATAAAAGTTTCTGTATCTGTGGTAGCAACTTATTTATTCAGTATTATTTGAGAGTAAGATGTTTTACAAAGGTACCTTTTCCAGATAACTAAACCTATTTTGAGGGTCGTTTTTGGTTTTTTGGTTTTTCATTGAAGTATAGTTGATTTACATCATTGTGTTAGTTTCAGGTGTTCAAGGGTCATTTTTTAAGGTCCCTTTTTAAAGGTTAAGATACAAGGGGAAGTCAGACATATAAGAGGTCTTTGCTTGTCTGCAGTTTTCAGAGAGGGAGCTGGAAACCCACGTGTGCATTTAGTGCGAACCTGCCTGGGGGGCTGCGAGGTGTGGGAGGACAGGCCTGCCAGCTTCGGAAAGTCGAGCCAGTGTCTGAACCTCTCACCTTAGGGGCCGTATTTCGAAACCAGATTTTACAAGTCTTTCTGACACGCTGATGCTGGACTTGGGGCTGCATTCACACTGGTATCTCACTAAGCAGGCGTTACATGGTTAACTGTCCGTGGTGACGGGAGGAGCGTCGCTGTCATCGTCACCCTGTAGTAACAGAGCTTTGGGCTGGCAGCTGTTTTCTCCTCCCAAATCCATCTCCTATCTCGGCTCTCGACTCTTAATAGTCCCCACCTGGTGCCTTTATTTCACTCTGCTTTTTAGTTTGCTGTTTCTAATGGCTTATGGAGTAGAGCAGAAAACTAATCGTGCATATTAAATGAGAACCCTACTCACGTGTTAGCATTCTGGGATAAAGTTATTTCCAGAGGCGCCAAATGAGCTCTTACAAGTTTTTCCGTTTACCTCTGGTTTGGACGGTGCTTCGAAAATTATGCTGAGAGTCTGTCTCCTCAAGATGTAATAGATTAACTGTAGACAGCTGTTTGGCTTTCACCTCTTTTGGTTGTAGGATACCTAGAGCAGGGGCTGTTACAGGAAGAGCTGCCGAGAGGTCTTCCTTCTAATGTCGTTTGCTCTATTACTGCCTGCTTTTCCAGCTTATAAATTAATTAAGCTTATTTTACTTATATTTAACGTGTTTATATTATTTTATGCAACTGCCATTGTTTTCACAGTTCCTTAGGTGTTACCAAAAAGTAAATAAAGAAGAAAGTTAAGCCAGTGGTTATGTGGGATGTTTGGATTCCCTGTCATCTGTGTCTGTAGCTGCTAAGCTATGGATGGATGCTGTTGAGAGGTTGATTGATTCTTCTGTGGAATTGTGTTTTCCGCTTGGTGTATGGAAGTAAGGTGTCCTGAAGTAGGAATAGCCTACTTGGAACGTGTGGCCAGTGTTCTGTGGCCGCTTGCACTGATGGGTTTGTTTGCAAGTATCGTCCCTGGAAGCGAGGCTTGAGGTGGCTGTTTTCTGTCGACACAGGCTTAGCGGGGAAATCAAGCCCCGTGTACCCAGATTCAGCAGAATCCTTTCTTCCTGGAGTTTGCAAGGAATTGATTGGCTCATCGTTAGAGCTTCTTGGACAGAGTGATGATGAAGAAAACACTGTCGCGGACAACTTGATTAGTAATTTCCTTAAAATCCACGACGGGATACTCGCCGTGTCCAGAGCTCATGAAGAACAGGACGAAGACAGTCAGAGTAGCGGTGAGCAGCCCTGCCGCCCGCTCACGAGCACCGCGGTTCCCTGCTCCGTTGTGCGTGGCTCTGTCACCTCTGTCGTGCGGTGCCCGGCGTTACAGTGTCTTCATGCAGATAAGACGTGAGCTCTCGTACTTGGGGGTCACTTCTTCTCATCACTTTTCTTCTTCTTCCGAAGTGTTCTCCGATCGAGCAAACCAGTCGCTCGCTGTGCAGGTGGCGAGCGCCTTCGAGCGGCTCGTGGTGCTGACGAGACACTGGCTGAGCGGCGTCCCCGCCAGGCCCGGCACGGGGGCTTCGCCGGCCGAGCTGAGACGGGAAGTGAGGAAGCTGGGAGGCTGCTTACAATTGTTCCTGCAGGTAAGTGATCTCGGCTTATCGCTAGGAGAGCTCATCTGTTCAGCGAGTGTTTATCGACGCTCTCCTGTTCGCATCTTGCCCAAAATTCGACCCTTAGGATTTTCAGAAGCGCTTTCTGTGTTGAAATCCCGACTGTGGATGTTGGATGATTGATTGATGGCACCGAGACTTCCCAGGGCTGTCCGCGCCCTGGGCACTACAAATGTTAACTCCTTCAGTCCTCACCGCAGCCCCGGACGTGGGCACTGGTGTTGTCACCCTTTATCAGTGAGGAAGTGGAGGCCGGGAGGGTGTGTCAACTGTTCACAACTAGTAGGTCGTAGACTTGGGCCCAGGTCGCCGTGGACCCAGCGAGTGCTCCTACCTCCGCCCCCCCCACCCCCACCCCGGGCCGTACTGCCTTCCGCAGGGGCTGCCGGGAAGGGGGTCGGAGTCTCTCTGGTTACGGGCGGGGCTTCAGCGCGGGGTGAGTTAGTCACAAGCCTGCTGGTACAGGGGCAAGGAAAGTAATCTTGTTTCCCTGTTTACCTTAAGTCAGATAAGATGAGGCTTGGCTGTAGGAAGAGGTAAGGTGAAAGCTTCCTTCCTCTCATAAAATCTGGAGGCTGCCTCGGGACCCTGGTTCCTTCCGTGCAGCTCTCGGCTGGGCCCCGAGCGTGGCCCCAGGCTCTGTGTCTACCGCGTCCAGGGCTCCAGGGAAGGTCAGTGCACGGGATGGAAGAAGGGGCCTTCTAAGGAGGTTTCTGGAAATCGCCACATGACATTCCTATTTATGTATCTTTGGCCAGAACCTCCTCACATGACCACACGTAGCTGCAGGTGTCCCTGGGAAGTGCATTTTTATTCTGGCAGCCGTGTGACCAGGGCGGACTGGAGGAGAGGGACATGGGGGCTGGTGCTGGAGAGACCTCGCGTCTGCTGATGCCCACACCTCCTCTGAGGGGCTCCGCACGTACGAGGGGCCAAGGCAGAAACCCAGAGGGACAGGCTTTGTAGCGAATGTTCTAGATGCTTGGACAGACCCTGTAGAGCCTCCCAAGACTTCCCGGTCCTTCTGCTCTAGTGGATGCTCAGTTGGCGTCAGGTGCCTCCTGGGAGGCTGTCTTTCTGACTGAACTTACGGGTCCAGTGTTGAAACTAGACGTGTGGTTTCCATTGTCCATTATTCTCCCCTAGGAGGTCTTTGTGGGGCTCCCTGAGACCTGGCCACACATCCCTCCTATTAGTTCCTCTGATAATAACCCTGTACGTTACCCGTTGTGCCGTTTAATGCACTGTGTCGGTGTGGGCAGTGAGCTCCCGGCAGGTGGACGGAATGTGGTGTCCTTTCTCACGAGGGCTCGTTGTGTGATCAGTGCTCTGTTGGGTCCTTGTTATTGAATTAATTATAAACTGACATTGGATGAAGGGTCACTTTGGATATAGGTCACGAGGAAACAGAGTGACCGTCACAAGGAGGATGGGCCGCAGACCGGTGAGGACGGGGGACAGAGGCAGGAGGGCTCGGACAGCGCAGACCCTGAGAGCGCGGGCCGCAGGGTCACCCCCGGCCGCCTGGGCTCCAGCCGTGTGGTCGCGGGAGGGCTGGGTGACTCGGTCAGCCTCAGATCCTGGAGGCGGTGCAGGATAGGGAAAACCCAACCCAACCCGCTGCGGGCGTTTGGAAGTCCGGTGTGTGAACCGGGGCTGGATTAGGTGTGCGTGTGTCCTTGCACAGACTTTGTGAGTCTCCTGTTGCCCACCTAGAAAGTGAAGCGGCAGTGCCAACCTGGCGAGGCTGCTGTGACGGCCAGTTAGTTGGCTGGTGTTACAAGAAAGGACCGCAGGGGACCTAGGGTGGAGCGTTCTCCCGTTTTTTCCGTCTCGAGGAAAAGCACTTTGACCATAACTTAGGGCTGTGGCCTGTTGCCCTGTGAGAAATGCTTTCCATAAGGAATCAGGGCAGAGAGGACGGGTGACCTGGAGGGAGGTCAGCTGAGCTCAGGAGACGCTGAAGTTCAGCCGGCAAAACTGGATTTAGGAACTAGGCTCTGCTTAAGCGTAGCCTGAGCATCCTTACCTTGCAGTGATACAGGCAGCATTTTCCAGGAGGCAGACCCGGGAGGGGTGCCTGAGCCGCCCTCCCCGCTCCTCTGGGGGACGTGGGGGAGCCTTTCATCTGCAGGGTTTCAGGTCTTCCCTCCCTTTTCCCTTCCCCTCCCCACCCCCCATAGTAGGAAGCGTCCTGGTTACCCATCCGTTAGACGGCCCCGGCACAGGGAGCGCTCGGCCGCCGTCTCACGTCTGGCTGCTGCCTGCTCCCCTTCCGTCTCCTGTTAGTGCAGAAGCTCTCTGAGGGCAGCCTGTATCCTAGTCGTGTCATCACCGTCAGAAGCTATGGGATCGCACGTTGTCTGGTTCCGATCAGACTTTGATGAAGCACGGTCACCGTATCGATGAATGCAGAATCCATTTTCTTCACCCTGGTCTTGTTCTTACCTCCCCTGGTAATCTCACGTATCCGATACCCTGGTCCATTTTTATCTCACAGGGATGCTCTTCAGATATTTCATCAATGGTGAAAGAGGCTCAAAAGCAGGTGATCCAGATTGTACACCAAGCCATCAAGTATGCGGGGCAGTTAGCAGCTCTCAGCGGGGACCAGCTGCGCTCCCTGGAGAGCAGCGACTGCGGGGCTGCCGGCCTCCAGGTAACTCGGCAGCGTTCATGGTGGAAGCCTTCATCTCAGGGAACAGTAGAGGCTTCTGATAGTGGTGTCACTAAGCAGGATATGTGTTTGTTTTTCGAAGCGGCACATACGTTACTAGTTTAGCAGGAGATTGAAAGCTGTTCCAGTCTAAGTGGTTAAATGTACCTGATGGTTTGGGATCCTCGCCGTGCCTTCCGGATCTTTGGCTTGAAGGTCTGCCATCTGCTCTGGAGGGTGGGTGCTCAGCCGGCCAACATGTGAAGAATGTAATTACGTCTGCATGTCATTCTAGAAGATGTGTATTTGCTTGCTTTAATTATTCATGCTACTGAAAACATAATATTTTATTAAAACGTTCTAGCAACGTGGTGTCCTGTCTAAGAGGATGAACATTCTTTAACATATAATATGTCGGATACAAAATTACAGACTGGCTAATTTTTTTTCCTTATGCACTGTTAGTTCTTATTCTAGCTTTTGTTGAATTAATCAACTTGGAATGTATTACAGTCCTAAAATAAGCAGAAAATATAACTTAATTATTTGGTAATTTAAAAAGAATATAGAACTTGAATTTGCCAGTTAACGCTTAAAAACTTTTCCTAGGATGATTTCATGGGTGCTATTTGTGATGGTGTAGGCTTGGGAATGGAGAGTCTCCTAGATTCTGGACTAGAAAAAGCAAAAGAACTCGAGCGTGCACTCCGAAGGCAGAGTCCTCGAGATGAGGTAAGACGAACAAGGGGATGTCCTGTACAGTACCAGCCAGTATGTAAAGTTGGTTTTTAAACATAGTTTAACTCAGTCAGTGACTGAGGTTTTTATAAATCTATGTATTTTAGCTTGTGTTGGATTGTTTTCTACTGAAAAGGCTGTTGACGTCATCACTCATGGTGACATTTCCCAGGTTACACCTGAGTCACCGCAGCCCCTTTTGTGGTTCGTGCTTTGCCGGTCCTGCCAGGGCTGCCTGGGGATAAACTGAGCGGACGGAGTGTGTCAGCGACCCCTAGTGGCCACTTTCCGCTTCTCTTTTTCTTCCTCCTCTTTGTTCAGGACTCTGCCCTTCCACTTGAGAATGGAAACTACCATTTATCGATCCACTGTCTTGAACAAGGGGAGTTCACATCAGTTGTCTCGTATCAAGATATAGGACCAAAGGAGATGTGGGTGGCCTCCTGGGACAGGCCTGCCCCCACCTCCTCCAGCTAATTCATGTCACAGTACAAAGCCAGTGCTGGCTCCCAGGGGGGCTGTGGGGACCGGCTGGATCTTGCCATTGGAGGACCTGCATGTGTGACCCGGCTCCGTCACCTTCCAGCAGTTGTTAACCGAGTCACTCAGTGTTCTGACCGTGTTTCTTCACCTGTCATGTGTGATAACACCCGTGGCACAGGTTGTGAGCCGTTTACTTATTAAGTGACTCCTGGTAGCAGGTACTGGACCAGGTGTTTACACGGAGTAGAGGCGACCCTCACTCACCACCTTGCGGGGGGCGGTGGTTACTGCCGGTCCCGTGGCTTCACTGAGCCGGGGCACCTAGTCTCCCTGAGTCGGGGTCTTACGTTCTACCTGCTTGACTCCCAAAGTCAGCCTGCCACGTGGAAGTCACTGATCACGCACCAGTCTTCTCTGTTGAGAGTTTTTATTAGTGAGTCGGGGATTCGGAAGGTAGAAGTTCAAACCTTGTGACGGTGGATTTCAGGTTGGTCTGTTCTAGAGTCTTGTTGTAACACCTGTTGTTAGAACCACATCTGAAGGAGCTCCCCGGGGACACTCGGGTTCCTGAGGTCACCCGCGTGGGTGAAGATTTACGTACGTGTTGGTGATCTGGGGAAGGCAGGTGCGTGGAGGGCTGTCTGTTCCCACCCCTCTGGAGGGTTGTTTACAGGAAGGCGGGGTAAGTGAGAGTTCTTTCTTCCTCTTAGGGAAACCTTTGCATTGGTGTATTTCTAGCTCCCTTAGCTGAGGGGAAGCTTCTCGTGTGAGCCAGAGGGGCTCCCCGTCCTTCCGTCAGATGATGGGGCTTTATCTCTGCCCAGGGCAGCTCAGAGCTAGGAGACGCTGAACGCTGAGTTGCTTCCCCAGGTCCCGTGTAGCCTTGAGCAGCTGCCTGAGCCTTGGCTGTACGATTTACAAGGTGAGGACGGACCATGCTCACTTCCTAAAGCTGCTCTGAGCATCCTACAAGATTAAGAACAGCGTACAGGAAATCCTAACCGTAGACACTCTGCTTGCACTTTCCTATCTCACTTTGTGTCTTGTTTTGTTTTTAAAATAAACACATTCCAAAGGAGCTCACATTGTCACTGCCTCAAGGTCTGTGGGTCTAATTGTGTCCAGGGGACACGAGGCTGACTTGGGTTCCTTGATGCGGCTCTGCCGGCAGGGCGCTCCGCCAGCGCAGCTGACGCCGGAGCCTGGCTGTGCCCTGCAGCAGTGGCAGTGACATTCATCACTAACACTTTACTTATCGCTGTTTACAAAGTAGAATTTCCACTGGCAAGGAGTGCAGAAGGGTGCGGAGTAAGTTAATGAAACAGTGCGGGTGGAATGGTGCGTGTGGGTGTGTTAGCGGGTGCTAAAGCAGGTGCAGGTGTTGACGCTGGTCTTTTTTTTTTGAATTGTATTTTATTTATTTTTGTATACAGCAGGTTCTTATTAGTCATCGGTTTTATACACATCAGTGTATACATGTCAATCCCAATCGCCCAATTCATCCCACCATCACCACCACCCCCCGCTGCGGCTTTCCCCCCTTGGTGTCCATACGTTTGTTCTCCACATCTGCGTCTCAATTTCTGCCCTGCAAACCGGTTCATCTATACCATTTTTCTAGATGTCACATATATGCGTTAATATACGATATTTGTTTTTCTCTTTCTGAGTGACTTCACTCTGTATGACAGTCTTTAGGTCCATCCATGTCTCAACAAATGACCCAAATTCGTTCCTTTTTATGGCTGAGTAATATTCCATTGTGTATATGTACCACATCTTCTGTATCCATTCGTCTGTTGATTGGGATGCTGGTCTTGTTTTGAGGAAATAAACGGCTAAAGGGTCAGGCCCCTCGTCACAGAATTGATGGGATCTGCATTTCCATGTGGACCTCTGCTCCCACCCCATCCTCTCCTTTCCTCTCTGCAGAAGGCCACAGCAGTGTGCTCACGGCGGGGGTTTAGTTTATCGTATTCTTAAAAGTTAAACTCATAAGAACCCGCAGAAGGAGAACAAAATATCTGAAGAAATACAAAATTGGCTCAGACATAAGGCATTGGAGTTGTATTTTCAAGCTGGAGTCAAGAGGGAAAAAACAGAATTTGGGTGCTCTTTTTTTTTTTTTTTTTAAACCACAGAGAGGAAATTTGAGTTAGACCCAGGGAAGGGCTCTGTGGGAAAAGCCAGTTACATGCTTCAGCAGCTCGCGTGGCGGAAGTGCTGCGGACACAACCAAGCAGCACAAGCAGCAGCTTAGAATGGGGGGAGGGGGGGTCCCAGAGGGGTCCCACCAGGTTCTGACCTAGGCCTCGGGGTCTGGTTCCATGTTGTGAAGTGAGGACAGGTGCGTCTGCAGCACGGGGCCGTGGTGGAGAATCAACTGAGCAGCAGGTGGTAAAGCACGTGAAAGTGAACTGGCTCAGACAAAGGCACGTGCTGCGTGAGCTCGTGTGTGTGTAGAATCTAGAAAACCCAAGCTCACTGAAACAGGTGGGTGGAGCGGGGAGCGGGGAGAGTGGGCCGGGGGGCAGGAGGTGCAGACTTGCAGCTGTAAGATAAACGAGTCCCGGGGCTGTGACGTGCACGGTGGTGGTTGACAGTACTGTGGTTTATGTTTGAACGCTGCTGAGAGAACAGATCCTGAAAGTTCTCAAAAAACAAAATCGTGTAACTGTGAGGCGACAGATATTAACTAGACTTGCGGTGATCATTTTACAGTACATACAGGTATTGAATCATGCTGTACACCTGGAACCAATACAGTGTCTCTGTCGGTTTATCTCAGGGGGACTGGTGAATGCATGTAAAGTTCTGAGGGTGTGATCTTTTTCTGGACACGTTAGTTATCTCACCCCCTTCTAAAGGAGGCTTTGGAAATTTCTTTTCTATAAATATTTAAGTAGGCAAATGCTGTTACTACAGCAAACATCAGAGGGTATCCACATTTAATGTAGAATCTGTGTGTGATTTCTTTAGAAAGAAATTCCACTTGTGTGATTTAGACACTCCAGTCTCGTGACTACTAGACGAGAACTCTTTTCCCTGGCAGATCCCGTGGAGTTCCAGGGTTTTTATACTTCTAAATAGTATTTGTATAACAAAATATTTTAACTTTCTCTATAGGTTACCAAGCAGTTGAAAGCTAATGCCATAGGATTGATTGAATCCCTTGAAAACCTCTTTGCTGAGTGGAAAACAGTAAGAAAAGCATTAACTTGTTTTTAGGTTTAATTTTGTTCTGTGCACTTCCTTTGGTTCCAGCGTGGGTGTGTGTGTTTCAGTTTCTGTCTTTAGCCAGTGCTTCCTGAGCACGTTTAGTAGAAGCAGGGCCAATAGCTCTCAGGCTTCCTCCTCTTGGCGTCCTAGCGTCCTAGGTTTAGCGATGGATAAAATAGTGTGCAGAAATCGCGTAGTAGTCATGTATTTTATGTTTCTTCTTGCTACTGGTTTAGTAACTGTCAGCTTCTACTTGAATAGTCAGCATAGACTAAAAAATTGTGTTTAATAATCAATATGCTCAAAGATTTTAAAATACAGGCAAATTAGATAAATTATTTTATTCCCATGTCACAGGTAAATAGAAAAATATTATAAGCTAAGTATATAATCAATGTGTTACAAAGGAGAGAAATTTCTGTGGCTTGAAAGTGTTTGTTTAAATAAAATAAACGGGAGATACAAAGTTGAACTCTTAAAAATTAAATAAATTTATCTTTTATGATGTTGGATAATAAATGGTAGGTACTGCTGTTTTATTTCATTTTCATGTAATAGGTTATTGGACTTTGATTTTAAATTATTTTCAAAATTTTATTTCTTTTGAAAACAGTAATTGTTAATATTGTATTGTGGTCTTGCTTGTATCAGTAGAAGCGAAACACTGGTGAGGAAATTAAACTCATTGTCTTTCTTGAAGATAAAATTCTGGCAATTAAAATCATTTTGAATAAGCCTTACTGCCATGTGGCCTATTGTGTATTTTTTAAACTATGAGCTTTATTTACACAGAAAGGCTTCAGAGCTCAAGTGCAAGAAGAAAACTCTGGATACCAAGATGTGAAGAAGATGCTGAACTTCGCCCCAGAATTCTTGAAGTTAAAGCATTGCTTAGAGCAGACTATTCAAATGATTATTTCTGCACTGAGAGGTATATACTGCAAATGGAATTTATGGTTAATCAGAATTTGACAGTTTGAGGAATCTCAGACATCTTCTCGTTTCTAGTCCGGTTCATTCACTGGGGCCTGCTCAACGCTCCTTCACTGACATTAATTACCTGTAGGAACTTGTGGGATTGAATTCCCACTTAGCATCTGTAAGTTCCTCTGCCTCAATTACTAGATCCTAAGAGGCAGGTTGCTTATTTAGCAGATAAACTGAATAATCTTAAGTGGTTTGAAATTGCCTTGAGGGGTCACTTTGGCTTAAGGGGCGTCTCGAGTCCATCACAGCGCTCACTACCTGGTGAGGAACGCCGAGGGTGACCGCCTTTCCCTTCTCCTTGCACAGGGCACCGCGGCCACGTAGCACTCCTCCAGGACTGTGTCCAGAGTCTCTGCAGCTCGGCCAGGGGTCTTCACGGTGACCGAGCCCGCCACAGGGAGCTGGAATCTCGAGCTACCTCACTCCTCTTGGGTTTTGAATTTGAAGAAAGACCTGGTTTCTTGGGACCCTGGGAAGCTTGTGATGGGGATCCCACAGCAGCAGGACGAGAGCAGCCTGAGGCAGACAGGCCCGGCCCCCGGAGGACCCGAGGTGTACCCAAGCGGGTGTATGAGCTCCCGCGCCCGGCCCCGGGGGGCTCAGAGCAGGGCGTGCTGCCCACCCAGGAGGGCGCTGCTTGGGGGTCTCCCACCGCCGGAGAGCAGAGTGACCACTTCACAGACATCTAGTCTGTGGGTGGCCTCCTGTTGGGTGTGGACACATAAACGGAGTGGATCCTGATTTCAGATGCCTGTGTGTGCACCCAGAGGTTTCCCGGCGGACAGTTTAAAACAGGTATTTACTATGTTGGAACTTTGTGGCAATAGGATGGAATTAGGAGTTCAAAGCCGAGTGAGCAGCCCTTCCTCTGGTTTTCCATCGCCTTGAATTGTCCGTGTTCATCTTTGACGCTGACGAGCAGGCTCTGGTTGGCTCACTAGCCCGTCGGTAAAGGGTTTTTGTGGTGATTGTGGTGATTGTGAGTTATTTTCCTGCGAGTGGAAACTTTTGTGCCTGTATCTGCGCTCCCCTGCAAATAGCAACGATGAGTTTTATGGTGAAACTGCTAAAACAAGTCTAGCCAGAGCAGCTTAACCTGCACCGGTAAATCTAAAGCTCTTTTCTTGAAGGGTTAATGGGCTGCTGTTCTGAGTCGTGTGTTCAGGACACAGTTTCCTGTTTCTTTCCAGATTATAAGGAGCTTCCTAAGTATAGTATAGTTTACATTAACAGTGCGGCTTGCTGGCATACTAGTTTACTCGTTGTCTGTTGGGGGTCATATTAGGGGCTGTGCGAGTATCATTTACAGCCAATTAAATACTGCCAGAAGCAGACTTGACGGTTGGATGAGGTTGGGAGACCAGAGGCTGGGTCGTTTCTTGATAATCCTTGTTTGGTAAACGAGCAATGAGAGTTTGTATGTGATTTGATGACGATTAAAGGTCCTCACTGTGTCTCACAGCCTTATCTACAGTCAGGTAATAAAGATGACATTGTTACTTCAGGCGTCTTCCATTGAGGAAATAGTTTGACATTTCTGATGGCAGAAACGTTTGTAAATTGAAGAGATACACAGTGACCTTGCTTGGGTGATGTCAAGCATTTCTTGGAGAAGAACTGTTTTAACTAACCAGGCCTTTCCCTCTGCCCTTGTCCCTCGCAGACACACTGCGTGCCTGGCACGGCTGCTGGGAGCCGGCTCTTGGCGCCAGGGCTGAGCGTGATGATTTTCTCGTTAGACAGAGCTTGTTCTGACACAGCGACCAGTACTTACTTACGGTGTTAATGAACCATGTGTTTTCAGGTGCTTTAAAATGGTGCAGTGTAAGAAATGTGCTTTTGTTTTCTTTTTTCTTTTATTTTTGGCATTTGAGCTTGTGTTCCTTCTGAGGTTCCGTACGTATCTGTCATAGCTGATGCTCTACCAAGTGGCACTTTGATGCGAAGTTTTACGAAGAGTAGGTGTGCAGACAAGGGTCCTCTCTGAAGACCTTAAAGTATTAGTGTGGTGGGTTTTATCTTAATTTTCAGTATTTAATCTTTACTTTTGCTTTCTAAACTCCTGATTCATTGGTCAGAAACCTCTTTTTTATTGTCTTTGTAAGATTTTGTACATACAGATATTTATACTCCGGACCGTTACATGGTATTTGAACCAAGGGTGGAGAACGTATTTGCCATTAGAATCATGTGCGCTAATAAGACATGTTATAATAAAGGAAATGCCTTCAACAGGCCTCGCCTTGTGGTCTCAGTTCTCGCTCCTGTTTGTAAAGTTAGTGTCTGTCGTCCTTTCCCTTCACCAGTCACAAGACCATTGTCATTGTGCCCACAAGGCCGCCCTCGGGGGGCACCTGCCATGTGTGGATGGTCACCATTTCAGAGACAGTCTCACTCCTCGCCTGCCTTCCCCACGCCTCCGTCACCTGGCCGGACGCTGGCTCCACTGCCCTTTCTCCGTGCAGTCCCCCGTCGGCACCTTCCTCTCCATCCCCGAGGGCGAAGCTCGGCTGGGAGGCCGCTCGTGACCCACGTCACTCCCCGGGCCCCCTGCTCCGTGTGCCCAGCGCCCACGTCCAGGAGACTCTTCTTCGGCCTCTGAGCTTATCTCCTCGAGTCCTTCTCCCCAAGGACAAGCGATGCCCAGATACAGCACGCGGCGTTCAGTCCTGTAAACACCTCCCAATGCGCCACCCGCTCCCGGCCGCCCAGGGGGCCCGTGCGCCCCGCCTCCGGGCCTTGGCCGACTCGGAAAGCATCCCTCCTCCTCTCCACCTTGTCTAGTCCTGCCCGCCTCTCAGATTCTGGAAGTCTCTCCGTCATATTAACTGTAACACTGGGGACGTGACGGGCGGGGCCCTGAGATGCTGAGGAGACAGCGGCAGAGGACCTTCAGAAGGGGGACGACAGGTCACTGCAGTGGAGACACGGTGTGGCCGGTGCCCCGATGCGGCGGGCAGGAGGCTCCCCACCCGAAGGCCGAGACGAGCAAGGTCGAACCCGGGACAGGGCGGCAGCAGGGGGAACCGCGTGTGCAAGCCTGCAGGACGGCGGGGTTGGGGCGTGACCAGTGGGGCTGGGCTGCTGCGGGGGGCTGAGAGGGGGGGGTGGGGGCTAGGCCGGGAGCGTCCTCACAAGGACATCAGGAGAGGCCTGGCCCCATAGCAAGGCCTTTGAATCGTCGTAAGCTGGGAAGTGATCTCAAATTTGGATTCTAGGAGCATCCCTCTGTGTGTGGGGGGGGGGTAGAGCGTGGGTTGGAACGGCTGGGAAGTGATCTCCAGGACGCCTGGACCAGGGTCACGGATGCAGCTGGAGACAGTGAGAGGGTCCTAGAAATGTTCACGGGGCAGGGGGGGTGGGAAACGGACCAGACTTGGTGACCTGGCGAAGGGAGGACCAGGGAGCGGAGGGAAAAGCCTGCTGTCCAGACGTCCAGCCTGAGCAGCCTGGTGGGGTGGGTACCATTGACCGGGCTAGGAGACTCCAGAGGAGGGGGCGTGGGGAGGTGGGCTCGTTCACCACAGCTGCTGTGACAGGTACCACAGCCGGCAGCTGAAACAGCGGGAACTTAGTGTCTCCCAGTCTGGTGGCCAGAGTCCAAGTTCAGGTGTGAGCGGGGTTGCTTCCTTCTGAGGCTGAAAGGGAGGATCTGGTCCAGGGCCCCTGCACCCCCCTCCCCTCCCCAGGCTTGTGCATGTCTGTCTCCAAATTTCTCCCTTTTATCAGGACAACAGTCATATTGGATTGGGGCCTCCCTTAATCCTCTCATTTTAACTTGATTATTTCTGTAGGGACCCCCTCTCCAAACAGGGTCACATTCTCAGGTGCTGGAGGTTAGGATTTCAACATATAAATTTCGGCGGGGGGACACAGCTCAACCCATAAGAGGAGCTGTAATGAACCTAGTTTTAGATCTGTTGATCTGAGTTCTCTGGGCACATCCAAGGCGTGGTGTCCAATAGGAAGCTGAAAATATGAGTCTGAAGCGTGAGAGGGTTTATGGGTCTTTTATATTTTCATACTGTGGTGTGTCTTTCCCTTTTTCATATAAACCTCATTGCTCCAATCGGTAGGTATGTTGCCCGATGGGAGTTTAGTGAATCATTTAATTCTTACAGTGGCTTTATCATGTAAACATAAGCACTCAGCCCCATTTTACAGAAAAATGAACAAAAATTTTTGAGAAGTTGAACTATTTGTCCAAAATCACACAGGTAGAAATAATTAGAATTAGGCCTCAGATACAAGTTTATAAACTCCAAATATCACACTTCTTTGTAAATCTCAGTAGATGGAGGGGTAGAGGGAGGAAGAGAGGATTGGATGATGAATAGAAGGACGAGTGGATGGATGGATGGATGGATGGACGGATGGATGGATGGATGGATGGACGGGTGGATGGACAAGTGGATGGGTGGGTGGATGGATGGACAAGTGGATGGATGGATGGATGGGTGAATGGGTGGGTGGTTGGGTGGATGGATGGATGGATGGGTGAATGGGTGGGTGGGTGGGTGGATGGATGGATGGGTGGATGGATGGATGGATGGACAAGTGGATGGATGGATGGATGGACAAGTGGATGGATGGATGGATGGACAAGTGGATGGATGGACGGGTGGATGGATAGATGGATGGACAAGTGGATGGACGGATGGATGGGTGGGTGGATGGATGACAAGTGGATGGGTGGGTGGATGGATGGACAAGTGGATGGATGGGTGAGTGGGTGGGTAGGTGGGTGGGTAGGTGGGTGGATGGATGGATGGACAAGTGGATGGATGGATGGGTGAGTGGGTGGGTGGGTAGGTGGATGGATGGATGGATGGGTGGATGGATGGATGGATGGACGGATAGATGGACAAGTGGATGGATGGATGGATGGGTGAGTGGGTGGGTGGGTAGGTGGATGGATGGATGGACGGATGGATAGATGGACAAGTGGATGGATGGATGGATGGATGGGTGGATGGATGGGTGAGTGGGTGGGTGGGTGGATGGATGGATGGATGGATGGACGGATGGATGGACAAGTGGATGGATGGATGGACGGGTGGATGGATGGGTGAGTGGGTGGGTGGGTGGATGGATGGATGGATGCGTGGATGGATGAATGGATGGACAAGTGGATGGATGGATGGATGGGTGAGTGGGTGGGTGGGTGGGTGGATGGATGGATGGACAAGTGGATGGATGGATGGGTGAGTGGATGAGTGGGTGGGTGGGTGGATGGACGGATGGATGGACAAGTGGATGGATGGATGGACGGGTGGGTGGATGGGTGAGTGGATGGGTGGGTGGATGGATGGATGGGTGGGTGGATGGATGGATGGGTGGATGGATGCGTGGATGGATGGATGAGTGGATGGATGGGTGAGTGGGTGGGTGGGTGAGTGGATGGATGGATGGGTAGATGGATGCGTGGATGGATGGATGATGACAAGAGCTCACATTTGTTGAGAATTTACTGTGGGCAGTTACTAAACTAAAGCAGTGTACATGCAGCTGCTCATGTAATCATCAGACAACTCTACGAGGGAGATGCTGTTGTTATCCTTACAAGCCAAGATGAAGGAAGTGAGGCTTGGGGTGGGGGGTGATTCTCCTGGGGTTATAGGGTTAGGAAGTGGGTGGAGCCTAGTTTAGAACCCAAGCCTGTTTCAGAATTTTTAGTCTCTCTGCTAATTAATGCAGTTCTCTGAGAGAGTAGATGCCACTGCAACATTCAGGTCCTCCCTGGTTTCATTTGATTCTATAATTAGTAAGCATTTTTTTTTTTTAAGACTGTAGGTGGGCAGGATGACACCTACTCGCTGTGGGAAGCCCCTTCCTTTCTTTGCCCCTCTGAGAGCTGTCTTGCTGCCATTCTGAGTACCATAATGAGGGCCATAAACTTTAAGGCATTCATGTTTTAAATGTCTTCTCATTTTTTATCCGCCCTAGCCGTGACATCCTCCCTGGCAAGCTCAGTTTTTTTCAGATCAACTTTTTAAGTGAAGCATGACAGATACATAAAATGCACAAATCACGTGTCCTACAAGAATTTTCAGTATGTGAAGACATCAGTGTAGCCACGACCTAGGTAAAGGAACAGAATATTACAGACACCCAGTGGCCCTCCTCATGCCCACTCCTGTCATTGCCCCTGAAAGGTGACCCCCTGCCCTACTTATGACACCATCGTTAGTTGTGCCTGTTTGAGCCTCATACAGGTGGCGTTACACCTGTGAGTTCCTTAGTGTCTGACTTCTGCTCGGTGTTATGTTTGTGACTAGCAGCCGGCCATCCATTTTCACTGCTGTATAGTATTCCCCTATGTGACCATATCACAACATATGTGTGGGTAAGTTGCAAGCTGCCCACCCACCCCCTCCCACCCGTCTGCCATACCCTTGGGCCTGTAACCTTTCAGTGCCTTCCCCCTGCCATGGCTTTAGCTGTCTGACTGGCTAAGAGGACATTAGCAGGAGTGATACACAGTCTCGGAAAAGTGCTTTGAAGTTGGGGCTTAGTAGCTCTTGTACTGCCGCTGTCACCACGAGACAGGTACATGCAGCCTGGTCCTAGGAGAAGGATGAGAGGCGTGTGATGCAGAGGCTCCGACCCCCAGAATCCAGCCTAGACCACCTCATAGATTCGTAAGCTAAAAGCAAGCGCTTGTGCTGATGCCATGGAGCCTGTGTGGGCGCCGTGCTCAGCTGACATTGCATTCCTCTGCCCCATGCTGTGTCTCGTTGATAGACATCTTATCCCCTGGCTTTGGTTGTTACAATAGTGGTGACATGGACATTTTTTTAAAAAAATTTATTTTATTCATTTATTTGGTTGCTCTGGGTTCTTAGTTGTGGCTTGAGGGCTTCTTAGTTGTGGCATGTGCACTCTTAGTTGCGGCATGCATGTGGGATCTAGTTTCCTAACCAGGGATCGAACCCGGGCCCCCTGCATTGGGAGCACGGAGTCTCAACCACTGCGCCACCAGGGAAGTCCCAGACATGAACATTCTTGAACTGTCTTTTGGTGCACACATCTACAGTTTCCTGAATGGCTCAATCTTTTAAAATTGAGGACTTCCCTGGTGGCGCAGTGGTTAAGAATCCACCTGCCAATGCAGGGGACACAGGTCTGAACCCTGGTCCAGGAAGATCCCACATGCCGCGGAGCAACTGAGCCCGTGAGCCACAACTACTGGGCCTGTGCTCTAGAGCCCGCGAGCCACAACTACTGAGCCCGTACACCTAGAGCCCGTGCTCCGCAACAAGAGAAGCCACCGCAGTGAGAAGCCCGCGCACTGCCACGAAGAGTAGCCCCCGCTCGCCGCAACTAGAGAAAGCCCGTGTGCAGCAGCGAAGACCTAACGCAGCCAAACATAAATAAATAAAATAAATAAATATAAATTGAAAAGAAGGAAGGTCCTCATGCAATTTCCTTGAACAATTTTGTTATGAAAATATACTATATTCCCCCAAGTAAAAGTAGCATCTGTATGCCTTTGGTTTCATTCAAGCCTCTAGAAAGATGAATGTTAACTGCAGACACACAGACAATCCCAACAGAGGTGGTTAAGCATGGGCTCCTTACCTGTGTGTGCGGCTGCCCGCTCTGCTGCAGACGGGAGGCCTGGTGAGGCTGGTGGGAACAGGGTCCCCTGGAGTCCAAGTGGGGCTTCTCTTAGCCCCCTACAGGCTCCACCAAGCTCACCTGGACTTGTGCTCTCCGGGGGGAGCCGTCCAGCACCAGCGCGGTCCCCTGACGAGCCTCCAACTCTCCCTCCTCCTGGGAACGGGGGCCTCCCTGAAGCACCGCTCTTACAGATCGGCAGGGGGAGCTGCGGCCCCATCATCTATTAGTGTAATAAACCATCAGGGCGAGGCGCACAGAGGGCCCAGCTGGTCCATCTGAGAGCTGTGGGATCCAGGAGTTCAGAGTGTAACGCAGATTTCAGGCTGGATTGATGTGGCTGGGAGTGGTATTTTATGATACAAAGTTTACCTCTGATTTAGAAAGTAATTTAATGTGGCTGACAGCTCAGGTTCAGGCTGAGAGGTGGCTGCAGTAGATATCCATACCTCTTGGAAGATGTATTTCAGGAATAAATTACTGTTCTTGATACTTTTATTTCATTTTGCAATATGTCATCAGGGGCACCAGAAGATTGGCCTGCGAGGAAAGTTTTGCACATAAAGCAAAATGGGCTTATTCTGCTGCTCGCCAGGTAAATAGATGTGGGGCAAGCGTGGCCTCTGGAAGGCTCCGTCCGTCACCATCTGTTTTGGGTGGCTGGAGCTGCGTCCTCAGAGAGCCTTGCTCTTGACCTCATGTTTAGATAACAAAGCAGCGATTGCAATGCATAAATTGTTAACAGTTTCTATAAGACTTTGGACTTCAGGAGAACTGTCGTGTTTAGGCAGAGGAATAGGGTACAGGAAGTCCAACGACAGGAACCAATAAATGGTTCAAATAAATCAGGAACCCAAATCAGGGGATGTGTAGCTACCTTTGTTGCTCAGGAGAGAAGAGGCTCTGTTCTGTCCCATGGACGTCCCCGAACTGCTTCTGACTAGACACGGAAAGAATTTTCTGGTGGCTCTCAAAAAGTCGTCCACAATGATCAGTACTTAGTATATACTCATCCATTATCTCACATATAGTTCTCACAACAGCCTTATGAGTTAGGCTATTATTATTATATCTATCTTAAAGTTGAGAAAAGGAAAGCACAGAAAGATTGAGTGACTTGCCCAAGGTCACACAGCTGGTAAATGACGAACACAAGTGATCTGGATGCAGCCGTTCTGCTCTTCACCACTGAGAGAGGCTCAGCTGTGGTTGTACGTCAGCATCACCTGGGGACCTTTTAAAAAAATATTAACCCCCGAGCCCTGACTCCCAGACCAGAGATTTTGATTTAATTGGCACGGAGTGGGGACGTCTATAAATGTTTGTGTTTTTTTTGTCTGCGTTGGGTCTTTGTTGCGGTGCGCGGGCTTCTCATTGCAGTGGCTTCTCTTGTGGCGGAGCATGGGCTCCAGGCGCACGGGCTTCAGTAGTTGTGGCTCGCGGGCTCTAGAGCACAGGCTCAGTCGTTGTGGCTCACGGGCTCAGTAGTTGTGGCGTATGGGCTTAGTTGCTCTGCGGCATGTGGGAATCTTCCCAGACCAGGGCTCGAACCCGAGTTCCCTGCATTGGCAGGCGGATTCTTAACCACTGCGCCACCAGGGAAGTCCCTATAAATGTTTTTTATTTTATTGAGGTATAGTTGATGTACAATATTATATAAGTTATAGGTGTACAGTATAGTGACTCACGATCGTAAAGGTTATACTCTATTTTCAGTTATTCTAAAACTTCAGCTATATTCCCCGTGTTGTACACTGTATCCTTGTAGCTTATTTATTTTATACACAGTAGTTTGTACCTCTTACTCCCCTACCCCTATATGGTCCCCACCTTCCCTCTCCCCACTAGTAACCACTAGTTTGTTCTCGTATCTGTGACTCTACTGCTTTTTTGTTATAGTCACTGGTTTGTTGCATTTTTTTAGATTCCACATGTAAGTGGTATCATAACAGTATTTGTCCTTCTCTGATTGACCTCACTTAGCATAATGCCCTCCAAGTCCATCCAAGAATACATTTTTGAAGCTTCGTAGATATTTTCTACTGTGCAGGTAAAGATAAGACCCACTAATTCAGTGGTTCTTTCAATAAATGGTCCTTATTTTCATCACGATATTTTAATGCAACTGCACCAAAAAAGGGCCGAGCTCACTTTTCAATGAGCTCTAGGGAAGCAAAGCCGTTAGAGGGCCCTGGGCTAAGGAGGTACCACCTGGGCCGCGGGACCCTCATTGGCCCGATGACACCCCGGGTGAAGTTTTCCTGTAGGAGCCGTAGCACCACCGTCGCCATGGAGACGTCAGACCTGTGGCCAAACAGGCCCTGAAACTCACGGCCCCTTCTCAAAGTAGAAAGGAAGGGCTTACTTTTGAACCTCACACCGGCACTTCCCTGGCGGTCCAGTGGTTAGGACTCGCGGCTTCCACGGCAGGGGTCACAGGTTTGATCCCTAGTCGGGGAACTAAGAAGGGGAACTAAGATTCCACACGTGCGCAGCCTGGCTGGAAAAGAAATAATAAACCTCACGCCAATCTTTTCGGAAAGATTTTAAAAATCACTCCTTATCTCGAAGGCAGTGGGTATCTTGTTGCAACTGAGATGACATCCACATTCCTTCCAGTCCTGACGGCGGGATCCTGTGCTCTGTCATCTCAGGCCGCTGGGACAGGCTCTTGGGCTGGGCCGCCCCTGTGAGGCTCCCTCCCCTCTGGGGCCCCGCCCCTCGGCCGCGGCGCGGGGAATCTCGATGCTGCTGCTGCGGGCCTGGCTCTTGCTGGCTGAGGCCTCAAATCTGCACCTCGGGCCAAATGCAAGATGGCATACGGCCAGCTCATGCAAAGAAAATCAGGAAACATCCATTCCTCTGAGGGTTTTCTCTTTAGCGCAGAACGAGAATACGAATGGACATCCCAATATTGCACATCCTTCGGAGTCTATTAATGTTTCTAATGTAGTTCAAGCACGTGAAATCATCTGAAGCTGACCATGAAACTGTTCAGTGCTAATACAGTTGTAGATGGTTCCGAATAACACTTGATCTTAGCCCAAAGCTTTTGACCCTAATAACATTTAAATGCTGAATGGAACTATAAAATTTATATGTATAATTTTAGAAACTGAAACCAATAAGCTTTTAAAAATGTGATTGAATAAATCTAAAATGAATCCTAATTTCATAACAGCGAGCTGTTTGTTATACATTTTATATCACAGATCTGTGTATATTGTATCGGATAATCAAATCGATTAAAGGGGCTGGAAAGTGCTGGCCTGGTGGGAGAGGGGTTGTGCTCTCTGCCAGGTGGTTAAGGAAGGCCTCACTGGGGTGGAGATGTGTGAGCAGAGACCCCAGGACATGCCGAAGCCAAGCAAGTCCGGGGGCAGTGAGGGGCCCTGGGGACTCGACGTTGGGTGAGCCCAGGCGGGGCGGGAGAGAAGAGTGTGGTCCGTTAGGGGAAGGGCAAGGTCTGCGGAGGAAGGAAGGAAGGGAGGAAGGAAGGAGACAGGACGTGGGGAGAGAACCCCCTGTCCCCGCGCAGCCCCGAGGGGTGGAGAGAGGCCCTTTGGTCTGCTTGCAGGACGGAGAGAGGCCGTGGGAAAGTCACGGTGCCCAGCGCCGGGGCGCTGTCAGCACCAGGAGACGTGTGCTACGGCCACCAGCACTTGCTTTCCACTGCCCTGCACACGCAGACACACACAGACACACGGACATGCGCACACAGACACACACGCGCGTGCGCACGTGCAGCTTCCGCTGCGGGTACCCCACCACGTGGCTGCCTCCCGGGAGGGTCCCCGCCAAGAGCCGTGGGGCAGCGGGGGCCCAGGGCTGCCCGGCCCACCCCCTGGGGAGCTCCCGGAGCAGCCCTCTGCCCTGCGGCTCGCGGAGGAGCTGGATCTGCAGACCGGGCACGTGGGCGGGGGAGGGTCTCATCTGTGAGTTTCTGGACTCCCTCAGCCCGTGGAGCCTCGGATGCTTCCGAATCCCGTTCCAGAGCAGACCGGGTGGGGGGGAGGGGCACGTGGAGGGGGTCCTGGCCCCTCGGCGGAGCAGGGCCTCCGGTTCCCTCCGGGAGTGGCCATGGCAGAGGTGGCCGGCGCTTGCGGGGCGGGGCGGCAGAGGCGAGCAGAGTCGTCCTTCTCCTGTGCTCTTTCTGCCCCAATCCCCCGAGCGCGGGGCCGCTCCTTGGCATGTGCGGGGCCTCCATCCTCGGGGAAGTGACCGGGGCCGGGCGTGGACTCAGAGGCCTCTGGTCCCCCGGCTCAGGGCGGTGAGACCGCAGGGCAGAGCAGAGCCCTCGGCTACGCCGGGGTCTTCATCTCGATTCACAGGCTGGCTGACAGGCTGGAGAGCACAGCTCCCTTCACACTAAACCAATCACCTGTCGGGGCTGGGTACCCAGGTGACCTTCCGGCTCCTGCTCTTTCCCCCATCATGTCAAGAAGCCTGAATTTCCTGTCGCAAACCCCAGAGGGCAGCGCTCTACTGGGTCCAAGAGAGACAGAAGGGGGACCCGGGGCCTGAGAGCCTGGCGAGGCTGCCCATGGAAATGATGGGGCCTCTTCTTAGCCTCTCACCGCCTCTGACAGCCCTGCTCACAGAGGGCCCACCGCACACAGCCCTTAAACCAGGCAGACCCCGGCCGCTCCTCCTCACGAGGGTCCCATCGACCTCACCTCCTCCTACACGAGAAGGCGGACAGGCCCCGTGGCTGCCACCGGGCAGGGCCGGGATTTGAACTCCGTGCTCCGGTGGGAAGCCCCCGTGCAACCCTGCCTCGGGGGTGGAGATGCCACGTAGCAGGATTCGGAAGAAATACTGCATGGAAGTGACAGCCGCCGCCCGGCTACTTCCACCCCCGGGAGTCACTACTCGCTTGCCTGTTTTCGCTGCGATTGAAACGGTGACCGCTTTCTAGGCACGATGGGTCCCGTCCACCCGTCAGGAGCCTTGGGAACGTCAGATGTGAACCAACGTGGACAGAATAAAAGAGAACGATTGTCACCCTTCAAGTTTTAAAAATCTAAAACCGCACAGCACCTCTGAACGAGTTTCACAGCCATCAAGCTCCTTCCCAGCAAATCTGTTGATGACCTGGCATCCATGGGGGACTTTTCCCCTCGGAGTCTGACGGGGGTCGGTCAGGTGGCTGAGGGAGGGGAGCAGTCGGTCTCAGCCTCCCCCGTCGTGTAGTGAACAGCTTGTTAGTTGTTTTCCTGTCTGTCCAGCATCCATGGTGCGTGTGGTGAACTGCTTCCTCCCGGCTCTAGACCGTGTGGTTCGGATGGGTGGCCCGTTGTAGTGACCACAGGGATGGTCACGTGACCTGTGCCTGCCCAAGGGGTCGGGGGTAGCGGGAGAGAGAAGGAAAGGGCGGAGGCCTGATGATATCAGATCCAGCTGTGTCTGAACAGGGTTTGCTCCCCTGGACTTCTCAGTTCCACGAGGCAATTGTGCTTCCGTCACTCATAACCCAAAGGGCCCTAACGAACCTCTGGGGGGCAGGCGGGCAGCCAAGGAGGCTCAACCTGACGGATGTGCGTGGCCATCAGGCCGGTGGCCAGGTCAGCGTGGGACAGGAAGGGGACCGCATCTCGTCTCCGGAAAGGGTTTAGGTTGGAGAGTGCTCTGCGGGGGGCCGGGGGGTACCTTCTGACCTCTAGCGCCCCCCTCAGCCACTGTGGAACCCAGGGCCACACGCAGGCCTTGACCCCTCCAGGCCTGGCTTCCCTATGTCTATGTCCAGGTCAGCCCGGAGGTGCCGTTGGTCAGAGCCGTGGGGGGTGCAGGGCGTCACGAGCCCCCCAGGCTGATTGGCACGAGTATGGCTTCCACCAGCTCCGGCAGGTGACCAGCTGACCGGCACTCGGCTGATGGGGACGAGACGACCTCCCGGGCTCTGGGAGGACAGAGGAAAGTTTCCACTACCCTGTCTGTTGCAAGATACACCTTAAACTCCTCCCCTTGACGTCTGCTGAGATGCAAACGTACTCCTTGGCCCTTGGTCTTTTTCCTACAACAGGGCTGGTCCTCCTGCAGCCCATCATTAGGAGGAATGCTTTTCCACTCACTTGCTTTAGATCATCGTAAGGACATTTTCAGGTTTATAGGAATTACTCCCATCCGGGTCTAAAACCTTGACCGCACGCCTCTTGCAAATGCATTGCTACTTTGGCATTGAAGAGTTGTTGAACTTTCATATGTTTTATGCCCATGGCCTGATGCTCAGCAAACGCTGCTGGGAAATACATACAAAATGTCAAGTCTAATTAAAGTTCATGTGATATTTCCAAGAAACGCTGTCAGTGAGCGAAGCTACCATGTGTCTGGTGACACCTGGATACATTTGGACCTTGGTCTCGTGATCAGTTGACTGGGAAAGCCAGAAACACACGAGCCCTTCCCAAAGGTTCATGCCCTATTTTACATATGCTTAGAATTTTCTAGTTTAGCCTCTTTGCCTCCAAAGTATACATGCAATTATCAGAAAGTTCACTGGTTTCTGTAACAGTAACGGTTCATGTTTCTGCCTTTCTTGTTTTGTTTTGCTTTTGCTTTGCATCTCATCACGGAAGGATTTAGAATGAACGCAATGGCACTTATGCAGTTGACTCGACAGATAGGAGGCTGACGTCTCAGTGACTGGTTTTCTTGCCTCTCTCTTTAGAAGAACTTGAAGTATTGGGGCTGACACTTTTTAATCTGCCAGCCCCCAAACATAATCCTGGTAGTAATTGTTGGAAAATGCACACACTGTGACGTAATAGATTTTTTTACTCACTAGGTATTTTCTAAATCCTCACAGCAGGAATGGTCTCCTTTAAAGTTCCTAGTGATTTATGCAAAGAGCCTTGGCTCCTGGATGTTCCTTGAGCCGTAAGCACGCGGTCTTATGGAAGCATTTGGGGAAGAGGTCTGGGGAAGAGATCTTTGCAGGGATTTTTGGCACAAAAGAAGGCCTTTACACGAAAGTGCGCAAAATGGGAACCGGAGAACTCCGGAGGTTTGCCTTTGCTTTTCGGTCTATAAAGCTAACTTCAGCATAGATTTGTGTAGAGGAAAGGCAGGGCCCCAGTTAATGAGGCAGCTTTAGGGTAACCAGTGCTGTTTCCGGTGGAGGCCTGGAGTGCCCGGCCGTCTCTTCCCTGACACTTCACGGCTCCTCAAGTGGTTCTTCAAGAAGTGCCCCCTCCAGCTTCCCAAGTTCAAAAACGGCAGCTCTTGGGCTGGTGCTGGCTTCTGAAGAGAGACTGTGCCCCCAGGAGCTGTGATCACGGTGGCGGGAGGCGGGCGGCTCCGCAAATCTCTCTCTAAGTGGCCTCACCTAGTGCTGGCATTTCCACCATCAGTGACCGCCTTTGGGTCAGAACTTAGGCGAAGCCCTAAAGTGAAAAGACTCAGGCATCCAGGATGGGACTTAATCTTGTTTTATCTTATTTGATAGAATCCGAGCGCTTTCTAAGTTGTCAAGTTTTGCACAGAAGAGAAGGGTAAATAAGCAGGTGCCCAAATCCAAAGTCTAAGCTTCTCTTCACTTTTGTCCTATTCCGTCTCTATCCTCCCCAAACATTTTGCTTCTTAATGGCGACCCCCTCCCCCTCCGCCCCACCCGCCCCCCACCCCTCCCGAGAGCCGCAAGCTTTCAAGTTTCTCTGAGCACTAGTGTCTGTTGTGCTTGCTCCAGGGACCCGGAACCTGGCTGTGAACCAGCAGAGGCTCCCTCAGCCTCACACTCGGATCTGGAGAGGCAGGGCGAAGGGGCAAAGGGAAAAAGCAGGTTGGGTCATCAGTCATCAAAGACGATGTAAGAGAAGGAAGGTGTCGGTAACCTGAGTTTTGCTTCCAGCTCTGCGTCTTTCCGTGTGATCCCAGGCAAATCAGTGGTCCTCTTGGCTCTGCAAACTCCACGCTCATTGCAAGGACCTCTGAGATGGGGCTGTGGAGGCCGCTTGCGGAGACCAGCGCTTGTGAGCTGCAGGGCTGCACGAATCGCCAGGGGTCTTGCTAAAGCCAGAGTTTCTGAGTTATGTTCCGTTGTGTATGTACCGCATCTTCTCTATCCATTCCTCGGTCGATGGGCGCTTAGGTTGCTTCCGTGTCTTCGCTATCGTGAAGAGTGCTGCTATGAACACTGGGGTGCGTGTAAAAAGGAATGAAAGGACGCCATTTGCAGCAACATGGATGAAACTAGAGACGATCGTACTAAGGGAAGCGAGTCAGACAAAGGCAAATACCGTATGACATCACTTATTTGTGGAATCTAAAATATGACACAGATGAACTCATCTACAAAACAGAAACAGACTCACAGACATAGAAAACAAACTTATGGTTCCCAAAGGGGAAGGGGGAAGGGGAGGGATAAATTAGGAGTTTGGGATTAGCAGATACATACCACTCTATATTAAATAGATAACCGACAAAGACCTACTGTACAGCACAGGGAACTCTACTCAATATCTTGTAATAACCTATGATGGAAAAGAATCTGAAGCTGTACACCTGAAACTACCACGATATCGTAAATCAACTATACTTAAATAAAATAAATAGGAAAATAATCTGACTTTCTGCCCAACCTGAGAGCTTAGGGTCATCGTCTTCTTGTCCCGAGGAGGCACAAATTCACCATTTCTACTCGTTAGTTAATGGAGACCTGTTGAAACAGGAGGAGATGTGAATTTTCTTTAAGGTCCTCCCTGGATTTCCATAGTCCGTGCCACATTGCTCTGGAAAGTGTGGGTTCCATCCGTTCTGACCCAGAGCAAGAAACACGTGCAGCGCTGGTAACCCCAGGCAGTCAGAGAATCTCCAGGTGTCTTCCTTTCTGACCTTTACTGAATGTTTTAAAAACAAAGTTCCCTGCGTATTTACACTGAGCTTTGGAGGCATGTGAGAATTTGCAGGGGGCAGAGCCCACGTGGCCTGGGCTGTGTCTGCTTTTTTTTTTTAGTCAAGGACTTCCACCATCTTTATTTTCTGAGACAATACTATCCAAAATTCCCCAGGCACAAAATTATATCATGTTTGGATTCCGTAAATGTTGGCCAAATTCTATAAGTGAGAGAGTTTAGGGCAAACATCTCTCCTTTGCTTTGACTTGTAATGTGTAGGGGTGTCTAGGTTGATTAGCTAAGATCTGGTCATAGCTGCAGTGCAAATTGGGCTCAGGTGGAGATACAAAGGGTTAGGTGCAACTTTAGTCAATCTGAAAATACATGAGGCTGAAGTTCAAATGGTAGATCAGCTTATCTACCCAGAGCAATCTTGGGCCAGTGAGTTTATTCGACTTAAGAATTATCAGGTCGGGCTTCCCTGGTGGCGCAGTGGTTGAGAGTCCGCCTGCCAATGCAGGGGACACAGGGGTCTAGCAAATTGAATATTTAGGAGTCACCCTTCTGGAGCTGCTGGAAGTCTTGCTAAACTTATGGCCCCCATGTCGTGCCTTCGTAGAGTATGCTAAATGAAGTACATTTCTCTAAAGCTCAGATTTTTTGGATCTGCTTATGAAAATATTATAAAGCTCATTTGTAAAAATGTAAGAAAAATTGAGAAAGTAAAGAAAATAAATATCATCCATAGTCCTTACTGCACAGAAATAATAACTGCTCTAAAGTTTTAATTTTTTTTTTTTTTAATGGCTGCGTTGGGTCTTCGTTGCTGCGCGCGGACTTTTTCTCTAGTTGGGGTGAGCGGGGGCTACTCTTCGTTGTTGCCGAGCGTGAGCTTCTCATTGCGGTGTCTTCTCTTGTTGCAGAGCACGGGCTCTAGGAGCGTGGGCTTCAGTAGTTGTGGCTCGCAGGCTCAGTAGTGGCGCAGGGGCTTATTTGCTCCGCGGCATGTGGGATCTTCCTGGACCAGGGCTCGAACCCGTGTCCCCTGCATTGGCAGGCGGATTCTCAGCCACTATGCCACCAGTAATTTAAATTTTTTTGGTACACGCACACAGACACACACACACAAGGTTTTAGCATGCTGCATCTTGCTTTTCTCATTTAATATTTTACATTTCATGAATTCTTTCCTGTTTATTAAGTTTTTAATGTAATAAACACACCTAAATTTTATTACTTAAAAAAAATTTTATTGGAATATAGTTGACTTACAATGTTGTGTTAGTTTCAGGTGTACAGCAGAGTGACTGTTATACATAGACATATCTACTCTTTTTTAGATTCCTTTCCCATGTAGGCCACTACAGAGTATTGAGTAGAGTTCCCTGTGCAGTACAGCAGGTCCTTATTAGTTATCTATTTCACGTATAGTCGTGTGTATATGTCAGTCCCAATCTCCCAATTTATCCCTCCCCTGGTAACCATAAGGTTGTTTTCTACATCGATGACTCTACTTCTGTTTTGTAAATGAGTTCATTTGTGCCCCTTTTTTTAGATAGAAGCGATGTAAGCGATGTCATGTGATATTTGTCCTTCTGCGTCTGGCATTAAAGCATTTTTTAAAATACGACTTCAGTGTCTTCATACGAGGTACACAAGCAGGTCTTTCTTCGGCGGTTTAGGCCCCTCAGGCTCAGCATCACCCGGAATATTAATTTTCACTGGTGATGTAACGGGGGTAGGTGAGTTGGCGGAGGATGAAGTGTCAGCAGAACCCGAACAAAAAGCTGAGTGTATTTTAATGCATCATTTAATAAACCATTTCTCACACTAACGAGCTGCTTTCCCCCTGATGCAGGAGTAGAATAAAAATCCTAGTTAATTTAGATTTTTCCTGAGGTTTGAGGATGGTAGGGTCGTTTGAGAAGCACCTGGGCGGGAAGAAAGCAAGACCCCAATCATGTTCCTTTAACTGCCGCTGTAAATCCGCAGAATCTCCCAGCTTCGGTGCCTTGTAGCCTGGTGACAGCAGATATGAAAACCCAGACGGGGAGCCGGCTCCGAGGTGTTTCCTTCACCACTCCTGCTGAGACGAATCCAGTTCCTGCTTAAAGACCGCGTGCTACATACATTCCTTTCACAAGTACGAATCAGAACAGGGCAGGTCGTAATTGAAAGAAAATAAACCTGCAATAATTCGCGACACGTGAACACCCAAAAGTCCGGAGGGACCACAAGGCAGACAGAGGTCAGCATTCTGGGTCGCGGAGGCCATATGCTCTGGGGGCGCCAACGTGACCTGCTGGGAGGCTCCTTTTGGGGGGGGTGGCTTTTGTGGGGTCACCTCCTGGCACTGAGTTGATTCTGTCCCAGGCTCCTAGAGGGCGGGGGCTGTGTCTGTGTGATCACTGTGCACAGTCCCTGGACAAAACCACTTACACTGTCACTAATGAAGGTTTTAATCTAATTTATTTCCTGACGAGGCAACGCGTTCACCCGGTTTGAAATCCAAAAGGTGCCCAATAACCTCCGATTAAAAAGCCTTCTTCCGGACTTCCCTGGTGGCGCAGTGGTTGAGAGTCCGCCTGCCGATGCAGGGGACACGGGTTCGTGCCCCGGTCCGGGAAGATCCCACATGCCGTGGAGCGGCTGGGCCCGTGAGCCATGGCCGCTTGGCCTGCGCGTCCGGAGCCTGTGCTCCGCGGTGGGAGAGGCCACAGCAGTGAGAGGCCCGTGTACCGCAAAAAAAAAAAAAAAAAAAAGCCTTCTTCCCATCCTGTACCCCAGCCACCCAGATTCGCAGTTTCTTATGGGTCCTTCAGTAGATATTTTCTGCATTTATAAGCATATGCATATATTTTAAATTTTTTCTCTTTTTTAATCAAGCAGCGCATTCTAGAGACACTCTACTTTGTTCATGGAACATTATCTCGAAGTCATCTTCGAGTCAGTTCGCAAAGAGCTTCCTGGTTCCGTCTTATGGCTGCATGGAATCCCCTTGTGTGAGCCGTAACTTAGTTAACAAATCCCTCACTAATTGACATTTGGGTTGTTTTCCTACCACAAACGAATCGTCAGTGAATAATGGTGGAATATGTCACTTTGTACGTCTGATGGAATCATACGTGCTTTTGAATCTCACTAAATTGATTAGAAAACTTGAAAGGAATGAGCTGGATGGAGGCAAACGTAGTTTTGTGACGACGGGAGCAGGAAGCCAGCGTTAGACCTCCTTCTACCGCAAACACAAGGGGCCTGTCCAGCTGAGTGTCTGGTAGGTAGCTGCTGCCTGGGAGGGAGGCTGAGCTACGTGCTGTCTGCTCTCTCCCTGAGCACCTTCAGCAGGTCGAGAGCGGCTGGCTGTGAGTACCTGCATCTCCAAGACTTCCTCTTCCATGCTTCCCCTCACCCAGTCCCATTTTCTTGTATTTTTACTTTATTATTTATTTGGGGGCGCTGTGCCCCGCGGCTTGCGGCATCTTAGTTCCCTGGCCAGGGACTGAACCCAGGCCACCGCACTGAAAGCGGTGAGTCCTAACCACTGGACTGCCAGGGAAGTCCATCTTGTATTTTTATTTTATTTAATTAATTAATTAATTTATTTATTTTTGTGGTATGCGGGCCTCTCACTGCCGTGGCCTCTCCCGTTGCGGAGCACAGGCTCCGGACGCGCAGGCTCAGCGGCCATGGCTCACGGGCCCAGCCGCTCCGCGGCACGTGGGATCTTCCCGGACCGGGGCACGAACCCGTGTCCCCTGCATCGGCAGGCGGACTCAACGACTGCGCCACCAGGGAAGTCCATCTTGTATTTTTTTTTTTCCTCTTGTATTTTTAAAGAACCAAGACTAGGCATCAAACAATCCAAACATGGAGGTCAGAGTCTATCAGTCCTCTGTCTTTAGCTGCAAAAACGAACAAAACACCCCAAAACGTAAAAGCCAAAAAACCCCTGAAACAAACAAAAAGAAACAAACAGAAAACCTGGAGCGTCCTGCTGCCTTTTGGTTCCAGCTCCTTCTTTAACCTCCTCCCTCTCTCCCCACCCGCCTCCTGACCCCTCGTCCTTTTCTCCCGTCAGCACCCAATAGCCAGCCTGAACCACGTGCCTGCGGTGTCAGGCCCAGCATCCCTGCCCTCGGGGCTCCTCCCACCGGTAGGGGTGGACATGGCTGTGGATGGGTGTGGGGAGTGGAGGCCCCCAGGGAGGCGGGCGAGAGGGTGAAGAGGAGATCAGGGCAGCATGGAGGTCGGGAAAGCAGGCACCGTTCCCTCCAGGAGGAGTGGGGGCAAGGGGCGCCCCCAGTCACAAGGAGCACAGAGGCGGTGCAGGGACGGAGCGGACGAGGGGAAGGTGAGTGGGGACAAGATTGTAGGTCTTGAGGGTGTGAGGGGTCAGAAGATGTGTGAGCAGCCTTCACAAACCAGCACCCTGATTCGTCAGCATCCGTCAACGTCAAGGCGAGACCCTCCATCAGCAAAAGTATTAGGACTCACTGAAGGCTCAGATGATGGTTAGCATATTTTAGGAGTAAAAAACATTTTTTTTTTTTCGGTACGCGGGCCTCTCACTGTTGTGGCCTCTCCCGTTGCGGAGCACAGGCTCCGGACGCGCAGGCTCAGCGGCCATGGCTCACGGGCCCAGCCGCTCCGCGGCATGTGGGATCTTCCCGGACCAGGGCACGAACCCATGTCCCCTGCATCGGCAGGCGGACTCTCAACCACTGCGCCACCAGGGAAGCCCTATATTGTTTCTTTCTTTTTTTTTTTTTTTAACATCTTTATTGGGGTATAATTGCTTTACAATGTGTGTGTTAGTTTCTGCTTTATAACAAAGTGAATCAGTTATACATATACATATGCTCCCATGTGTCTTCCCTCTTGCGTCTCCCTCCCTCCCACTCTCCCCATCCCACCCCTCCAGGCTGTCCCAAAGCCCCGAGCTAATATCCCTGTGCCTTGCGGCTGCTTCCCCCTAGCTATCTACCTTACTATGTTTGTTAGTGTGTATATGTCCATGACTCTCTCTCGCCCTGTCAAAACTCACCCTTCCCCCTCCCCATATCCTCAAGTCCGTTCTCCAGTAGGTCTGCGCCTCTATTCCTGTCTTATCCCTAGGTTCTTCATGACATTTTTTTTCCTTAAATTCCATATATATGTGTTAGCATACGGTATTTATCTTTTTCTTTCTGACTTACTTCACTCTGTATGACAGACTCTAGGTCTATCCATCTCATTACAAATAACTCAATTTCATTTCTTTTTAAGGCTGAGTAATATTCCATTGTATATATGTGCCACATCTTCTTTATCCATTCGTCCGATGATGGGCGCTTAGGTTCTTTCCATCTCCGGGCTATTGTAAATAGAGCTGCAATGAACATTTTGGTACATGACTCTTTTTGAATTTTGGTTTTCTCAGGGTATATGCCCAGTAGTGGGATTGCTGGGTCATATGGTAATTCTATTTGTAGTTTTTTAAGGAACCTCCATACTGTTCTCCATAGTGGCTGAACCAATTCACATTCCCACCAGCAGTGCAAGAGTGTCCCCTTTTCTCCACACCCTCTCCAGCATTTATTGTTTCTAGATTTTTTCCCTATATTGTTTCTTTTGTGAAGAAATTGTTTACACTTTTTGCTCATCTTTCTGTGAAGGCATTAGTGGGTTTTTATTTGTTTCATTTTGGTTTGTTTTTATTCCAGTTTGTTTAGTAGATTTATGAGTATACTAAACTTCTGTCATATGTATTGCAAATAGTTTTCAATTTCTGGTTTGCCTTTTAATTTTGCTTATTATATCTTTGAATTACAGTCACTTAAAATTTTGTGAGGTCAAAATTGATCAGTATTTTATTCCATTTTATCCTTTCCATAAATTTTATGTCTAGAAAATCTTATCCTATCCTCAGAGTGTATAAATAGTCACCATCATACTTTTCTAGCTCTTGTTAATGCTTTCACTTTAAATTCTTCAATGAATTTGGGGTTTATTTTGCTGTACGAGAAGAGGTAAGAAGAATTTTTTCCCCCAATAATTGACCATTTAAAAAATATTATTTGTCACACACTCCGTCTCCTCCTCATTGATCTGTGATTTTAAAAATAAATATAATAGGGGCTTCCCTGGTGGCACAAGCGGTTAAGAATCCGCCTGCCAATGCAGGGGACACGGGTTCGCGCCCTGGTCCGGGAAGATCCCACATGCCGCGGAGCAACTAAGCCCGCGAGCCACAACTACTGAGCCCATGTGCCACAGCTACTGAAGCCCACGCGCCTAGAGCCCGTGCTCCGCAACAAGAGAAGCCACTGCAATGAGAAGCCCACACACCGCAACAAAGACCCAACGCAGCCAAAACTAAAATAAATTTAAAAAAATAAATATCATACACTAATATCTTAAATATTTGAGGGCCCATTTTATAACCGTTTTTTTCCTGTTCCAGTGATCTATGTATTTATTCTCATGTCATCACCACAGTGTTTTAATTAATTTGTCTTTAAATTGATTTTAATTAGGCAACTCCTCCTTCACTTTTCTTCTCTGCCAAAATTTCCTACCTATTCTCAACTGTCTATTTTGTCAGGTAAATGTTAAAATAATTCTGTCAAGTGTTAAAGAATGGTTTTGTATTTGAATTTCATACTCCTATGTCTCAATGGAAATACAGTCTTTCTCCAGGAAATTTCTCGAGTGCATTTCTTTTTTTTTTTTTTTTCCACTTTTTGTAATTTTATTCTTAAGGACCTGGTGAAAGCCTTTCGGGACTTATTTTTTAACCCTGACAACACTGATTCCATGTGGACTCCCCTGAAGTTTTCAGTCCTCATCCATTCACAGATAATGTCGTCTCTCAGCCGTAATGCCATTTCTCGTCTTTCATTTCTACTGATAATGAATAGTTGAACATTTCCGGCTTCCAAAACAAAGCTTCCAAGGGCTGTTGGGTAACTGATTATAGAGCTGAGGTTTGGAGGTCTGTTCACGGTGGTGTGAATCAATCGCTTGTGAAAATTTCCCTCAAAAGCACACGCAGAAGGGACCTATTTGGCCAGTTCCATGGCTGGCGTGGGAGACAGAAAACAGAAGCCTGCAGTGAATCCAAGAGCGGCCAACAGGTTCTGTCCACATGTGACAGGTGGATGGTTGAATGGTGAGGACACTAAGCAGAGTTTAATGAGGAAGCCCCAGAAGGTTTCTGAGGTCAGAGAGGCCACATGTTTTGGGATGCCACGGTGTGGTCAGCTGGTGAGTGTGGGGGACGAGATCCCTAACACTCTCCGCTCACTGATGAATTCCTGTTGTTATTCTTGTTTTGGTCCGATTCCTTATTTAAGAACGATCCCCAGGTATATGATTTTGAAAACAGAGAAATTCCAGTGGTATAATTTTCTTTTTTTAAATATATTTTTCCTTATTAGTCATCCATTTTATACACATCAGTGAATACATGTCAATCCCAATCTCCCAGTTCATCCCACCACCACCACCACCAAACCAAGCCGTCGCTGGCGGATGACACAGGAACATTAGCGGCAAATAACAGCTCTCTCGGTGACTCATATAGAACAGAACCTGTTTCCTTGTCAGAACCATTAGAAAGGGAAAAAGATATCAGTGGATGCCTTGAAACCTACCGGGGAGGTAAGTGGGCAAATGCAAAAGGAGAAGCTCCACGTACGTGTATGTTACAGAGTGGAAGTGGCTTTGATGTAAATACAATGCCCCGCCCCGTGTGTGCCTGCGTTTCCAAGGTAACCAGCGGGGCTCCCCGCCTCAGGGTTGGGGGGCTCTGTCGGTGTGAACACAGCCACCCCCCACTTGTGCTTTGTCTCCTCCCCCATCCTGTGGGTTGATGTGTCATCAAAGAAGTGATTTCCTCTGCTGAGTCACGGTCAGAGTCCAGATCTTAAAAATAATGGATGGTGCTTGAGTTCGTGAAACATGCGATCTTAACTCTCCCGTGAGAGTGTGAATTAATTATAAACGTAGAGCTAGAGTGCTTTATTCAGGCGTGAGAGCTTTAAGTTAAAATGACTGCAATGTAGGATGTCTTTCTTGTACAAAAAAAAGCAGTGTTTATAACTTCAAAAGCACTGCCTTGGAGTCTTACTGGTCTGGGAGGACTCAGATTCTGTGGCTTCCACAGAGCCCTTGATTTCTCACTGGGTCACAATCCAGCGGGTGGGCGGGGGCGGGGACTCTGCTCCATGAAGCCACTCAGGGATCCCAGCCCTTGTAGGCGCCCCACCCTCCTTTAGGTTCTGGGACTCCCCTCCTTTCAGCCAGCAGAGGGGGAAAGGAAAGGAGGGTCCCACAGGGGAGGTTTTCATCGGCCAAGCCTGGAGGTAATGCTTCCAAGGGCCAGAATTTGGTTGCCGGGTCACATTAACCGCAAAGGAGATAAAAAATGCGGTCTGGTTGTGTGCCCCGGGAGGAAGAGCTTCGCTGCAGGACGCATTCATTCGTTCATTCACGCATGGACACGTGTTGAATAGCTGTGACGTGCCAGATGCTGCCTGCAGCTAAGAGGACGCAGCACACAGGACTGCAGGGGAGTTGGCCTTAGGGGGACTGTACCCTCGGTTCTGAGTTCTCACCTAGTAGCCTTGTGACTGGAGCTGTTTGAGCCGCTGGGTGGGCGTGAACAGAGCTTGCAGTGCTGTTGTGAGGACTGCAGGATGCCACGTGCAAAGCCCCCATCACGCTTTCCATACATGGAGGAAATGACCGTGTTGATCACGTAATGTGTCTTCAAGATTTGTCGTGAAAGAAAGATTTGTGTTTCTCTTCCTGTGAAGTCACAGAATTCATACAATATACACTTTCCTCTTATATCTTAAAAGAGTGGATTTGTACTTCTAGCAATACTTTCAATGTTTACAGATTAAAAGGCTGGATTTACTTTCCACCCAAACATTTATCCAAAACAGACAAACAAAACTCCTTCATCCTTCAACCAAAGGAGTTTATGGGTTTTATTATGGCTCATTTGTACTATTCCTATGGAGGAAAGAAAAGAGTCATTTAAGCCCCGAGGAGTCAGTATAATTAGTGGGAGTGTTGGTGAAGGACAGGTCGCAGGTTTGCCAAATAACCTAGAACTTGAGGGACAAAGGGCAGTCAGCCTCCTGCTGTAGTGCTCACATTGGCCACTAGATGGCAGCATCTCACAGGACTATGTGAACTCGCCCCAACCCCACCCCCCGCCCCCCATCCCGCCCCGCCCCGACTGGCTCCTTGGTCTTGGACTTGAAGCCCTGACTTCAAAATAAGGAAAGCTGAAAGGAGCAGTAAAAAATGTCAACATCTTTTTGTTCTTAATATTGTGAAAAGAAATAGTCTCCAAACGCTCTCAAAGAGTTCTCCTGTGACATTTTATATCCATGCTTTATACCTGGAGGCCAACAGGAATAATTCAGCTGCTGTATTTTACAAATGCTGTGTGTGTATATACGCACCTCGTGGAGGATTCTGAGCCACTTTCCAAGGGCCCTCTGAGTCTGACCTCTGTTCTTGACTTCCATGCACACGTGGGAGCTGGTCTTCTCCAGGGCTGCTGATAGGAAGCCTCATTTTTTCCTAGAGACACAGAACAGAATGAGACAGTCATAAAGAGACATCCGGAGACTCTGAAAGCCACTGAGGAATGTCTGGCAGTTTTTATCCTTGTGGTGATTGTAAGACTGTTTAGCCTGGAACGGAAGCCAGGGAATATTTTCTTGCTGTTTAGTATCTGTGTGGGTTTTCCAGAGAACTGAGTATTGAGTGGGAATCCAGGAGACCGGGAAGGTGATGATGCCTGAGAAGAAAACATCCCTGATGATGACGCAATCACAGAAGCTGTCATTTATGAGACATCACTACACGGTAGTCAGGCGCTGTCCTCAGGGCTTCGCGTCTATGGTTTCATTTACTCCTCACGTGAGCCACCTACGGAAGAAAGGTACTCTTATTGTAAATTTACAGGTGAAGAAACAGGCAAAGAAAGGTAACGTGTTCCAGGCCGCACAGCTAGTGTAGATGCAGGCCTTGAATATGGGTTTATCTGACTCCAAAGCCAGTTAACGACAAACAAACCCTTGTTTGCCTTCTATGTCACATCCGATTCCCCTGTTAAACGCTGGGCTTTGTCTGGACGTCCGCATCCCTATGAACTGCCTACCGCCCTCCAGCCCCCCATAAAACTGAATTTCTGTATTCACCCAAGAATCCAGCTAATGTTTTAAAAAGTCTTCATCCACAGCCTGAAGGAAGAGAAACAATGAAATTGGGGACGTCTTCCCCGCATGCGGTGGAGACCCTGGCCTGGGATTAGACTCCACATCGCGGTTCTCAGGCCCAACCGCTTAACCCTTCCAGGGCCTTCTGGTCTCCAGGCGGCCAAGAACCAGCGGGACAGTGAACAGGTTGCCGGGTGATCAGGGCACCTCTCACCCCAACCTCGTCTCTGCCAGCCTCCTGACGTTTCCCCTGCTGCAATGACACTGAGTTTGCCATGTCCCCTCTGACCTTCATGGAAAGTCTCTGAGTCTGTAATGACCCATTTGTACTGGTGTTTGGTTGTCTCCCTGAGGAGGCTGTTTTGTCCATCACACCCAGAGGGCCCGAGTCCACGGCAGGTGGTCCAGCGGGACTGGGTAAACTGACAGGAAGTGTATTTCCTTTTTTTTTTTTTTTGCGGTACGCGGGCCGCTCACCGTTGTGGCCTCTCCCGTTGCGGAGCACAGGCTCCGGATGCGCAGGCTCAGCGGCCATGGCTCACGGGCCCAGCCGCTCCGCGGCACGTGGGATCCTCCGGGACCGGGGCACGAACCCGTGTCCCCTGCATCGGCAGGCGGACTCTCAACCACTGCGCCACCAGGGAAGCCCCATGGAAGCGTATTTTCTGAATAAAAATGAAGTGATATGATTGAGGAAAAGCTTTCTCCCCTGACTTGTGCATTTTTTTATATGAAGTCATGTAATGCTAAAAATATTCCATCACATTTTTTTTATTACTCATAGGAAATCAGCATAATCAAGGATGTTTGAATCACTGAAATCAGGACTGTGGGCAAGCCAGGGCTGCCGTCCGAAGGGCGGCCGCCCAGCTGGGAAGTCGGGCCTTGGACCAGGTCAGCACAGAGGGGTTTGGCCGACCGCTCTGCTTTTCCTCAGGTAGAATGATTTCCACAGAGCTTTCAGCATCTACCTTCTCCCCTAAGTTCTCAGTTTAAACTTTTCCACTAAATCTCTGCTTTAATGAGAAGCAGCTTTTGGTGTTTCAGCAATAGTTCTGGGGCCTCTCTCACTGCTGTCAGGTTTGCGGGTTTTATTTTTGTGTGTGTAATTGGAAAATTCCCCTGTGAGCCTGGGGAAAAGCATCAATGTGGCTACAAAAATGGGCTCCGGGTCCCACCTATTGGACCGGGTGAGCTTTTGCATGCGAAGCCCATCGGAGAGGCGAGGGTCAGGCTGGTAATTTCGCTGTTGCTCTGGTTGGACATTGGTCTTTGTTCTGGGGAAGATGAGGATGCAGCGAGCAACGTGGCTCGTCAAACACGTTTACGACGCCCGCGGTGGCAGGGCCTGTTGGCGGCTGGGATTTGGGGGAACAGAAGCGGCTCTGGGCCGTGCCCGAGGGCCACCCCTGCAAGTCCCCATGGGGCCCCTCCATGCAAACGCCACCTCTTGGGTTTTTCTTCTTCCACATCTCCTTACCCCTACCCCCTCTGTCTTCTTTATCTTCCTTTCTTCTCCAAAGAAAAGAAGAAACCATCTCTAAGTGGGTTCTTGCTCTTTTTTTAACATGGATGAAGACAAAATTCTTTTTTTTTAATGAATTAATTAATTATTTTATTTTTGGCCGCGTTGGGTCTTCGTTGCTGTGCGCAGGCTTTCTCTAGTTGCAGTGTGCGGGCTTCTCATTGCAGTGGCTTCTCTTGTTGCGGAGCACGGGCTCTAGGAGTGCGGCTTCAGTAGTTGTGGCGTGTGGGCTCAGTAGTTGTGGCTCACAGGCTCTAGGGCGCAGGCTCAGTAGTTGTGGCGCACAGGCTTAGTTGCTCCGCAGCATGTGGGATCTTCCCGGAGCAGGGCTCGAACCCGTGTCCCCTGCATTGGCAGGTGGATTCTTTTTTTTTTTTTTTTTTTAATAAATTCATTTATTTATTTTTGGTTGTGTTGGGTCTTCGTTTCTGTGCAAGGGCTTTCTCTAGTTGCGACGAGTGGGGGCCACTCTTCACCGTGGTGCGTGGTCCTCTCACTGTCGCGGCCTCTCTTGTTCCGGAGCACAGGCTCCAGACGCGCAGGCTCAGTAGTTGTGGCTCACGGGCCTAGTTGCTCCGGGGCATGTGGGACCTTCCCAGACCAGGGCTCGAACCCGTGCCCCCTGCGTTGGCAGGCAGACTCTCAACCACTGCGGGCGGATTCTTAACCATTGCACCACCAGGGAAGTCCAAGACAAAATTCTTTTACTAATTATTTTTAAATTTTATATGGCAGTATAGTTGATTTACAATGTTGTGCTAGCTTCAGGCGTATAGCAAGGTGATTCAGTTATACATATATCTATTCCTTTTCAAATTCTTCTCTCATTTAGGTTATTGAGTAGAGCTCCCTGTGCTATACAGTAGGTCCTTGTTGGTTATCTATTTTACATGTAGTAGTGTGTAAATGTTAATCCCAAACTCTCAGTTTATCCCGCCCCCCCATCTTTCCCCTTTGGCAACCAAAAGTTTGTTTTCTATGTCCGTGAGTCTGTTTCTGTTTTGTAAATAAGTTCATTTGTATCATTTTTTTTTTAGATTCCACATGTCAGTGATATCACGTGATATTTGTCTTTCTATGGCTGGTTTACTGCACTTAGTAGGATAATCTCCAGGTCCATCCATGTTGCTGTGAGTCTCTCTTTTTTTGTCCGCCATAAACACATCTCTCTTCTCCATGATCCTCACTATTTATTTTGGAATATTCTCCAAAGGAAATTCATTTCACATTTTAGTGTTTCTGTTACCGAGGGCCGTGTGGGATGTGCAGAAGTCCTGTGCCCTGATAAATAAGTGAGAGCGATTCCCTTATGAAGCAAGGCAAGCGCTTCAGTTTCTGCCAGCAGCTTCCCCTCCTGCACATCCCTTCTTCATGGTAAAGTGACCCTTTGTCGCCAGAGCCCCCCCCCACCCCGCGTCCCCTTAGGGAAACTGCCCTCCTGCCACTGGGTGTGGGACTCACTTATCACCCTCCATTTCTCACGTCTCTGATTTCACCAAATCTTTGGGGCTCGTATTTAATAGGCCTGTGTTTGCATAAGTCCATGCCTATAAACCGTTCACTTGGGGACCTGAAACTGACGTTTTTTATGACCCAAAGGGCAGTAAAAGCCGCCTCCACGGTAGGGCAGCCGCAGGTTCTGTGACTGAGTTGTGAAAGCTCTTGTTAGAGCCATCCCTGTCCTGAGGTTCTGCACGCCTCCTGCAGCCTATAATTTCGCTAGTAAGAATGGGACTAAAAGACAAGCGGGCTCCACCGGAGATAACCCCAGCATCTCAAGTTCACCTGCAGTTTGAGGAAGAATCCTAGTTCGGGCATCCTGGGCGGGGCAGGAATGAAGGATGGGATGGATGTAATCAGTTCTACCCAAATGTGTCTTTTGCTGTATAATCCATTTATTAACAGCTCTGATGTGTTCCTGTATTTGTTTCTTACTACGTTCTTCTAGAGCGAGGTTACCAAACCACGGCCTGTGGGCCAGATTTGGCCTCACTGCTTGTTTTTGTCTGGCCCTCACACTGAGGATGGATTTACGTGTTTAAATGGTTGAAAAGAATCAAGAGGATAATATTTTGTGACGTGAAAATTGTGTGAAATTCACATTTTCATGTCCGCAGATAGAGTTTTATTGGAACAGGTCACACTTCCCCATCCACGTGGGTCCAGGCTCCGCTGGGGCTGCCCTGGGGAGCGGGGTCACTGCCTGTGAAGCCTAAAATAGTCACTGCCTGGCTCTTGGCAGAAAACGTTTGCAGATCCCTGCTCTAGAAAAACAAAAAGATGCCTCTCCGTTCACAAGTAATTTCTGCAAGTCCCCACGGCTTGAGGGTTCCTTCGTGTTCAGGAGAGCTGCTTCCATGGTCCCTTCTGAGCTGATCTGGTCTAATTTTCCTCCGAGGGGCTTTCAAATTGGGTGATTCTTGAAGAATTCTGCTCAGTGAATATTTTTGCCTAAATGTTACCTTTTGATGGGCGTACACTCTTCACTGGAGGAACCTGTCATTCACTGCTTCTCCTTCCTGGCTGTCCTTTGAATCACCGGGAGTTTTTATAAAACCCAGTGGCCGGGTCTCACCCCAGGCCCATTGAATAGAACCTGTGAATGTGGGACCCAGGTGATTCCATTGTGAAAGTTCAGTTTACGAAGGGAGAACCTCCCTCTGCTATTTTGAAATTAAGGTTTCAGTTGCCATAGCCGATTCCACTGGGAACGTGATTCCTTTCGACACGTATGTGTTGAATGCCCACAAAATGCTAATTGCTCTGGAATTTGTATGTCAAAAAAGAATGAAACAGCTCTCTGCTTTGTACGATTTAGCCAGAAGCATCGTCAACACGGGACTGCGGCGGGGGCCGGGGGGGGGGGGGGGGGGCTTTTCCCAAATAGACTACCATCAAAATCGTCATTTCTGGGAACCAGTTAAATATGCAGGATGGAGCATGTAGATATATGGAAATCAAAAACTATTAACAAATAAAGTCCTAGCTTTAGAGCCATCCCATGACCATGCTGGAAATGGCAACATTTCTACTAACATTTGGGCCGTTGGGGGGGAGGGGGAGGGGCATCAATTTTGTTTCTCTTTAGAAGCAGCAGCATTGCAAGGTAGAGCTCACAGGCCCTCCTACATACCAGCTACACAACCTTGACCACGTCCCTTAGTTTATCTTGGATTCGTTTTCCTCTTCTGTGAAATGGAGGTAATAGTAATACCTCTGCCACAGGGCTGTTGGAGGGATTAGATGAGATAACGTACATAGACGCTCTCTTATGACTGTGGAGTTCTATTCCGGTTCCAGCCTCTTCACTGGGGCGCATGCTGCCGTGAGACAGACAGAAGTAAACAAGGAAATACAAACGGAGGCCCAGGGTGGGAAGTGCTGTAGAGAAAAACTAGGCAGGATGGGGGGAGGAGTGCTTGCGGGGGCGGGGGGGGTGAAGATGTTTCAGATGGGATGTTCAGAAAAGACTCACCAGGAGACCGGGGTAACTATTCGCTATCATCACGGTATTGCTAGGGAGTGATGAGCCCCCTGCTATGACCACGAGGAAGGTCTGAGAGAAGAAAATGACCAATGCACCCAGACCTTTTGTCTATTTCCTTCCTCGACTCCAAGACTGTTGAGCCACTAACATGGACAGGGTGGAACTCTGGGATATCTGCAGATGACTCGTGTCCTAATAAGAGAAACTGGGGTGGGTAAAATAACCCCCCACTTCTCCGAAGCTGCATGATGTGCCCTGGGTCAGCCTTAGACACAGACAGCAGCCTTCGTGGGTGATGCTGAAAGGCTAATTGCCTCTGAACCAACTTGCAGTCGATAAGATTAGAGGTATCTTAAAACTTCTGGAAGATGGGTCAAGGACATGAAAATTCATTGGATTGACTCATAAACGTGCAGGAAAAAATCTCATCTCCACTAGTGACCCGGGGAAGACAGATTAGACTAAGAAAATATTTTTTACCTATCAGATCAGGAAACTGGCTGACGGGAGTATGACCTGATGCCTCCTTTTTGGGGGGCAATTTGTCAGTATCTCTCAAACTTTAGTAGGCACGGACATTTAAACCCAGAAATTCCACTTTGGGGAATCTATTCTCCAGAGATAATCACACACAAGTAAACAAGAATACATGTATAAAGGTATGGATTGATCATAAGAGTAAAAAATTATATTTCTACAGACAACCAATAAATATACATCACAGGCACTTCGTACACGTGTGTTAAATGAGCAAACGAGCATTAACACAGGAGAGGAGGAATCCGTGGTGCGTGAAAAGTGCCCTGGGAACCACATTAATACAGAAATACACAGCTGCTCTGTCATGGAAAGGTCTGGAAAGCTGCTAACAGGCCTGCACAAATCTATTGGGTCAACCACAACACAGAGCGCTTAATAATACATAACATAAATAGTAATAGATTTTCTTCATACGCTGCAGAGTGGGGTTCAAGGGGGTGGGGAGGGGAGATTTTCCCCTTTCCTCTTCTACTTTTCAGTATGCGTAGAAATGCTTCCAATTTTCACAGACTATTTAGGGAAGTCTTTACAATTAAACTAATTCAATATTGGTAAAAGCCTTTTAGAAATACAAGCATCTTTTAACCAGACAAAAGTGTCGCATTCCTCGTTAGCTAAGCAGCTCCCATTTCCTAACTATTTTAACTAATGGGACGTGGGAGACCTCTGCGTTGGTTACGTCATTCAAGCTTGCCAGGTGGGGTGGAGGAAGCTTCTAGAAGCTGAGTAACTTTGCTGCATGTTGAAAGACTTGTCTGGTTTCAAAGACCATGAGCCCTGTTGTTTCAGGGCAGAGGAGGTCAGAGCCCTGCGGACACAGCCCAGAAATGGGGACTCTGAGGCCACACCAGGGGACCCTCAGTCACCCAAGAACAATACTGGAGACAAGGACATAGCGACAAACCTCTCCTTTCTCACATTTTGCCTGGGGTCAATCTAAGTGCAGTTAAAAATTAAGATACTGCTCTAGAAACTTTGGAATCGATTTGAATCCCTACCGGGCCAAAGTTCAGCCACTGAGCCACAGTGACCAGACAGGCCTGTGAAGGCCAGTACTCCTTTGCTGTAACACTGTTTTCTAGAAAATCGACCTTTATCTTCCTCAAGGTCCTGAGTATAAGATTCCGGGGAAATATCTGTAGAATCGAGTGGAAGGACTTGGTCGGTCGCTCCAAGAAACCCACAGTTCCTCCTTTCAGATAACTGGCACCACGCAAACTAGGGGACCCTTTGTGGTTCCAGCTTGGGTCAGAAAGCAAAGCCGGGGTCACAGATGACATGTACCAGCCCTCAGAGGGAGCAGGTCTGTTGTCTCTGGGCGTTCTCTTTCCAGATTTTCCAGTTCTGCTTCTATTACACTGCCGTGTCTCTTACCCATGGAATCCAAGCCAAAGCTCTAAAGATGTAGGGACTCTCCGTGGCCTGGCTGCAGACCAGCCTCCCAGCCTCTTGAGCCATGCATCACTCACTCTGACCACCACCTGCTTTCTGCAAACGCGCTGCAGCCTCTGCCCGGCTCTCCGCTCCCTTCCACCCTCGGTCCAGCCCAGGCCAGCAGGGGCTCTCCTTGACCTTGCCCTGCCCAGCGCCCAGCGCTGCTCACCCTGCCCCAGGTCCCCAGTTCATTTCCTTCTGAGCCGTCCCGTGGTCAGTAATGATCTTGAAAGAATGAGGCCTCAGGGCCCGGTCTCAGTCACCTCTGTCTCCCTAGAGACTGGCAGAGGCACCCGATAAACATTCATTGCATCTTTAATGAATACACTTGTTTCAGGCTACTGCAAATTCTATCTGGTTCCACAAGAAAGGGAAGTCCAAAGATACTCAAATCAACACAGACATACAACGTAATTGAGGACGAGGGGACTTTTCCCTCCTATACGCACCCTGTACAGCCCTCCCCCACCCCGAGGTGTTAGCTCCCCGTGCCAAGCAGTGCACTGACTGTAGTTCCTGTGGGCAGGTCTCTTTACACAGTCCTTACACACCAGCCTCGTTCCCTTTCATGGAGCCACACACTATGTTTATGGAGCAGCTGTCATTCTCGCCCTCCGGCTGCGACAATTTCTCCTTTCCCTGTAACGCTGGGCATCTCACAACGGGTTCACCCGAGTGTGTTTCCTACTGACCCCTCTTACACACGTGTTCATCTTGTCTCAAGGAGAAGGTCGAATTTAGGTGCGGGGAGGGCTTATGTTTTTCTTCTGTGACTCTCCTCTCGCTGCCCGGGACCCAGTACGGTGACGATGCCAAGTAAGCAACCGATGATTGAGCTATGGATGGACGGACATCTCGTGTACCAGCCGGTCACACCGTCAGCAGGAGAGCATGTTTGTTTCAACCTTCACTGACCGTCAGCAGGAGAGCATGTTTGTTTCAACCTTCACTGAAGTCGTGCTTCGACAATGTGTCATTTGTTAATGTGTCAGACGAAGCCAGGGGGCACATTCCTCAAAGGTAGAACAGTCCTCGGCATTCCAGAGGAGGCTGGGTGAGTAAGATGGTCCCTGACCGCAAGGAGCTGTGGGAGACGAGAAAAAGGAAACGCGAACTAACTTTATATATATGTATTTATACAAGCATGTATATAATAATACATATATTAAGATAGCATATAATAAGATAATGGAATCTTGTGTCAGAAAGTATAATAAGGAGCTAGACTAGGTGTTGGCAAACTTTGTCTATAAAAGGCCAGACAGTAAATGCGTGAGGTTTTGCCAGCCACGTGGTCTCTGCTGCAACCGCCCAAGGCTGGGGCGGCTGGCAGGCGGCAGGCGGTACTTGGGCCCCCAGGAGGTCGTTGTCAACCCCTGATAGAGGACTTCAGTAAATGTCTTTGGATGAGGGGAAGGCAGCCAGGACAGGAGCGCAGGAGGACAGCTCTGAGTGGGGAGATGGGGCTGACCTGGTCTTGAAGGCATGGTCAGATAGCGCATGGGTAGCACATGGCAGGAAAAGGGATCACTGACGTCCGATGACTGTTATAAGCGACAGTCTGCGCTGGATATCTGGGGGAGACGTTGAGAAGGTATCTCGGCAGGAGAAGAATTTGCATTCAGGATGAGAGGGAGGGAGATGAAGACTGAAAGGCGGTGGGAAATTTGAGCTAACCCTGTGGCCTAGAGCTTCCGGAATGTTCCACTTACACAGCAGAGAGGGATGGTCACCTGATCACCTGAAATGAGGCTGTTTCTAGGAACAGTTTTATTGTAAAAATTAAGGCAATTTATCATTATGCTCTATAAGGTTTATTTTAGTGAAAACAACAAATGTCACGGATTGCCTACTATTGCGCGGAATTAATGCTGTAGGAGAATGGGCTCTACTCATCCAGCAGTTGTTTTTGTTAGTTTAAAATGATATTTTATTTATGTTTTTCAATTTTTTTAATTGAAGTGTAGTTGGTTTATAATATTGTGTTAGTTTTGGGTGTACAGCAAAGTGATTGTTATACATATACACATATCCATTCTTTTTCAGATTCTTTTCCCATTTGGTTATTACAAAAAAATTTTTTTTTATACCATGCTTATGTATACATTTATTTATTTATTTTTGGCTGTGTTGGGTCTTCGTTGCTGCACGCAGGCTTTCTCTAGTGGTGGCGAGTGGGGGCTACTCTTCGTTGCGGTGCGTGGGCTTCTCATTGCAGTGGCTTCTCTTGTTGCGGAGCACGGGGTCTAGGTGTGCGGGCTTCAGTAGTTGTGGCACATGGGCTTCAGTAGTTGTAGCTCATGGGCTCTAGGGTCCAGGCTCAATGGTTATGGCGCACGGGCTTAGTTGATCCACGGCATGTGGGATCTTCCCGGACCAGGGATTGAACCCGTGTCCCCTGCATTGGCAGGTGGATTCTTAACCGCTGCACCAGGGAAGTCTCTATTACAAAATATTGAGTAGAGTTCCCTGTGCTCTACAGTAGATCCTTGTTGTTTATCTATTTTATATACAGTAATATATACATGTCAATCCCAATCTCCTAATTTATCCCCCCTCCCACCCCCTTCCTCTTTGGTAACCATAAATTTGCGTTCTATGTCTGTGAGTCTCTTTCTGTTTTGGGAATAAGTTCATTTGTATCTTTTTTTAAGATGCCACATATGAGTAATATCATATGATGTTTATCCTTGTCTGACTTACTTCACTTAGTATGTCAATCTCTAGGTCCATCCACGTCGCTATAAATGGCATGATTTCACTCTTTTTTAAGGCTGAGTAATAGCCCGTTGTACATCCAGCTGTTTTGAGGAGCTTGCCACACACCATGGCGGTCCTCTCACCGTAGTCTGAAAAGGATGGGGGTGGCCAAGGAGAAGGAGTGACTCCCGAAGGGCTGACCCTGGAGGGGGTGGCCTGGGTAAAGGTCACTGTGATGTACCCCCATGGCTCGGTTACACACAGAGGGGTCAGGGTGTGGAGGCCTGGGGACCGATTAGAAGGCAGTTTCCATGGACAGCTGTGACACAGCTGTGACACTGATGGGTGAGAAGTCCCGAGGGTCTTACTGAAGGATGGGAAAGGCAGAAGACAAACACGTTCACGAGGCAAGGATGCCAGGGCTTGATAAAAAACAGTGGGCAAGTGGGGTGTGCACACGTGTGATCATGCCACTTCCGATTAAGACAGAAGACTCGTTTTTGCACGGTAAGTTCAGAGATATCGCATTTTATTGGTTCTAAGACGCACGTGTCTTAACATTTTCACATCTGTGGATTCACGATGCTTCAGACAGTTGGGGCACAACCGAACTTAACTGTCAGATTTTGTTCTTTCTTAGTGGTGCACAGAACGGCGAGGTGTCTTACCATGGCATCTTGGATTTGTTGAAATACGGTATTTGTTAGGTTTTAATGACAAATTACTAGCTAATAATCTCTCTGTTCGGGGCCATCAGTAAGACACTAAAAGCTGCTGGAAGGTGAAAGGTGAGGTCAGAAGGGTTTTTCAGGCATCGTTGGGTTATTTTTTGGTCCTTTTCTCAAAAGAGGTCGGTTCCCACTGTCCTGTTAATGTAAGGAGGAGACCCAAGACCTTACCTTTTCACTTGCTAGGCAGCAGAAATGACGTTATATACCAAATGTAACTAGGTCGTTATGATTCCGAAATATGAAAGCTGGTTTTTTTGCACCCAGACGACTGTCTAGTCAGGGCAGTTTCAGGGCTGCAGCCAGCCATGCAGATGGGTTCATTCAGAGACAGTGAGTTGTACCTCTGAAGTCAGAAACAGAACGAGATGATTTCACATTGTTTGTTACGATCGCATCTAAATATGTCTTAATAAGGAGTCTCCAAGTAAACAGTGGGAACAGTACATGGAGCATTTAGAGACAGTTAGAGCTCTTAATCTTTCTTAGAGCAGTTTCAGGATATGCGCAAAACATTTTGGAAGAGGGAATTCCCTGGAGGTCCAATGGTTAGGGCTCCGGGCTTCGACGGCAAGGGGCACGGGTTCGATCCCTGACAGGGGAACTAAAATTCCACATGTCACGTGGACAAAACAAAAAAAAATATTTTTTTTGGAAGAAATTCTTGCCAGTTGAGTTTCATGCTGCTGAAACAGGACATTCCTGAAGACACATCCAACCTCCATGCAGCCCTGAGGCTCCTCCACACAGAACCAGCGGGTGTCTTTTACTGAGAGACGTTGCAAGACCCATAAACCCACTCTCATTAACATGGGATCACAGAAATGTATTTCCCATGGGAGAAAGTTAGTTTTTAAATAGACCTTTTCTGACTTCTAAATACACACTAAGAAGCTTCCCTTTATTTTTAAATGTAAAATGCAGATTCCTGAAAGCAACATGACTGAGGGGCTTTGGTCTTAAACGTGTGCTATTTATTTATTTTGCCATCATCTGGCACGTCAGCAGGGCCCCGTAATGCCCCGTGTCACAGAAAAGCAAACACAGTCACGGTACACTCACGACCAGGCTGAGACCAGACAGCTGACTGGCTACAATTCTATGCCCCCTTTGCTATACAAAACATGACCCTAAATCTTAACCAGTTTGGAATAAAAGGCCCCACAATTATGATATAGTAACAAAGTTCATGTTGTATACAATGTGATTGTTTCAATACTCTGCCCATCCATTTTCATTTCACATGCTATTTATACGTGGCAGTGAAAAGTCAAGTGGAAAATCCGCTCTTTGCTATGTTAGGCGCGATATTCATTTACCTGGCATGTTTGCAGGATAAAACTAAATGCAGTGGAACCCTCTTTTTTAATCCTGGTGTTTGAAGTTAGAACTACGCTCGCCTGGCGGTGTAATTGTAATCACAGACCTTTCCCATATGTATTTGTGTTTCCCAAAGGCTTGGGTAATGATCTACGTCTGTATATCTGATCAATCATCCCCGATATCCCCTGATTTTTAGCTAGATGGGTCTTTACCAGATATTAGATACTTAACAAGTACCAACCATTTGGAGCAGAAATAAACCTTCTGTTTGGGCTGTTACTTAACCAAACGGTCCAGTAGAGATTTTTAGTGAAAGCAGTGAAACATGCCCGCTATATTAGGCAAAATGGCACTAGTAAAAGTGGGTCTGTGTGGCTTGCGTGTCCGGCAGACAGCAACCATCACAAGAGGTCTATGTGCCCTTCTGTCCTTCCTGAGAGGCCTGCAGGGTTATTTTTTGGAGGCTAGATAGAGAAACGCCTACCGCTGTATCATTTCCTTCAGAGCCAGCAGCTTTGATTCTTTTCGGCAAGTGTTTAGAGGAAAGCGTTGATGCTTATTAATCTGTTTCTCGTCTTACAAACATGCGTCGGCGTGATTGGTGGCAAAACCGCCTATCTGACGGGTCTCAATGTAATCTACATGGCAGGACGAGATTGTTACACTGAACAGATCTGTTTGGAGTTGTTATTCTTTGTAATTACCTTCATTAAGTGAAAGCATGTGTCAATCAACTTTGAACTTTAAACATACCAGGAATTTGCAAGAAAAACGCATTTCTATTTCCTAGAGGCACATGTGTGCTTAAAGATGAGCATGTATGTAATAGGTACAGAGACGCTGTACTAGAAACATGTTTCTGTCCTTTTCTGAATATATCATTTCACCCTGGTTTGCACTTGATAACTTTATAAAGAAAGTGTGTGACAACTCCAGAGAATTATGTCTACAGAGTAGGTTTACTAGATCACTAATTCATGCACTAGTGTGAACGAATCGTTTTAAAATAAAGAACACTGCTTCCTGAATTTCTGCAATGAAAGAATACATTCACGTTAATTTTAACAACCACTGATCCCTAGGGATGTAAATTTGGAAACACACTCACTCTGCTGCTGTCATATTGGGAGGGGACCCTGTGCTATAACTTTCTGGGTTTGATCGGACCTCCCTTGGGCCAGGACTCTGTGGCCAAAGTAGGGAATGTGCCATGAAAGTGTCCTCAACTTTAGCAGGTTGATGGCTTCCTCGCCTGTGACAGGCGCCCCCCGACAGCCCCGCACTCACCGCCCACCCGCACTGCCGTGTGCTCAGCCCCCGGGGATAACGGGATCGATGAGGTGCCCCAAAGATGGTCCAGGAAGCAAAGAAGGGAAAAGCTGCAGAACTGGTCCGATGCCAGCGTCCAGCCTGCGGCGGGCAGGTTCCTTGTCCGCTTGGTGAGTAGCCAGTTACCTCCAGCAGGGGGTGGTCAGGGATAGAAAGAAAGGATGGAGGTGCGGGGTGGGGGGGTGGGCTGGGTGGGAAGTGTGTGTAGGGGGGCCGAGCGAGCCCTCCGCAGCAACCTTCCCCCAGAGGCTAGGAGCCCCGACCCAGGTCCTCAGCCGGTGCGGGGGCTTCGGGGACCCTCCCTCCCTACAGGAGCCGGAGGGACCGCATGGCGGCGCCCCCGACCCCTCAGCCCTCACCCCACAGCCCTCCTGTTCCCCGGGTGCTAGCGCCACCTGCGCCCGCCCGCCCCCGCCGTCCCTCCTGCCCCTCCCCCACCTCTGGGCCGGGCCCCTCCACCCGCCCGACCTTTGCCCTGCGGTTCCCCGCTCCCGTCTTGGGCAAAGCACCTCCTCGGACCCGCTCTGTGCTTCCAGAAGCCGCAGCCCCAGCGTGCACCCGGCGGGACCCCTCCCTACACGGCAGCCTGGGGGACCCTGTAGCCCGGGCATCGCGGATGCTGCGTCTGGGGTCTGGCTCACCTGAGCAGGGAGGCTCTGTTCGTCCTGCCACTCACATCTTACGTGGTCCCAGTTCCTGGAGCAACGCCGGGAACACTGTCTAGTAAACACTTTTTGAATAAAGGGGCATTTCCAGATCCCCAGACTGAGCACGAGGGGGTCAGCTTTGTCAGACCGGCCTTCATTGAGGCTTGTGGTGATGGGCCCCTGGGGAGGAAGGCCTCACCCACCATCTCTGGAAGGAGACCCGGTGGTGACCTCCTGGTGGGCGCCCCGGAGGTGGTGACCGTCTGACCTGACTTCTTCACGACACGACCTTGCGAGGTGCTCAGAGGAGGTGCTCGTTCCTCAAATCTCTCAGAAGGGCTCTGGGAGGGGGCCTGGCCAAAAAGAATCCTTTTCGACGCTGCTGGTGGGGGGGACCCTCAGTTCTAGGAGGACCTGTAGGTGGGTGAACTGAAGGAGATCAGAAGCTTCTGGAGAAATTTGAGGAAACCTGACACTGGGGAGCGAACTTGAAAAGCATCTGGAGGGCTGGGGGGGTGAGTGTGGGGACATTTAGTGGGAGAGAGCTTACAAAGCTGTGGGCTTTCCTCTTTAAACCCCATCTTTTTTTTCTTTTTCGTGGTACACAGGCCTCTCACTGTTGTGGCCTCTCCCGTTGCGGAGCACAGGCTCCGGACGCGCAGGCTCAGCGGCCATGGCTCACGGGCCCAGCCGCTCCGCGGCATGTGGGAGCTTCCCGGACCGGGGCACGAACCCGTGTCCCCTGCATCGGCAGGCGGACTCTCAACCACTGCGCCACCAGGGAAGCCCTATTTTATTTTTGATAGCTTTATTTAGATATAATTCACACACACATAATTCACTGCTTTAAACTGTACAATTCAGTGGTTTTTAGTGTATTTGCAGAGTTGTGCAACGATTACCACGGTCAGATTCAGAGCACACTGTTCACCCCGGAGGCACCGTACCCGCAGGCAGTCACTTTCCACTCCTCCCTGCCTCTGGCAATCGCTAATCTCCTTTCTGTCTCCAGATTTTCCTATTCTGGACATGTCATGTGCATGGGATTCTGCAACATGTGGGCTTTCGTGACTGATTTCTTTCGCTTTGCAGATGTCTTCAAGGCTCATCCAAGTTGCAGCATGCATCCGTACTTCACTCCTTTACAGGGATGAATCCTATCCTACCATACGGTTATACCGCATTTTGTTTATCCATTCGTCGGTTGATGGACATTTGGATTACGAATATTGCTGCTGTCTGCTGTGCACATTGGTGTCCAAGTTTCTGTGCAAATATATGTTTTTCTTTCTCTTAGGTATATATTTAGAAGTGGAATCAATGGACCCTATGGTGGCACCATGTTAAACCTTTACAGAATTGCCAGACTGTTTTTCATTGTAGTGAAGCACACATGTCTGTAGCAAAGCAAGACATGGTACCAATGCTACGGCCTTCCAGCAAGTTCTACGTTTCATCCAGACCTTCTCCTTGGAGCTCAGCTCTGCAGCCTGAAGGTTCCGGGGTGGCTGGCCACCCAACCGCGTGGGGCGAGTGTCCAGGAGGCCCGTGGAGGAGAGTGGAGCGGGTGACCAGGGCAAGGAGAAAAGTACAGGAAGAGGAAGGAAGAAAGAAGACAGGGCGCTAAGGCAGGGGGAAGAGAGGGTTGACCTGCCTTTTGGAGGCTGCCCACTCCTAAGCCTAAAATTGATGAATATATTTGTATTTTAAGTTTTCTGAGTAATTCTCACAAGTGCTTAATTAAGAGGGGCGTGTGTGTCTGGGCTCCCCATGGAAGGCTGAACATCGATCGTGTCATGAGCTGCAGCCTTCTCGTGGGATGACTCACATCCTGGCGGGAAGGACATGTAGCAGAGTGACTTACCTCACCTCTGGCTGAGCTTCTCCTCCCGGCCACACGCGAGAATCACCTGGAAGTTTTTAAATACCACCGATGCCAGGGCCTCATGCCAGGACCCTGATGGACCCGGTCTGGGCTGGAGCCTGGGTACAGGTGTATTTTAAAAGCTCTACAGGGACTTTATGCAGCCAGGGTTGGGAACCACCAATGTAGAGCCACAGTTTTTATATTTCAACCTACATTCTCAAGACAAACCACTGTGGTGATCTTTGGATGCACTGTAGAGCTTTTCAGAACTGCTTCTGAGCCCCAATTATTGCTCCTTTTAGCGGGTGCTAGAGAATAAGGGATTTTGACTGCTGTATTACTTTACCTGCTAGTGTCTCTCTTGGCCAGAGGTTGTTCTATTTTGGGGTCATGGAGCACGTCTGTTGGGACCCATGAGAATCTCTGAGTGGAAGGGGAGGTACCAGGTAGGGCTGGACCAGGTACGTCTGAAAGCAGCATGGCCTCTCAGAGCATCTGGAGCCCAGAGTGAGTTCCCTGCCTCCAGTTTGGGAGAGATGCTCTTCCCACAATCCTTCATGCAGATTCCTGGGCACCTTCAAAGTGCCTCATAAGAACCAGGTGCTCTGAGCTCTGCACCTCGGTCTCCACGAGCCTCAGGGGCCTTCCTGGGGCCACCCTGACCCAGGTCTGCATCATCTCTAGCCTGGCCTCGGAAGCTGGCTACTTGCTTCTGCTCTTAGCCTTTCACAACCTGCTCTCCTCACAGCTAGAGAGATCACTAAACAACAACAACAAAAAAAAAACCCCAAACAAAAAAATATGCCATCACTCCCATCCTCAAAGCTTCCAAATGACTTCTCATCAGACTCAGAATTAAACTCCAGCCCCTCAAGCTCTCCAGGGCCTCATCCGTCCTCACCCTACTCTTCTCCCTCCAGCCCTGGAGCCTCGGCTTCTTTCTTCCCCTGGGCTGTGCACCTGCCATTCCCTCTGCTTGGCCCAGCCTCTCCCCAGATGATCAGTGGGTGTTTTTCTGCATCCCTCATGAGATGACACGCCTCTCTCACGCCAGGACCCTGGGCCGGCCATTGGTACTTCCCCACCGCAGCCAGTAAGGCCAGCTATGTGGAGGAGGTCCTCAGTAAGACACTCAAGGCTGGGAAGGGACAAAAATATAAAGAAAGTGACGCGCTGGGAGGTCTGTGCCCCGAGTTCTCCGGAACAGGTAACTCAAAAGAGCTAGATCAGCACATCCGAGTCTGCACTGGTTGCCTCGTTGCGCAGGGGGCGGCAGGGATTTTACGCTTGTGCAAGCAGGTCCTCTCGAAGTAATTTTCTCTGCAGGACACAGGCTCAGCAGTAAATTCCCAGGCTTTTACAAGAAGATGAAAAGTGGAGATCGCGTGGAAAGTTCTAATCGCACATGGGCAGCTCCAATCTCTGTCTGCTAATGGTGTGAGCCCACAACTCGACTGTAATTTCTCTCTGTCTGTGTGTCTCTTTCCTCTCCACACGGGAACATGCTTCATGGCAGGTCTACACGGCACGAAGTAAACCGGGTGTCACGCAGACAGACATGTTTGGACATAACACTGGCTTCGTCTCCCATTTTTATATCTTTAAATTAGATATTTTCATATTTTATATGAGGTCTATTTATATCTAATTCTAGATAATTTGAAAATATATGGACTAAAGAAAAAGTTACCCATAGTTCCACCACTCAGAGAAAAGTCAGTATTTTTTATCTTCCTGTGTGGGAATACCTTGACATTTTTAAACTTTTGCTTATGTTTATGAAAGCCATACATCTTCATCCTAGAAATTTTGGAAAAGGAAGAAAACTGTAAAGAAGCAGAGAGAGACATAGGTCATAATATAGAAAGATTTGTATAGAAAGAGTATTTCACTACGATATACATGGGAAACGAAAGTGTCAGGCTGGTTGAAAAACCCCAAAGAAAAAACACAAGATAGGCACGTCCCCCTAGGGGAGTTCCCTGGTGGCTTAGTGGCTAGGATTCTGGGCTTTTGCTGCCGTGGCCTGTGTTCAATCCCTGGTTGGGGAACTGAGATCCCACAAGCTGGAAAAAAAAGGGGGGGGGGCCTGAAAGGAGCACATTGCAGACTCTTGGCACTGGCTGCTAGAAACGCCAGGGTCACTCCTGACCAGGAGGGTGACCGTGGGGGACTCGGAGTCACCACAAGAGATGGGGAGAAGGGTGAAGGGCAGCAGTGTACGTGTGCGTGTGTGCGTGTGTGTGCGTGTGTGTGTGTCTGTGTTTGTGGAGTGGATGGGGAAGGAGAGGGGGCCTTCTTGCACAAACACTCAGGGGGGAGAACGCCAAGAGTAGTAGGGAGGAGGGAGTGAAAGGCTGTGGGAGCCTACAGAGATGGCCCCTGCAGGGTCCTGGGGGACCAGAGTCTGCCCCCCTCGGGGGGTCTTGCAGGCACTGAGGTCCTATGTCAGCCCCTCACGTGCAGGGTGGCCTTCTCTGTGGCCTGGCGGGACCGTCTCAGCCATAAGTCACAGCTCCCTTGCACCGACTGGGGACACCGTCAAGGAGACCCAGGCAGGGTAACGCGAGGGGTGTGGGGAGGGGGTGGGTCCCCCCCGACTTGGCTCTTTTGGTCTCGTGGGAAGCTCGCTGCTGGGAGCTCACCAGCATCCCGGTTCCAGCCCGGCTTCACACTGGCCGCCCTTAAGCTTATTCTTACCTTGTTTTTTTTGTTTATTTGTTTGTTTTAAAGAGAAATCAATGCCTGCCCTGCTCACCTCTCAGGAGTATTAGGGGCATGAAATGAAGTGGTGAACACAAAGGACTTACAGTACGATTCCACGGCCGATCCCCACCCACCCTTCAGATCTGTTTGGGGCGGCACCCCCTCCAGGAGAACCCCAGTCTGGGTGAGCCGGGGTGCCCCCAGTCTGAGCTCCCGTGGCGGTTGACTGGTGGTCAGTGGATGCTTCTGGCTGAAGCTGGTGGCCGGGGTGGTTGGTCACGCACCCCCTCCACCTCCCAGCACCTTGGCACGGCTCCTGGCACTGCTGGGGGCTCGATCAGTCTCACCTGTTGGCTGAACAGGCGAGCGTCGCCGTTGAGCCCTTGCAGAATATAAGGCAACAGTTTTGCGTTTGCCTTTTATGTAAGGAAACCAGAGCTTGAGAGAGAAACAACAGAAGGAAGAAAACCCGGGAGACGCGGGCTACTTGAGGCAGGTTTGCGCCCCGGACTTGCCACTTTCGGCTGAAAACTGCCCCACGAGGTATCACTGGGTGTGGATTTTGTGTCCACGGAAGAAATCTATTTCAAAAAATCTATTAAAATCGATTAAAACTTCATAACTGCTTCCCTCCCCCAGGACACCTCCTTGAGGTCCGAGAAGGAAGGCTGGGTGGGGCGGGGCATGGGGTGTGCAAGGGCCTCGGATTCCAGGCCAGCCTCGGCCCCGCGAGCGCGGCGCTGGGTACACAGCTCGCGGCCCTGCAGAAGCAGTTGACCGGAAACCCAAAAACCCGCGGAGCCTGCGACACAGGCTTAGGCAGCGCCCAGAGCGATGGTGAAGGTTAGGCGGCAAAAGCCCTTCCCACGATGGCTGGCAAGAATACGGACATTGAAATCAAAGATTTGAAATGGCGGGACCTGTGCCGCGCGCATGGCTGAGTCTGCGTGGTCGGTGCCTCCGCGGGGGCCGGGGCGGGGGCCGAGGCGGGCACACACCACCGCTCCAAGGAGCCGGTTACACCTGTGAGTCACGCTAACGATAAACAGAACCACTGAAAGTGTGTGTGGGCGGGGGGGGCGGCGGTGGAGAAGCCGAGTGAAGGGCTGGTAAGGGAAAAGCCATTTATCGACTCATAGGTGAATTTGCCTTTGCTATTTTGGGTAATTTTCTTAGACTGCAATATACTTCCCACCGCAACATATTTGGATGACGCTTGGCTGATGGCTGCCACCATTTCCCACGGACTCACAATGGTTCCTAGGCCCAGGACAGTCTGTGTTAAAATTGTAAAACTACCTCTAAGTACATCGTTATTTTGTTGCTGAACTCTTGGCCTTCTTTCATTTTCAAAGGCTCTAATGAAGTACCTAATACGTCTCGCTATCACGCTGATACTGTATTTAATGTGGACCTCGTGTGTATTAAAAGCACAGAATATAAAATATCTCCAACTTGAGCGCGAACGGCCCTGCGTTCTGAAACGCGGAGCAGGCTTCTTGAATCTCATAAAGAGTGTTTTCAGGAAGGAAACAATCTAAGATTCGGATGGGTGACAGAAAGGAGCCTGTATTTTCTTTAATAAAATGTTTTTCATGAAAAGACATTTCTGTCCGGATGCAGTTATTGCAAGACGAACTTGTAATGTCCCTGTTGCAGGTCCGCCTCCCCACTTTACCACTGTTTATTTATTAGCAAGAAGGATCTTCCTCACCTGAGGGCAGGATGTTTCAGATCCAGGCGCTGGTTATCTGACCATCAAAAGGACGGTTGCTTTTCCTTACTACGTGCTCCTCAGAACTCGGTGCATATCCTGAGACGAGAGTGATCCATCAGGCATACAGAGTCTTCATCATTACCCTAAGAACTTAAAAGAAATGTCCCGAATGAAGAAATATGTCACAGACTCATTTCACCTGAGCACAAAAGAAAAGTCTGTTCTCTTATAACAATGTTTAAAATTTATGTAGAAACAAGCTTTGTCCTTTGTTTGAAGAAGACAATAGCACAGCGCATGTGTCTGTGAGGATGATTTATCTCTTGCTAAACCGCCCTAACTGTTGATGACAGCGAGAAGACAGGGATCACGAACCTCAGGTGTTGACAATTTAGAATTCACGGGAATGAGTTTGAGAAATGCTAGCTGGGTCCCACCCCTGAGTTTGTTTGTGGTGAGCAGATGAATCCTATGAATCGTCACCGTAGATTCCTTATGTGACCAGAAGAGAGTTCCCCGGAATTTTCATAGAGGGGGTTTGGTTTCATGTCCCTTCTCTCTGAAGTTGAAGTGAAAATTGTTTTTAGGAAAAATGGATCTATATTCCAATTAAAGTATTTTACAAGGTCCTAGAATCAAGTTCATTTGTAAATCCATAATTTACTGAACCGTTTTCCCTTCCTTGTAAGTGATTCCTATGCATTAGTGATGGATTCCTGATTCATTTATTTTTGCTGCTGTTCCTGTATTTTAAAAGCTTTCATTGCTCGAGATCACCCTCTTCATAAATACCTTCGATAGATTTCAGCACAGCATGACAGCTCAAGCTCTTTTCTCCTTTACAGGGTGTTATATAATCAGTCATTCTAAGGCAAATAAGAATTCGGTGACCCCAAAAATGTATCAGATTAAAACCTACCAATAAAAAATGACGTGGTACCAGAGAAAATACTCTGCAGCTGTTCTTTGCTTTAGATGTACAGAACAACACCACGGACTTGGGGTAAGATCCGGTCTCAGCGTGGCATGCGTTAATTCACTTAAAAAAATCTTTTACATATGTTTATCTTCTTAGGAGTGTACTGCTGTACTACATTAGACCTACTTAAAATCTATTGAGAGTATTGATTTTTCTTTTTTTTTTAAGAAAAATCTGCCCAGTGAGATGGTCTCTCTCCTCTTACAAAGGCCATTAGAGAAAAACAGAATTGTGTTGACATAAAGGAGAACACTTCCTAATGTACATGACATACCGCCGTGGTTCAGAAAACTCAACTCTTTCAAATCTAATTATCTGATTTTGTCAAGCTTGGATGCCAGAGCTAGCCCCAGTTTGCACTGGAATCACACCACTATCAACATAAACTCCCCTAGTTAGTAACCGGATGTGGCTACAAAAGGACTAATCCAAACAGAACTCTCTTGATATTTTACCAAGTGGTGATATTATAATCTAGTAACGACGTGAACTGCTTAAATTTCACTTGGGCAGTTTTTTTAAAGATAATTTTCAATTGCTATGAGACTGGAGTTTCACGGTGTATGATTTAGCTGCAATAGCTCAGTAGAACTCGGTAGATAAATCAAATACCCTGAATTCCCTTAATAGCCATTATGATGTTGACATCTTCTTATTTTAAAGAAATTGCTGAAAATCTGACAAAATGAGTGTGGATGGCTATAACTGAACTTGACAATATCTATATGGGGGAAGAGGGGAAATCACTATATTTAGAAACCAGTGTCCCCCCCCCCCCGCCCCCCAACACACACATATTCATGTGAAGCGTGTGCAATCCGGGAGCTGGAACATCTGTTTCTCGCTTTTGTTCCTCTTCGCTGCGTTTCAATTGGATTTCCTCACACAGGTCCCAGGCCTGTCACTGCGGCCAGGCTCTGTTAACCATCGCCACTGGTCCCACATTAAGGAGGGGGTTCAGGGCTAAGCTAATAACTGGCCTGCCTTTCTGACGGATCACAGCAATGCTTTCCGCAGCCACTTGTCATCGGCTTCTCCGGGAGGGAGCTCTTCTTTGTCTGCACCTCTGGGGGGAAACGGTCTTGTCCCCGCCCTGTTCCCGGAGCCCCATATGAGAAGACAGAGCCCATTGTTGCTTCTTCGGGGTGCCTGTGTCCCCCCACCCTGTCTGATCAAAGGAACCAAGGGTCACACACAAACTCGCCATGTTCTCTCCGAAGGAACTCCTGGTATCACCTGTGCGTGACGATTCCTTTCTTGCTTCTCCCACAGGATCTATCTCCGAATACGCTTTTAAAGGAAGCCACGTGACTTTTCGAGTGAAGCAGGACTTGAGTGTTCTGAATCGTGGTTCTGATTTGGCACGAAAATCACAAGCGGAAAAGGTTTGACCTTCACAGGGTAGCAGGCGGGGAGCCCACATCCCAGGAAGCGGGCTGGGGATGGGGTTGGAAGGAGACCACAATTGTAAGGATGCTCATAAAAGCCTTTACACGATTCGGCGGCTTCTACTTTACACGTGTTCCAGGCTGGCCATATAAAAGGGGACGTCCAAATTCAAGGGTAGATGAAAAGCGCTTAGGAGGTTTCTAACTGGCCAGGGGAACGTGTTGAATTTGCTTACCATTTCTACTGTCTAGTTGCCTGCTGAGACAGCAAAGACATTTGGGTTCCACCTGGCCCCTGTTGCCCGGGGTTGACACCATCCTGGTGTGACTTATGCAGCTCAGCCTTGATAGAAGTGAGCTCCCTTTGCCAGACCCTGCACTGGCTTTGAACCTCGAGTGTCCTCTCCCGGGGGTAGGCGTCTCACAGGGAATTCTCTCTGTGGCCAAACCTGGCCCTGGTCTCCTGTGTGGATCTATTGCAAGATGGAAAACAGATCCTGGGCGAGGAATCACCCCAGAGTGATCAGGTGCAGTTACTGTAGCATCAGAAATGGGATCAGGGTGCACGGCTTCTCTGACACACCTGTTGGTCCTCTTTTGGGGAGGGGATGGGGGGGGAGACAGATATTATCCAGATTTCTGGCCACTGAAGCCATGAGTAAACCTACCCCTGGGTCTTACTAAATTTGATAATAACGGACCTTTTGTTCTGATTTTACCCATCTCCTTTGCATACCCATTTTACGAGGACTTCCAAAAAAGAATTCAACTTTAGGAATTCTAGTTGTGAAAACCTGCTCATTAGCTTGGTTGTTAGAAGCACAGAATTACATTGTTAAAGTGGTTTGAGCTTTAAAGAGAAAATAAATTGATGACGTAAAGAATCAGTGGAGGGACTTCCCTGGTGGCGCAGTGGTTAAGAATCCGCCTGCCAATGCAGGGGACACAGGTTCAAGCCCTGGTCCGGGAAGATCCCACACGCCATGGAGCAACTAAGCCTGTGCGCCACAACTACTGAGCCCGCCCTCTAGAGCCCATGAGCCACAACTCCTGAGCCTGTGTGCCACAACTACTGAAACCCGCGCGCCCAGAACCCGTGCTCCGCAACAAGCAAAGCCCGTGCACCGCAATGAAGAGTAGCCCCTGCTCGCCACAACCAGAGAAAGCCCGCGTGTGGCAACGAAGACCCAATGCAGACAAAAAAAAAAAAAAAATCAGTGGGAAATTCTAGTATTTGGGGGTGAGCCTGTGATTTCCCTTTTGACCTTGCTGCTAAAAGCAAACAAACAAAACACCCAGCAGCTAATGACACCAGCGCTTATGCAGAAGATGCTGGCTAATTCCTGCCAAATATTTACTAGGCAACCAGGCTTCTACTGAGTGCCTCACTGCATTATTTCCCTGAAGTCTCACAAGAAGCCCACGAGGTCTCTGTTGCCTCTATGTTCACTGAGCTAAAACAGTGCAATGCATCTTCTCCTGCTGAAGAAAAATCTGAGAAATGCCTGGTCCCTCCCCCCGCAGCCCTCACTCCACCCGTGTGCCCTCGGGGGCCGAGGGGAACTTCTGTCCGACGGGTATAGGGTGAACCTGAGAGCAACCTTGGAGAAGAGAACGTAAGTGGAAAATCACCCGGAACTGTGGTTTCTTTGCAGAAGAAATGAAAAACTCAGGAGAGAGGAAGAGAGCAGCAGAGAGCGGAGATGGGAAAGGAAGACCAAATGGGCAACAAATGTGACTGGGAATTTACCAACTTCAAAACGATTAAGTAGGATGTCTTGTGACGTCACTCTGCCCTGTCACCCTCTGTATCACAGTGACTTTCTCCCTTTCATTTTGGGACAGGTGCATTTATATATAATAATAATGAAAGAATCCCCCTGAGAACAGTAACATGTAAACACCATGATCAATCCAGACTATTTCCAAATACCGTGAGAAGGGTGTGTGGGGGGTGCATACTATAAGCAAGATTAATTCAAACTTTAGGACTTTGTTTTACTTTGACACAGTGCTCTTCAGGCACCAATTCAACTTCATATCCTACTTTTTTCCCCCTTAGCATTATATCGTAAGCATAGCATTTGCTATGGTCTTAAATATTATTCAGAGACAAGATTTTTGATGGCTGTATAATATTCCACCCAGTAGGTGGTCCAGAGTTACCCCATAGCTTATATTTTGAAGTTGCTTCCAATGTTTTAGTGGAAGATATTTTTGTATGTACAAACATTTTAATAACTTGGATTTTCCCTATATGATAGTCCCAGAATCACTGAGTTAAATAGTGTATATAGTTGGAGAAATCTGAGATTCTTTTGCTTTTCAATAACAGAAAGAAAGCTCTCTTTTAATGTTTTAGTTTAGCAGAGGAGCTAACATTTCTACTATGGTGAATTTGCTTATCTGACCCACATCTTATTAATACGTGGAGTGGTTCCTGGCTCATTCAGAACCACTAAGGTGATAACCATAAAGAAAACGTAAAGTGAAAGAAGCATGTTCAATACAAATCTCCAGAAGAAAAAAAGGTCTGATTTATCTTCTCGCATCTATAAATGTGGCTTGTGAATATATCTTAGGGAAGGAAGATGGAAGTAGGAGGATGCAAAAACAGAGAGGGTGTGTTAATAGCTCTGTAACGACATAAAATTTATTCTGGGGGTGAGGTAAGACTTAATGGTTCATAAATAGCGAATTCATTCTGTTTTTCATACTCAGGTTATATTAACACCATATAACATCTTTATGGTACCATTAGCAGCATTTAAATCCTTGACTCAGCTTGAAAAACAAACATTTCCCAATCTTGACCCTGAAATGATTAGCCAAATAAAATGTTTTAATAAATATTATTGAATGAGAACATGGTTGGTTGGGTCACAAACTATCTTATAAATGTTTTATGTTGGGACTTCCCTGGCAGTCCGGTGGTTGGGACTCCGCGCTCCCACTGCAGGGGGCACGGGTTCAATCCCCGGTTGGGGAACTAAGATCCCGCATGCCGTATGGTGCGGCCAAAAAAAAAAAAAAAAAAAAAATCAGGAAATGTTTTACGTCATCTTGTTACACTGCGTTTTTAAATGTTAACAAATTTATTTTAAAGGCCACGTCAAGGTGAAACCTCTTGTTTTCACTGGGGCAGCAGGCAGCAGGACAGCACAGCATGCAGCCATTTCTCCTTCAGTCACATCCCTGGCAGAAGAGATGTTAAGACAGAAAAGGTTGTATGGTTTGTTAAATATTCATTTATAATTTGCGTTCACTATTAAATTGTGTGTTGGGCCGATCTTTAATCTTAAACGTACATACAGTGTCATAAAGCTCTCAGAATATATAATATTTCATGATTTAGTGTTGCTTTAAGTGTTGACTCGAATGCATGCAAATGTTTGTCCGTCACGATGCTTAATTATTCCCGGGAGATGTGGTCTGCATTGGGGTCGAGCTCAGTGATTCATTCCAGCCTTCAGGTCACTGAGAGAAATGTCGGTTTGCGGACACCACCTCTTCAGGATGAATGGGGATCCAGCTGCGGGACCGTCAGGGTGACACTGTCATTCATTGCCCCGCACCATTTCAACACTGAGCTGTGACTTGTGAGTGGACACTTAGAAGCGGTAGGCTTATGTTTTTGTGGTCTCAACGACTTCACTTTTGGTGTGGGAGCTTGAGAGCTGAAATTCTCTGAGATTCAGTCCTTTGAATAGACTGTCCCAGAATACAGTAAATTCCCGGCTAAGAATTTCCCATGCTTGAATAGTCAAGTATGTGATGAAGCTCCGTAGCCAGTGAGATTCAATTTGCATTTGGTAAACTGAAAAAGTACAGCCACTGGGAGCAAGCTGGATGTGGTGGCGTGGTCATTTGTATTATAGTAGCCTGGTAGCTGCCCAATGAACCATGTGAAAACAGTTCATTAAAATGTTTATGTGCTTGGCTCGTTAATACAGAGAAAGCTCTATTGCAGCCTTAAAACCCTCGGTAACTTCGGGATGGAGCCAGATCAATGCATTGTAATAACTCAGGCATGTGCTTTACTTCTCCTGGAGGGGAAAGAGGAACCAAGAAACTTCCTTTTCCTCTTTGTTTCTGTGACCACATACTTTCAGGTTTTTGAAGCGAATCTGGGCTTTATTCCTTTTGGCTCTTTTTAAACCAAATGAAATATTCCAAGTTCATTTGTAGGCAGTTTGTAATAATGTTTTGCATAAAACCGTGGAGTTTTGCTTGTAATAAAATCTAATCAATGAATATGTTATAAGACCTGATCAATGAATATGTAATAAAACCTAATCATATTCGTATGGATTTCTGCATATCTGCCTTCTGATATATCTGCTTTTTTTTTTTTTTTTTTTTTGTGGTAGGCGGGCCTCTCACTGCTGCGGCCTCTCCTGTTGTAGAGCACAGGCTCCGGACTCACAAGCTCAGCGGCCATGGCTCACGGGCCCAGCCGCTCCGCGGCATGTGGGATCTTCCCCGACCGGGGCACGAACCCGTGTCCCCTGCATCGGCAGGCGGACTCTCAACCACTGCGCCACCAGGGAAGCCCTGATATATCTGCATTTTGTGTGGAAGTTAAACTTGTATGGAATCTCAACTCTACTGAACATCAAAAAATAATTGGTATTAAGTTGGACAAGAGACTTGTTAATTTAGTTAGTTTCTACCATTGACTTCAGTAGCTCTGGGGATGCATGGACATATTTTAAGCTCATATAGGAGACTATAGCTGTGTGAGACTGTTACATTCCTCTATGTTGACATTTTAAAAAATACTTAAAAACAATTGGGTCTATAACAGGCAATGATTTTTTAAAAAAACTTCCTTAAAGCTAACAAAACACCCACTTTTAATAGACAGTTGATCTGTGTGGACATTTACCTCCACAGGAGACACACAATTAGACTTTCAGAGGGCGCGTGGTGTTTCTAATTCGTCTATACAAAGTCCTCCAATAAAAGTGGTTCATTCATTAGTTTGGAATCTTGAAAACTGCCTCCAAAACAAGCATGAGAAGAAAAGATGCTTTCAGGAGGAAAGCCAAAGGCACTAAAATCCTAAAATAGTGTGATATTAAGAAAGATACCTCTATATGTTTTCTCTCCTTCCCTTGCTACACACCACTATCTACTATAACAAGCAACACGCAGAGGAGGAGGCCAGAGAGTCCCCTCAGAAGGCATCAATTAAAATAGAGGCTCCTGGGCTTCCCTGGTGGCGCAGTGGTTGAGAGTCCGTCTGTCGATGCAGGGGACGCAGGTTCGTGCCCCGGTCCGGGAAGATCCCACATGCCGCGGAGCGGCTGGGCCCGTGAGCCATGGCCGCTGAGCCTGCGCGTCCGGAGCCTGTGCTCCGCAACGGGAGAGGCCACAACAGTGAGAGGCCCTCGTACCGCAAAAAAAAATTAAAAAAAAAAATAGAGGCTCCTTGCACACAGCAAGACAGTCTCAAAATAGTCTTAATGTTCTGCGATCAGTCAAACCATGGTGTCTGAAGATTGTACCTTCATGTGCCTGCGAATAGAATAATCGACTCCCGCCCTCCCCACCTCCTGCCACGTTGGAGATTGGACAGCTGCCCCCAGTTGGCATTGCCAACACTTAGCAAAATGTTTCACATGTGGCAGTCACTCAATAAACCTTTGTTGAATGAATGAATGAAAGTTGAACGAGTGGTCTTTTAAAATCTTCTTTAGGCGTCCCTGGCGGCGCAGTGGTTGAGAGTCCGCCTGCCGATGCAGGGGACGCGGGTTCGTGCCCCGGTCCGGGAAGATCCCACATGCCGCGGAGCGGCTGGACCCGTGAGCCGTGGCCGCTGAGCCTGCGCGTCCGGAGCCACAGCAGTGAGAGGCCCGCGTACCGCAAAAAAAAAAAAAAAAAAAAATCTTCTTTGAAATCCAGTGGCCGGGTCCTCTTATCTGAGAGTAAGAGGCTGGAGGGAAGGAAGAGGAGGAAAGGATCCATGAAGTTAAATACGAGAAGCCAACTATATATCTGCTTTGGAGCCCTAGCCTCGCCTCCAGATGCACACAGAACACCATCTAACACGTCTATCTACACACTGCTAGACATCAGATTGTTTTCCTTCTCTACGTGGATTTTTAAAGTAGACTTGGGTGGTTGAGTTGAGTCTGAAGCCACACCCGTTCAAGGGCACTCAGTTGAGAATCTCTTCTTATTTTAAACTGCTCATCCCATCAACTTTCATATAAGATTCAGGAAGGATGTGAGCAGTGATGCGGCCGCTGGTGCGTCATCGTCTGGTTTGTGATTCCAGATGGGACACTTATTGCGCTGCCCCGTATCTTACGCCAGGACTGTGGCCAGACATCGGTGGCCAGACTTGGTCTTGGATGGCTGTTTTGGCTTCAGATGAGATTCAAAGCAAGTCACACTGAGTGAAGTAAGTCAGACAGAAAGACAAATAAATATATGACATCGCTTATATGGGGAATCTAAAAAAATGGTACAAATGAACTTACTTACAAAACAGAAATAGAGTCACAGCTGTAGAAAACAAACTTATGGTTACCGGGGGGATTGGGGGGGGAAGGGAGGGAGGGAGAAATTGGGAGATTGGGATTGACATATACACACTACTGTATATAAGACAGATAACTAATAAGGACCTACTGTATAGCACAGGGAACTCTACTCAATACTCTGTAATGGTCTATATGGGAAAAGAATCTAAAAAAGAGTGTATGTATGTATATGTTCTTGTCCGCTTTGCTGTACAGCAGAAACTGACACAATGTTGTAAATCAACTATACTCTGATCAAAATTTAAAAAAAATAATCGATTTTTCCCAAATTTGACTAAAATCTGTGTGTGTATACATGTGTAATTATCGCTACGTGAATACAGTGAGAGAGGGGACGGTATAAGACTTGAAACTCAATATACCTAAGACTACGGCTTTTCAGTTCCTGAAGTGAAGAAAGAGAGCTCGGATAGGTTTAATTAAGCTTCCTCACCTCTTGCAGCTTCAAAAAGCCCGAGTGGGGTGGGGAGGGGAAGGACTGTGAAGCATGTGGGTCTCCTCAAGCCCTCTCTGATTTAATTGCGAGCGTGAATGACCCCCAGTCCTGCAGCATCTCAACTTGATGTGTGTAATTGATGGCCAAACATGTTTAACAGGCTGTTAAATGGTGAGGCCACAATGAAATGTATATACGGTTGATTAAAGTGATTTTTGTACAAAAGGGTCAGAGACATTAACAAGTTAAAAGAAAGCGTGAGCTCTGTTCTTATTCTTCTAACCTTTGTTCAGTTTTTTCCCATAATTGACACCACATGTTTACTACGCCTATTTTGGTCAAATTTAAGGCTGTAAGTATTGTATGTATTTAGAAGTGCTCTTGAGATCAGGGCTCTCACAGAGTGCTCAGAAAGGTAGATTTCAGATATTATTGTAGCACATGGTAAAGGGGAAAGATTTAAATAAACCCCTCTAGCGCGCCCTGCATTAAATTGTCTGGCTCATAATGGCAGACGAAAGTAACAGTAACTCTGAAAAGGATTCGAATGGACATCTAAATGATAATTACTGGGTAATTTTGTTTTGGTTATAATTTGTGGTGTTATTTTTATAACTGACATGAGACATAATATATTTTCAGGGTTCTGCAACAGCTAGGCAACAAATGAAAGCTGTCAGAAAGTATTTGTAGGAACAGTTATTGAAGAAAGTTGTGAGGTTGTCGAAACAATGCACAGGCTGAGTTTTTTTTAGCCCATACATCAGTGGAATGCTTTCCTAAAAATGGAATGACTGCGGACATGTGTCGTACAGCAAGTCCTCTGCCTAGGCTTTAAAAATTCTCTGATTTTCATTAACGCGAAACCCACAGGGTCTCTTTCAGGATCTTTCAACGCGTCCTGTGTCGTAATGTAGACATCACTGGGCATTTGATGCTGTGGGCGCTGGTCATCTCACCTCCTGTTCTCTGGACCCGCCCCTCTCCCCCTTCCTCACTCTGGATCTCTCTCTGTGTCTCCAAGGACACTGCAGAGTCTCTAGATTGTGGTCCTTAACTGGCAGTACTCAAATCAACTGCATTTACTGACCTCTGCCCGAGCCGTGAACTGACACCGATGAACAGACCACCCAAACTGCCCGCAACTACCAGATGGCAGTTACACTTGGCCCTTCCCATGCGACGTAATTTCATGGAATTGACCTCTCTGCTCATATGGCTCTGATTATTTGCTGACTTGTAATTTTAGTTCTTTGCGTGCAAGTCCGATCTTCCTTGCCCCACTGTAAGCTCCTGGACCACAGGAACGGTGACTGATGCTTTTTGTGTGTCTGTTCTCGTTCCCTGAGCTCAGGATGGTGTTCTGCACAACGTGGAAATTCAGTAGAGACCCGGAATATCCTCAAGATAATTAGGAATGCCCGGATTGGCCTCGTCCCTGGCTAAATCTGCAGCTATTCAAAGTACAATTCCAGTACCTTATTTCCATAGATATGAAATCAAGGGGGTGTATATTTTAAAATTTCCACAGTATCTTATTTCCAGAGATTTGAAATCAAGATGTTCTATCTTCCTTCACTGAGTAGAAAATAGCTCTCATGCCCTGCGGTGGCAGTACAAGGCTGAAGGAGTTATAATAATCCTTGGACTCAGATCTACAGATAACACATTTTATTAACAGGTTGGGGACCAGAACAAGACTTGTGGGGGGAACCAGCACGTCTCAAGAAATTCTAATTTGCAGGCATAGGGACTGTACTTTTGTTTGAGCGATGGCTTTACTAGGGGAAGTTCAACCAATTATTTAATTTCTTTTTTCCCTTAAATTATAGGAAAAGGGCAACTCACAGCCTCAAGCTCTCAGATACATTTAATGTTATAATAGTAGACACACTTGCATTGTGTTTTGTTTGCTTTATGGTGATTTGGGGGAAATACACAAGAAGTTAACTAACTATGTTTCTTTATGAATGTTTCTACCTTTTCCAATTTTTCTCGACTGTATCTTTCCCAGCGCATAGAGATCTAAAATAATAAAATCAGCCGTTGAAATAATGAAAACAGGACAAGCCAGTATTTTTCCACTTACGTTGTTTTCCAGAAAAAAGAATTCTTTCATTCCAAATTATATTTTTTCCTCAATTTCTGTTCAGTCCTTGATATTAAATTTTAATTGAGATGAGATACTTTTCAAGTCACAAGCTCAACAGTGCAGATAAGATCTTTCTAATACGTTATAAAAGTGAAAATTCAAAAATACTGAAGTTAGAAACCCATGTTTGTGTCTTTTTTTCCGTGACTAACCCATGTCTATTCTCTATGAAATTGATGTCAAAAAAGTATTATATATTTTCAGTAGGAAATAGAAGGCCGCCCTCTACTATCCTTGTCAGGACGTTGTATCCCTTTAATCATACTTTTCATTTCAGTACATTGAAATTTCCGTTACCAAGGACAACATCATAAATAAAGGTGTTTGTGAAATTTTACCTGCAGCTTTCTAACTTAGTGCATTAAGCATGAGGCCAGCAGAGAGGTGGTCAAATGTGAAAATTTATAATCATTTATTACGTACGGCTGAAGCAAGGAGGGAATAAAAGCGTGAAGGCATACATCTATAAACGGAAACCGAAAAGCTGAAACGAAAAGTAAAGTGAATTTCTGTGTCTTGTCATAAAGTAATGAGAAGCTAGAGCTTTTATTCATAGCAACCCAAGATGCATTTACTCTCAATCTAGCTTCGGCAGTAAACGCTTCCCTGATGTATTGCTTTGGACTTACAAAGAAATATCTGTGCTCTACATAATACTATAGTTAGGAGAATTACTGCATGGTTGAGAAAATTCTATAAAGGTTTATAGCTGGCGGTGTTGCTGTAATTTAATCACAATGTAGCTAATGTAGTACCTTAATATCACAGGTTACTTTTTTATTTACCATTTATTAGTAACTGACAGAGTCAATCATCTCTGCATCATAAACAAATCATGGAAGGGTTCTGAGGAACCCTAAAATCCCAGAATAGATGGACTACGGTTGTTTTACACTACCGCATTTCCTGTAATGAGCTAACCATCAGATTATTATCTAGAGCTGTGAAATGTAAGTCAGGATCCTTATTCGCAGTTCATTGGCCAAAGAAAACTCGAGAGCATTTTATGTCATGAATACAATTAGCACTGCACGTCCTTTATGCATGGAAGTAAGTCATCGATCCAATCTGAGCAATGATTAGACGTGATTTCTGAAGAACCTTAAGGTATTTAGCTAGAGATGCTATCTAACTGTCCTGCAATAGATTCATGAACATTACAATAATATTAAGCTTAGTTTTTAAATTGAAGTATAGTTGATATATAATATTGTGGTAGTTTCAGGTGTACAGCACAGTGATTCAGTACTTTTGCAGATTAGATTCCATTATAGGTTATTACAAGATAACGGGTATTATTTCTTGTGCTACACGGTCAATCCTTGTTGCTTACCTGTTTTACGGATAGTAATTTGTGAGCTCGAACTGTTGTCTTCTCATTAGAATTTTCTATAAAGAGGTTTTGTTTTTACGTTTGAAAGCTAAAAGGAACTGCTGTTATACTTGGTTTATACACGCTTCTCTTTTGATAGATAGATCAGTAGATAGAAAGATAGTTAGGTATAGAGAGGGTTAATCAGTTGCTACATAAATCAAGCCACGTTGATCAGCTGATGCAAACAGTATTAATCCAGACTAGTGAAAAAATGGTACTCGTGTTTGGGGGCTGTGGGACATTGGGGAAACTAGACTGAGGGCAAATCTACATCAAAGCCAAGTTTAGGGCACTTCCCTGGTGGCGCAGTGGTTAAGAATCTGCCTGCCAGTGCAGGAGACACAGGTTCGAGCCCTGGTCCGGGAAGATCCCACATGCCACGGAGCAACTAAGCCTGTGCACCACAACTCCTGAGCCTGCACTCTAGAGCCCGCGAGCCACAACCACTGAGCCTCTGTGCCACAACTACTGAAGCCCGCGCACCTAGAGCCTGAGCTCTGCAACGAGAGAAGCCACCGCAATGAAAAGCCCGCGCACCGCAATGAAGAGTAGTCCCCTCTTGCAGCAACAAGAGAAAGCCCGCGTGCAGCAACGAAGACCCAATGAAACCAGAAATAAATAGATAAGTTAAAAAAAAAAAAGCCAAGTTTAGTTCTCCGACCTTGGACAAATCTCCTGACCTCGGTAAATCTCAGCAGCTCCATCTGTACAATAGGAGTAATGGCGGACTTCCCTGGCGGTCCAGTGGTTAAGACTCTGTGCTTCCACTGCGGGGGTGCGGGTTCCAATCCCGGTCAGGGAACTAAGATCCCACATGCTGGGAACCAAAAAAAAAAAGAAAAAAAAGTGAGTAACGGCACTTGCCTTACTAATCCTTCTGGATTCCTGTAAGGATCAAATAAGATATTATTTTCATATAACATCTTATAAAGCCTCTGTAAACCTAAGAGCTACATGAACTATCTATGCTTTGGACATAAAAGACATTAAATAAACGTAGAACTGAGTGTTTGGAGCAGATACATTTTATATACTATTTGAACAGCTTTTATGACAATGTGGGCACAAAGGCCATGTAAAAAAGGTCTATCATTTAGCTAATATGTACGGAGCACCTACTATGTGTCAAGCACTGTTGGAGCACCTACTATGTGTCAAGCATCTCAAGAAGAGATGATGGAAATTTCTGAAAAGGTAATGAACTTGAACGAGGTTAAATGTGAGTACATAGCTGAGTCGCAGACATCTCCTCAAAAGCCTTTGCACTGGGGCGATATCCCTCTCTATCCTCAGCGGGATGGATTAGATTTTCTAAATTTTTTAATTTCTGGGAATTTACAGCCTCTTAAATTCTCCATAGATCTTCAGCTCATCTAGTGTTGGTCCCATGTGAAGTCGTTAGGCTCTAATTCAGTGACAGTGACCGATCTCTGGTTTCGGAGGTGATACTTCTGGAAATAAAAGTAGCCCTGTTCAAAAGTACAACCTTAGACTAACAACTCAAAGAAAAACAGTCTTCAGGAATCTGAACTGACTGTTCAGTTGAGAACTGAAATGTCAACACAGTCGTGGGCTTTACTGCTTTTCCATGGATGTTTAGTTCCTGGTGCCTGGGATATCCCCCGCCTTGGTCTGTCAAGGTCTTGCTAATTCTTCAAGGTCCAGTTAAAGGGTCTACCCCTTGTATTCCATTACACTATTTCTTACGTATAATTCTAAAATTCTATGTTCCGTTATTTCGTGTAATTATTTTGTATACTTTAAAATTGTAAAAGCAAGGGCGGTCATCTTCGTCTCTGAGCTCCTTTTGCTCTCTCACACTAGAAGCAAATCAAATAACCATTGAACTTAACTACCACCACTAAAAACATTGTCTGATATAGGTATGCATACAACATTAGGATTTTTACATACTGGTGACCTCAAAAAAAAGAGCTAAAGCTATTTTAGGTGCTATAAAACAGTGGTATATTGGTTTTATTTTTCTTTTATGAAATTAATTTTAAAATATCACCAGTCTAACTGTTAAATGCCGTATTCTGTTTTTCTCCTTTGTAGTTAATTTTAAGTCTTCATTCTGTACATCTTATGACATACTCTTCAGTAAAAAGCAACACTAGTTCCTACTTTTTTAGCACTGCAGTGGGTACAAAATGAATTCGAGAAGATAGAAGATGGAACACCTTCCAGGAGCCTTTAGCTGTCTGAGACTTATAACAAACCTGGGCGGTCAGCCCCCCAACAAAACAAGCCATTGTGAAAACCCCTGCGAGGTGTGGCACTACCCGATTTGATGCTGACGGGATCAAAGGGGGAAAATGAAGGAGATGAGGAATGTGTCCCACTTTCCCAGGCTCGCTGTGGCACATCATCTCCATTCTAGAAAATGGAGCATTTTATCTCAGGACAAGAGGATGCAGAACTATAACAAAATAGGATGGATAAAATACGCCCAACGCCTTCCTGTTTGAAGTAATTTTTAACCGTTTACTAAATACATTTATCTTCCTATTAGTCTAAGATGTAGAAATAAACTTAAATATTTGTGTTTGTGATAACAGAAAATCAGAAGTTAGGGACAAAAGTTGGGGCAGTTCTGTGTGGTACAGCAGCTGTAGCACCAAGGCACACCCCCGAACAGCTATTGTCACATCTATATGTATAAAACATTAATTTTTCATCATTTGTTTCATGTGGAATGTCTAGCTGTACCTTTTAACATTAGAGACTAGGATAATTTAGTTCAGCTTAATATAATTTTTGAAAGTCTACTTTGCCAGGACTTTTGCTAGGGGTGTGTGTGTATGTGTATGTACCACACATATGTATGGGGGCATGTGTGTGTGTGCATGCGTGTGCACCTATATATTGGAGGATGTTGTTAAGGGAAGGATAAATTAGACATGAAGTCTGACCTGGTGGACCATGTAGATCCCACCAAGGTCAAACAGCTTACCACAGACGATGCAGTATTATGTTATCCATGAGGGATTTCATTAATAGTAGGTAGGATCTCTCATATAATCTTCGAGACATATTTTCCCAATTTCCTTTTATTTTTGTTGTTTTTAACGTGTTTTAAACGTCTATTCTCTTTGACAGGAATCTGTTATCTGTTGTGATTTTTAAAAATATATATATATTTTGCCAAATCTTTGGAAACTATCATTCTTTCAAAGAAGTGATAAATACACGAGTTTTTCAAGATTTGATTAATATTTAACTCTTTAATCCAAGTGTTGTTAAAAAGACTTTTATTTTGGGCTTCCCTGGTGGCGCAGTGGTTGAGAGTCCACCTGCCGATGCAGGGGACACGGGTTCGTGCCCCGGTCCGGGAAGATCCCACGTGCCGCGGAGCAGCTGGCTCTGTGAGCCATGGCCGCTGAGCCTGCGCGTCCGGAGCCTGTGCTCTGCAACGGGAGAGGCCACAACAGTGAGAGGCCCGCGTACCACACACACATACACACACACACACACACAAAGACTTTTATTTTTTATTATTTTTTTAAAAATAAATTTATTTATTTATTTATTTTTGGCTGTGTTGTATCTTCGTTGCTATGCACAGGCTTTCTCTAGTGGCGATGAGCGGGGGCTACTCTTTGTTTCGGTGTGTGGGCTTCTAATTGCGGTGGCTTCTCTTCTTGAGGAGCACAGGCTCTAGGGCGGGCGGGCTTCTGTAGTTGTGGCTCGCGTGCTCAGTAGTTGTGGCTCATGGGCTCTAGAGCACAGGCTCAGTAGTTGTGGCACACGGGCTTAGTTGCTCCGCGGCATGTTGGATCTTCCCGGACCAGGGCTCGAACCCGTGTCACCTGCATTGGCAGGTGGATTCTTAACCACTGCGCCATCGGGGAAGTCCTAAAGAGACTTTTAAACCTCATTTTTCTGGATACACACAAAATAGAGGAACTGGCAGGTTTAAAGAGCTGCTTGGACATTTTAAGGAGGCAATTTAACTCATCGCAGAAATCAAGCCAAAGAAAAACGAGCTGGGTTTAGAAAGATAATCCCCACTCTGCAGAGGTATAACAAGAACTAAATAAAATAGTAGAGGGAAAATTATTTGACCCTGTGCCTTGTGTGTAGAAAATCCACAAATCCTTGTTGCATTTGAATCTCAGGGAAGATGCTTAAGAAAACTCGGTATCACCTGAGGTTCTAAACCTGGAGGAGACCCTGAGTGTGTGCTTTCTACTCAAGCCTGAGGGGAAGGTGGGGGAGATGAGTAGCCATCAAATCAGTAAGGATGCCCATGAAAGGTAATTGGACCTACATTTTTGCATTTCCCTAAATGTTGTTCTAAATTTTGTAGTTTATATTTAAGTGTAATTACTTCACATAATTACTTAAATACAGTGTTAGTATTGCTTATATTTAATGATAGTATTTGATGTATAGCACTGACAGCATTTACTGAGATTATTTAGCTGCCTAGAGAAAAGTGTAACCAAGTAGGAAAGTCAGCCAAATCTTTACCTCAGCTAATTACATTCATTCATTCAATATTATTTATTGAGCGTCTACTTTGTGCCAGGCACTGTGGATGTCAACCGGCTGTGGGGCTTAATTCTGGGAGACACAGATGCTAAGGAACCGGGTACAAAATAAGTGCTTAAATACAACCGTAGGGAGTGCTTCAAAGGAGACGTACAGGGGGCTCAGAGGGTACATGTCAGGGCCCCAGATGGGAAGCTGGTTGGTGGGTATTTTGGAGATGAGCTCACAACCCAGACACCATCAATCAACTCATCACCTACCAGATCCAGCTTCTCCTAAAGATGTGAACACCTTCTCCCTAAAGAAGAAGGAAAGAGTTTACGGTGAGGATGAGTCTACAGGACCACTGCCCTCCCCAACTGATGGGTGATCTAATTGCCAGTGGCAGTAGGGGGAGGAACAAGAGGAAATTCACTCAGTATGAAAGGCACAAAGGAGAGAATCACAACTTGGACTTTTCCATAGACTCAGGAATACACAGGGAATAGTGTAAAGGTGGTATTGGGCTTACTTCAAATGTTACCAAGTGAGGTCTCTGATAACAGAGGCAAAGGTGAGGAGATTTAAAAGAGGTTAAGGGGGTGAGAAAATGTAAGAGAGGTCTAAGGAAAATTTGGAAAAGAAGTGAACGGAGAAAGGGGGAGTATATGATAACATTTCAAGTTACTTGGGACAATTTATGGTTATTCAAATTAATGTACTATTTTTCTGTGGTTAATATTCAATCAAGCGCCCTAAATGTGCTAGGTAATATGTTCTAGGAATACAAGGGTGAACAGATCTTATTCCTGTTTTCATGGAGTTGGCAGTCTATAAATCACAAAGTAAAATAAGTCATAGGAAGAAATGTATAATTAAAATTGGATTCAGCTGGAATCATTGGACTAGTGCTATGAAGGAAATGTATGCACAGCCCTGGGAGAGAATGCTGCAGGGGAACGCCACCCGGTCCAGGCCCCAGGGCATTAGGGAAGTGGTATCTGGGTTGAAAGGTGGAGAAAAAGTATAAGGGTTCACTAGTGGGGAAGGGGCGCTCCAGGGAGAGGGAATACCGTGCACAGAGGCCCTGGGGCTGAAAGAGCGCGAGGCATTGGAGAAACCAAAAGACGTTCAGTATGGCTACAGCTGACAGCAAGAAGGAGTGTAGTCAGTGAGATTGGAGGGTACAGAGGAGTCAGGATTGACAGAGCTTAGTAGACCCAAGACCAATGGGGCTACATTAAAGAACTATAAATAATGTGTTATAATCTGAGTTTTGTAAAGACCATTACTGTTGCTTGAGAAGAACACACTGAAGAAGGGCTTGAATGGATTCAGGAAGACCAGCTGCGATGCTACTGCAGTAGCCTAGTCAATGATCAAGGAAGTGTGAGCTAATGGAGTGGTGGTGGTGATGGTGATGGTGGTGATGGTGGTGGTGAGTGGGTGGATGGTGGTGGTGGTGATGTGGTGGTGGTGTGGTGGTGGTGATGGTGGTGGTGATGGTGGTGGTGATGGTGGTGGTGGTGATGGTGGTGATGGTGGTGGGGTGGTGGTGGTGGTGTGGTGGTGGTGTGGTGGTGGTGAGGTGGTGGTGATGTGTGGTGATGGTGTGGTGATGTGATGGTGGTGATGGTGGTGGTGTGGTGGTGGTGGTGTGGTGTGGTGGTGGTGGTGATGGTGGGTGATGATGTGGTGGTGATGTGATGGTGGTGGTGGGGATGACGATGATGGTGATGGTGAAGATGGAAAGAAGCAGACAAACTAGGCATAGAGTTAGGAGGTAAAGTTGTCAGGACTGGGACAAAGTTCCTGGTTCATAGAACTGGGTGGGTGGTTGGTGTCATTTCCCAACAGAGGGAAACCTGAAAGAGAACCAGCTGGATGTGCCTTTGAGACAAGCAAGTAGAGATGTCGAGCAGGCTGTGCGATATCTGTGTCTGGAGCTCAAGTAAGTGACCAGGGCTAGAGATGATAATGTGAGTGTCTTGGGCTGTGGTCACAAATCAGACGGCCTCGAGAGAGGTTTTAGTGTGAGAAAAGTACAGTGCTTGGGACTAGTCTTCAGGACTTCTAGCATTTAGAGCTTGGGGAAGGGGAGAATGAGGCTGAGAAGGACAGCGTCTGGGCCCCAGCTCCTACGCCCTGAACTCTGGTACCCCAGGATATTGCGTGATTTCTTTTTATGGAAAAAAATGATCTCATATTCTACAAACTCTGATCTGTGTCATTTATATCTTGAGAAAAATCTAGCTGGTTACGCATGGTTCTAGAATCTTTAATTGAACAAAGATGTGTTGATGTGTGATGCATGTAGACCACATCTCTCTCGTGTTCAAAAGCCTTCCAAAATTAAAATATTGCTATTTTATCTCCCATTTCCTGAGTTACAGTGAGGTTGATCACCTTTTCCTTTTCTTATATAAATAGGTAGATGGGAACCACTTTAAAACTTAGGGCGGGGGTAGGGGAGAGGAGAACAGGGGAGGCAAGTTTCCGGCCCCTTTCCCGGCAAAACCTCTCCTCCCTCTTCTCCCATTTTGGGGGGTCTGACCGTGGTTTACCTGGAATAATTCCAGGTAAATAGAAACAATCACCTCACCTGGGGAGAGACTCAAGCTGCAAGGACAGCCTGGACTCTGGGCTATTCGGATGGAAGATCATCTGGGAATGCAGGGTGGAAGGGGTGGTGACCATGTATGTGGGAAGGAAACACCCCAGGATGCCTTTGTGGGTTTGCTCTTGTACTGAAGCAAAGGAGGGGGCCTTGGTGTCACCAAAGCCAAGGAAGATATTTCAAGGAAAGGCCAAGCAAGACATGACCTCAAATGTGTCCGTGGGGTTGAGGAGATCATTTTCCATGGGAGCTGTTTGGGGGTGAAGGGGTTTTAAAGTGAGTGGAGTGGGAGGGAAGTGAAGACATATACAGGAAGTTAGATGACTCTTGTACATTTGATGTAGAGAGGAAGAAAGGGAGGGTGGGAGAAGAAGGGAGGTCTAAGGAAGGTTTTTGGTTTTTTGTTTTTATTGAGATGAGAGAAGCGAGCATATTTAAATCTCTTAGGCAAGGATCCAGTCAGAGTGTGAGATTACTCCTATGAGAAAAAGTGTAAGGAAGAGAACTCAGAAAGTAACATTCCTGAGAAAGAAGGCGAGAATGGGATCAAGGGCCCTGGGGCGCTGGCCTTGAGGGGCAGGAGGAGAGGGAGGTGCAGGCGGGTTCAGGAGACTGCAAAGATGCCCTTGAAATAGGCACTGGGTCTTCTGACCTTGCAAAGGAGGCAACTGAAGTAGTTTAAAAACTAGGTAAAGGAGATCCCTGAAGGTCCAGTGGTTAGGACTCTGCGCTTTCACTGCCGAGGGCCTGGGTTCAATTCCTGGTTGAGGAACTAAGATCCTGCAAGCTGTGTGGTGTAGCCAGAAAAAAAGAAAAAGAAAAAGAAATGGGTAAAAATGTCTCCCCTTGTATTGTGATTTCATGGAGATGAAAAGCCTCTGCCCTAATTATTTTTGTTCCAAAATGAACAATAAATGCGTGCTGAACTGAATCGATAAGAGCCCCACTCTTTCTTTTCTTTTTATTTATTTATTTTTGGCTGCATTGGGTCTTCGTTGCTGTGTGCAGACTTTCTCTAGTTGCAGCGAGCAGGCGCTACTCTTCGCTGCGGTGCGCGGGCTTCTCTTATTGCAGAGCACGGGCTCTAGGCGCGCGGGCTTCAGTAGTTGCAGCACGCGGGCGCAGTAGTTGCGGCGCACGGGCTTAGTTGCTCCGCGGCGTGTGGGATCTTCCCGGACCAGGGCTCGAACCCGTGTCCCCTGCATTGACCGGTGGATTCTTAACCACTGCGCTACCAGGGAAGCCCAATTTCTTAAATCTCTAGTAAATGAGTGTTAAAATCCAAGTTCACATCCTATGGGCTCTTGATTATGATCCATATGATCCAACATATTAAGACATTCAGAACCTTCTTAGCCTGGTGAGAACACATGTTTTAAAGTATATGGATGTTGATATCATGAAGGCCCATCAAACTTACAAACCACGTTATCACTGGTAAATTTTTACTTTAATCCAGTGAAACATAAGAATGTGTGTCTTGGGTGGGTTGTGGGGGATAAATTAGGAGTTTGGGATTAACATACGCACACGACTATATATAAAATAGATAATCAACAAGGACCTACTGTACAGCACAAGGAACTCTACTCAATATCTTGTAATAACCTATAACAGAAAAGAATCTGAAAAAGAATCTGTAAATGTTGATTTAGTCATCCATTTGCCTGATTTACTGGTCAAGTGAGTGCTCTAAGAAAGCCCCAGATTGGTATATTTGCATTTTATAGACTCCTAAAACTAAACTTAGTTTATTTCGTGGTATTCAAGGTACAACATGGTATTCCAGGTAGATTCCTAATTAGGAAGAATTACACATTAGAACACTTGTGATGTAAAACAAAAGCCTACCCTGTTGCACAACCAGAAGGACAACCGCCAGAAGTATTTGATCAGCAGAGAGTATGAATTGTGACTTCCGGTTTCAAAGTAAATGATTATCATAAACAAATAAAGCAGCATTAAAAATTCAAGTATAGGTTTGGCAAATTTCTAATTTCTTTATAAAGCTAGATTCTTGGAGATATAGAATAGCTTCCCTTCCTATTTTTAAAGTTCACCTGCCATTGGCTTAACACGTAAAGTGACCCCTGTTAACAATCTAACGTTAAGTGTGATGTTTGCATTAGGGATACAGTACTTGTCTGAGTCGCTATTGAATGACATCATTAGAATATTCATTCATATCTATTTATATTGATATTAACTTGTTGTCCTGTATTTAATCCCATAAATGCTCTGTCTCTTCTGAACTCAAATCATTGTTGTGTTCTCCTGTTTTAATGCATTTGTATCAATGCTTGGCATGGAGCCTGCCTTATCAGAGGTGCTCAGTGGTTGTTGACTGAACAACTGAGCCTCCCAATAAGACCTTACGTGTCTACACCTGCCTTTCGATGACAGCACCATGACGGGCGCTATGTCCAGCACATCCTTCCATCTCTGACATTGCCAAGCATGCAGTAGATATTCCATCAGTGTTCGTTGATGGCGCGTAATATTATGGCTGTAATTAGTACTGAGTTTGTCTTTAACTAGTAGTATTGCCCTTCATTCATTTTCTTTCCTTAATTTTTGTTCTTTCTTCCACCTGACTTTTCCCCTCCCCTTACTTAGGTCAATTTCTCTCCCCTTGCCTTTTCCTGTGTATTTTTGGTATTAGTCCTTTCATATTTCCCTTTTTCAAGCATATTTTGGTATTAGTCCCTTCGTATTTTGCTGTCCGACTGTCCTAGACGAGGCAAACTAGCCTCTTCTGTTGTAAAGACCCACCGTGTCAATGGCTAGATTAACAAAGTATAGTCAGCACCATGGTGACCCAGCAGGACACTGAAACACTTGCATGTGTTTCGGAATTTGTCAGCTGAGGTCACATCAGGGTGTGAGTGTGTACGTGTGTTCCATCCACAACCCCTGTCCCTACTGTCATAGAGATAGAAGCACGACAACCCTTCTCCTTGTGTGGTTTGCAGTCTCTCCCTTGCCACTATTAATAACATGCTTCTGGCATTGGCAGGGCCTCACGATCACGACGTCTGAGGCTCCCCACATGTCTCAGCTTCACTTGGTTGTTTATTACCCAAAAAAGCAGTGCATTACGTTTTATACTCTGCCGCCATGAACGTTATTTCTTTTTTTTTTGTTTTCTTTTTTTTGCGGTACGCGGGCCTCTCACTGTTGTGGCCTCTCCCGTTGCGGAGCACAGGCTCCGGACGCGCAGGCTCAGCGGCCATGGCTCACGGGCCCAGCCGCTGCGCGGCATGTGGGATCTTCCCGGACCGGGGCACGAACCAACGTCCCCCTCATCGGCGGGCGGACTCCCAACCACTGCGCCACCAGGGAAGCCCTGAACGTTATTTCTTAAATATATTTTGATTTAGCTCAATGGGGTTCATTTATTTTTGTTAAATAAAGTGACAATTATAAGGTTTTGATACGGAGATTCCAATACTCAGAGTAATTCTTGTTTGTATATCCAGACAGTATGTTTTTTAGGGCTGGAGAAAGCAACATGAAGCTGTAATTTGAGTTTATTTGTTTTGCATCTCAACAAACCGTAGCCCTGTGAATAATAATAACTGTTGTCTTTGATAGGATTTTTCTTTTCTTTTTTTTAACAATCATCATTTTTTTTGTTTTAACTTTTTATTTTTTGGCTGCGTTGGGTCTTTGTTGCTGCACACGGACTTTCTCTAGTTGCGGGGAGTGGGGGCTACTCTTCGTTGCAGTGCGCAGGCTTCTCATTGCGGTGGCTTCTCTTGTGGAGCACGGGCTCTAGGCGCGCAGGCTTCAGTAGTTGTGGCACACGGGCTCAGTAGTTGTGGCTCGCGGGCTCTAGTGGGCAGGCTCAGTAGTTGTGGCACACGGACTTAGTCGCTCCACGGCATGTGGGATCCTCCCGGGCCAGGGCTCGAACCTGTGTCCCCCACATTGGCAGGCAGATTCTTAACCACTGCGCCACCAGGGAAGTCCCAGGATTTTTCTTATATTATTTCTAATCTTCACTACTTCCATACAAGAAGATGTTATTCTCCCTGTTCGGATGAGGAAATTGAGGCTTAGCAAGAGTAGGTTACTTGCTTACAGCCATTTAACTAGTGGCTCAGTTACAGAAAAGGAACCCCATACACAACTTCCAAAGAGGAACCTACTTTCTAAATGGGGTGAAGAGTGGTGGGAAGGGTAGGAATGACTGGACAAAGGACAGGCAGGGAAAGTGATTTCTTGACATGCGACGTCCTCTTGGGGCTGCTGTGACCCAGATTCCCATCAGGAGTTTCTAACACCACGGCTAAACGGAGGTAAGAAGCTGGTATAGGGCTTCCGTGGTGGCGCAGTGGTTGAGAGTCTGCCTGCCGATGCAGGGGACACGGGTTCGTGCCCCGGTCTGGGAAGATCCCACATTCCGCAGAGCGGCTGGGCCCGTGAGCCATGGCCGCTGAGCCTGCGCGTCCGGAGCCTGTGCTCCGCAACGCGAGAGGCCACAACAGTGAGCGGCCCGCGTACCGAAAAAAAAAAAAAAAAAAAAAAAGAAGCTGGTATAAAATCATACCCCACTCCAGGAAAAATTTACGATCAGCACAGTAAGTAGAGAGAAAACAGAGATGCAGGGGTGAGGTGAGGAGATTTTAGGGTGGTGCGTGTCTGCAAGCCACTTGTCACCCACACCGGATCACCAGGCATGCCTGTAAAGAATGCGGGTTCCTGGACGTGCTCCAGACCCCCTTTGGTGAATCTGGGACCAGAGGAGGGTGGGGCCTGCGGGTTGACACGTATGGACACTAAGATGTGAAAACTCCTAATATAGGGTAAGGGCCAAGAAGGGGGGGGCGAGTGCTAAGACAGGAAATCATAATGGAAAGCCATGATCATTTAATCTTTCCAGTTCGATCTTCGAAATTTACTCTCAGTGCTTGCTTTGGTAGCACATGTACTAAAAATAATTTGCAAACAAAAAACCAAAAAAATACAATTACTGGTAGTTTAGTGGGATTATTTTTGGAAAAAAATTAGGAAACTATAAAGAAGGTAATGAAAATCACAGAAAGTTCTACAACTAGAGAAAATCCCCACTACTGTTTTGGCTATCTCCTTTCAGTCTTTTTTCACTATTCAAATCTTGATATATTTATATAATTGGAGTCACAGGCTCTACACTCTTTTCTCCTGACATTGTATCTATCATAAGCAAACTTTCAGGTTGCTAAAAATTCTTTGAAAAATTAATGACTGCCTAATATTATCATTTGGATGAAACGACTTATTCAACGATATTTTCGTCGTTGGACGTTAAGTTTCTATTTTTTCCCTATTATATTCAGTATATCAAATACAGCTTTTATTATTTAAAATTCAGCTTTATTAAGTTCACTGATCTTTTTCTTATGTCTCTTAGAAAATTCAAGCAGGTTTCACTACAGAGGTTCTGCAAGATATATAATCCAAGTATTTTTTAGTACTTTGCACCCTGGGGTGCATGTCTATCTGGTTGGGGCCCAAGGGAATGGATCTCCCTGGATGTACAATCAGGGGTCACTGTCCCAAGTCAAAAGGAAAATAATTACTTTCTGTTCGATCTCTAAAACTCTGGCCACCTGCCTGGTATTCCTCTTCAATTTCACACTTTGGAATGGCCTGTGGGCAGACACCCAGACCGGTATCAAACAACAAAGCTGCTAAAATAACCCTTTCACCCACTTTTCACAGGAAGCTAGCCATCTTCAATCTCTATTTAGAGGATTGCTAAAAGTAACTTTTGTCTATGAAAATTATTGTTCTTGTGTCACATTTTTCCAGTATAGCTATCCCTGATTATAAGCCAACAACATCGTGGAATTTATAATAAATATAAGCTAGCTCACCTGAGTCTTCAAGCTTATAGAATTTTAAGCAGAATGTGTTCATTTCCCTGCAAAACTAACCCTAGGCAAATTTTTGAAAAAGACAAAAAAGTGTCTTTGGATTTTTTTTTTTTTTGTGGTACGCACACTTGGGTCTGAGCTTTCTCAGCTGCCACGGGAAGGGGTTGTGCCACTCTGTGGTAAGTTTACTGTATCCATAAGATATAAAATTTCCAGGAATCACGGCCTGAGAAAAGTCTCTTCTGTGGGTCTTCATTTAGGATACTTTTGTGATGTAGTGGACACTGTTCCCAACCACGTCCCTTGCAAACATACAAAGTTGTGTTTCACAGAACTGTCTCTTTTAATGCTAAAATGCTCTTTGGTGAAAGCAGTCTTAGGATAGCCATCTGCAAAAGAATGAAGTTGGACCCTTACCTCACACCATATAAAAAAATTAACTCAAAATGGATCAAAGACCTAAAAGTAAGAGCTAACACTAGAAAACTCTTAGAAAGGATTTCCCTGGCGGTCCAGTGGTTAAGACTCCGCGCTTCCACTGCAGGGGGCACAGGTCCGATCCCTCGTCGTGGAACTAAGATCCTGCATGCCATGCGGCACGGCCAAAAAAAAAAAAAAAGAAAACTCTTTGACGAAAATGTAACAGTAAATCTTGGTGACCTTGGATTTGACAATGGATTCTATATGACATCGAAAGCACAAACAATAACAACAACAGATAAATGGGACTCCGTCAACATTGAAATGTTTTGTGCTTCAAAGGACACAACAAAGGATGAAAAGACCATCTGTACAGTGGGAGAAAATATTTGCAAATGTAAGGAACTCCTTTCTAGAATTTATTAAAACGACTTCTGCAACTCAATATTAAAAAGACAACCCAATTTAAATAATGTGCAAAGGATCGAAATAGATATACAAATGGCCAATAGCTCTTGAATAGTTGCTCGGCGTCATTAGTCATCAGGGAAATGCATATGGAAACCACACAGTGAGACAATAATTCACTCTGAGTAGGATGGCTGCAATAAAAAAAAATCAGATAATAACAAGTGTTAGGATGTGGAGAAATCAGAGCCTCATAGACTACTGGGGAGAAGATACAGTTACTGTGGAAAACAGTGTGCAGTTTCTCAAAAATCTAAACATAATGATTATTTGCAATTCCACTCTTAGGCATATACCCAAGAGAAATGAAAACATATGTCCACATGAAAACCTGTACGTGAATGTCCGTAGCTGTACATAATATCCAAAAGGTGGAGACACCCGAATGTCCATCAACTGATAAACAGATAAATAAGATGTGGGAGACCCATACAATGGAATGTTCTTCAGCCATAAAGAGGAATGAAGTACAGATACAAACTACAACATGGATGAAGCTTGAAAATATTATGTTAAGTGGTGAAAGAAGTGAGTCAAAAAAGACCACATATTATATAATTCCACTTATATGAACTATGCAGAACAGACATATCTGTAGAGACAGAAAGCAGATTAAGGGACTTCTCTGATGGCGCAGTGGATGAGACTCAGAGCTCCCAGTGCAGGGGCCCTGGGTTCGAGCCCTGGTGAGGGAACTAGATCCCACATGCATGCAACTAAGAGTTTGCATGCCCCAACTGAGGAGCTGGTGAGCCACAACTAAGGAGCCCACGTGCTGCAACTAAGACCTGGTGCAACTAAATAAATAAATTTTTTTAAAAAAGCAGATTAATGTTTGCTTAGAACTGGGGGAGAGAGAGACTAGGAAGAGGTTGTAATTGAAGGGTGGTTTTAAATTCGTTTTGGTTTTAGGTGATTAAAATGTTCTAAAATGGATTGTATTGATGAATGCACAGCTCTGTAAGCACTCTAAAAACCAGAACGACTGAGCTGTCCACTTTAAGTGAGTGAACATTTATATCTCAATAAAGATGTTTGCAAAAAAAAAAAACGATCCTAGGAGAGTTTGAAACACAGCAGTCAAGTGCGGCCCTCTGATGGTCTGGCCTGGTCCCAGACAAGTCGAGAATATCTAGCAAAAGACAGGTTGTATATCTTTCTGGAAATCATCTATTAATATCATTTCTCATAAGTGGGCTCTGATAAGAGAGGGGTACCAGAGAGTTCAAGCTACGCTTTCTGGCAGGATCCTAAAATGCAATTATTTTTTGATGATTAAGGATGAATTCAGATGCTTTGGCAATCCAAACTAGAATTCTTTCACAGGGCCTGAAAGTTTAGATATATTCTATTGCGAATGCTTTGAGGTCTTTTGATGACAGCTCTGCTCAGTCCTGAAGACAGGTTTGAGTCAACAGTCAGAATAACTGTTCACAATGCAGAATGAACTTTAACCATTAAGCTAGACGTGGTCTCAAGTCCCACAATGGACTAAAATGTTATAAATTTAAAATTTTCTTAAAGTTCTTAAGTAAAAAAGCTACAGAAACCAAAAAGAAAAATTCTTTTTGAAGACAGGTGTTCAAGGAGACTGTCTGACATAAACTCTGTGTGAGTCATCATTATCTGCGCGGGCTTCATGTTATTTTGTGTAACGTGTGGAGTCCAAACGTCATTATAGTTGCTCCGTCAAAAATAACCACAATATAAAGGGGGGTAAGGCCAAAGGTCGTCTTGTTCTAGGTACCACAACCTTAGGTAAGTCTTCTCCTTGACTCACCCTTCTGGTTGGAAGCGGCTCAGGAGAGGCGACCAGGAGATGGGCAAGACCGTCTCACCCATTCAGAGAGCCCACGTCTGCAGCTGTCAGCACTGCCCTTACGTGGAACCCGGCCTCCATTCTCACGTGCTGGCCTGCTCTGTGTGCTGTCTCCAGGGTCACACTGGAGGAGACCACTCCGGCCCACCTCTGTCACCTCGAAGCTCCACCTCTCTGCCAGTGTATCTGGCAGACGATCCTCGTCTCGGGTTTGGGCCCCCCCCACCCCAAATCAATTATTTTTAAGGCTTCTAAAAGCAAGCAAATACAACTTGATTGCCTACTGCTTGCAGAAGATGTGTAAAGCAAGTGGATAATAATAATGCATTTAAGGTTTCAAAATGAGTTGTTTTCAAAGTGATTTTTCTGCCACGTGAAGGAGAGTCGCATTAGCATATAATGTCAGCAGAGGCTCCGAACTGCACGTCCAGGTGGGGCGACACATAGACCCCGCCACTGCTAGTCATCACGAGAGCCACTAACCTCCCTGGGCCTGATTTCCTCATGTGTAAGATAAAAAGGCAGGATTATTTTATAGTCACTAGGAGATGGTATTTAAGGCATTTTCTAGCTTTAACATTTATAACTATCTTAACTGATCTTAATCAACAGATATAGGGAGAAATCAGAATTGTGATGGAATGCAGAATTTTGTCTCCAGGAAAGAGAGTGGGCTTTCCACTGCAAAGAAGGGCTAAGAAGGATTTGATGCCTACTTTGGATGTCAGAGCTTCAGCGAAAAGTTCACCTTAGGACCCTGACCCTAACCCTGGGGATACAGCTCGAACAGGGGGAGGAACCCACCCTGGCTGAGTAGGAGTCTTTATATGGATAAGTGCTCTCTCCCAGCCCCTGCCTAAGGCTACAGCTGTCCACAGCTCCTGCAGGGTTCTGCTGATAGAACAAAGCACCTACTGACTCTCTCATATTTCAGGCCAGATTCCACCTCATAAATGCCTCATGAATATTTATTGAGCAACTACTATGTACTAGATCCTAAGACTATAGCAGGGGCCAGATTGACATGCTTAGGAGAGATGGGCAAAAAAATAATAAACAAATGGATACTTATACTAATAATCCATATGTTAAGAACTCCTACAGGAGTGAGCAGGTTGTCTGAGGGATGCAGGGGCGGAGAATCATGTGTGTGGGATGGGGACCGACCTAGAGAGTCAGCTCAGGAGGTGACACGGAACCTGAGGCCCGAGGGCCGGAGGAGGCTGGCCCTGAGAGGATGAGGCAGGAGGAATTGGACACAGAGTCCCCAGTGTGGAGAGGCTCGGGGTGTTCCGGACCCATAGAACAGGGAGAGGAGTGAGTGGGGCCCGCAGGAGGCTGAGAGAGAGCCTGGAAATACGGCCAAGAGTCTGGACTTGACTCAGCAATGACAGCCACTGAAGGGTTTCAGAGGAGAGGGGCAGGGCCAGACTGTGGGTTTTTTAAATAATTAATTAATTAATTTGGGGCTGCGTAGCGTTTTAGTTGCGGCACGTGGGATCTTTCGTTGCGGCACTTGGGCTTCTCTAGTTGGAGCGCGAGAGCTCAGTTACTCTGCAGCATGTGGGGTCTTAGTTCCCTGACCAGGGATCAAACTCGCTTCCTCTGCATTGGAAGGTGGATTCTTAACCACTGGACCACCAGGGAAGTCTCAGGACCACGGGTTTTAAGATTACTCTGGAGGTCATGTGGGAAACAGGCAGTGGGGTGGGGGGTGGGGGGGAATGGAGGGAAGGAGAGTCATTCAGAGCTGGTCGTAAGCAGTGAGACAGAGGTTCAATTCCATGTTTCCTCAAAGAGCTAGCCAGTGGCACCATATTATCCATTAGCGTATCTTTCTTTGAACCATCTTAGTTTATATTCTACACCCACCCCCCATATATTGATCTATTTCTGGGTTCTATTTTGTCCATCTGTCGTGTATCCATCCCAGTGCCAAACTGTTTCAACTGCTATTCCTTTATAGCAGCGGTCCCCAACCTTTTTGGCACCAGGGACCAGTTTCGTGGGAAACAATTTTTCCAGGGATGGGGGGCAGGGGCGTGGGCACGGTTCAGGTTGTGTTGTATTTACACCTATTTACGTAGCATTGTATTAGGTATTACAGGTAATCCTGAGATGATTTAAAGTATACGAGAGGGTGTGTGCCGGGACTTTCTTCATGGCGCAGTGGTTAAAAATCCACCTGCCAATGCAGGGGACATGGGTTCTATCCCTGGTCCAGGAAGATCCCACATGTCACGGAGCCACTAAGCCCGTGCGCCACAACTACTGAGCCCATGAGCCACAACTACTGAAGCCCGCGTGCTGCAACTACTGAAGCCCGCGAGCCTAGAGCCTGTGCTCCACAACAAGAGAAGCCAACGCAATGAGAAGTCTGCGCCTGTTAGGAACCGGGCCGCACAGAAGGAGGTGAGTGGCAGGTGAGGGAGCGAAGCTAAATCTGCCGCTCCCCGTCACTAGCATTACTGCCTGAACCATACCGCGACGAAGAGTAGCCCCTATTCTCTGCAACCAGAGAAAGCCCGTGCACAACAGTGAAGACACAACTCAGCCAGAAAAAAAAAAAGGATGTGTGAAGTATCTGCAGATTGGTATCCAAGGTGGGTCCTGAACCAATCCCCCTCAGGTACCCAGGGATGACTCTACAACCAAAGTTCTTTGACACACTTTGCCTAAGAGTTCAAATAAGCCTAAAACTTAGGACTTAGCAGCGTGCCGTGGGAAGGCGTCCTTGATCCTGGGCTGAATCTTTCAATCATTCATTAATTCTCTTGCTCATAATGTCCTACTGTGTGCTAGGAACTGCACGGCGTGGGAGCAGATTAGCAAACCTCAGAAGCCCTGGTCTTTGCTATCTAGCAGACTCTATGGGAAAGCAAAGAAGTAAACAAAAAAGGAATGATATGGCTGAGTAATATTCCATTGTATATATGTGCCACATCTTCTTTATCCATTCATCCGATGATGGACACTTAGGTTGTTTCCATCTCCTGGCTATTGTAAATAGAGCTGCAATGAACACTTTGGTACATGACTCTTTTTGAATTATGGTTTTCTCAGGGTACATGCCCAGTAGTGGGATTGCTGGGTCATATGGTAGTTCTATTTGTAGTTTTTTAGGGAACCTCCATACTCTTCTCCATAGTGGCTGTACCAATTCACATTCCCACCAGCAGTGCAAGAGGGTTCCCTTTTCTAGATTTTTTGATGATGGCCATTCTGACCGGTGTGAGATGATACCTCGTAGCTTTGATTTGCATTTCTCTAATGATTAGTGATGTTGAGCATTCTTTCATGTGTTTGTTGGCAGTCTGTATATCTTCTTTGGAGAAATGTCTATTTAGGTCTTCTGCCCATTTTTGGATTGTGTTGTTTGTTTTTTTGTTATTGAGCTGCATGAGCTGCTTGTAAATTTTGGTGATTAATTCTTTGTCAGTTGCTTCATTTGCAAATATTTTCTCCCATTCTGAGGGTTGTCTTTTGGTCTTGTTTATGGTTACCTTTGCTGTGCAAAAGCTTTGAAGTTTCATTAGGTCCCATTTGTTTATTTTTGTTTTAATTTCCATTTCTCCAGGAGGTGGATCAAAAAGGATCTTGCTGTGATTTATGTCATAGAGTGTTCTGTCTATGTTTTCCTCTAAGAGTTTTATAGTTTCTGGCTTTACATTTAGGTCTTTAATCCATTTTGAGCTTATTTTTGTGTATGAGTCTGTCATACAGAGTGAAGTAAGTCAGAAATAAAAAGACAAATACCATATGCTAACACACATATATGGAATCTAAGGGAAAAAAAATGTCATGAAGAACCTAGGGGTAAGACAGGAATAAAGACACAGACCTACTAGAGAATGGACTTGAGGATATGGGGAGGGGGAAGGGTAAGGTGTGACAAAGTGAGAGAGTGGCATGGACATATATACACTACCAAACGTGATATTGATAGCTAGTGGGAAGCAGCCGCATAGCACAGGGAGATCAGCTCGGTGCTTTGTGACCACCTAGAGCGGTGGGATAGGGAGGGTGGGAGGGAGGGAGACGCAAGAGGGAAGAGATATGGGAACATATGTATATGTATAACTGATTCACTTTGTTATAAAGCAGAAACTAACACTCCATTGTAAAGCAATTATACTCCAATAAAGATGTAAAAAAAAAAAAGGAATGATAGAGAATTACAATGCTTTGCTCTGGAAATCTGAATGCAGTAAACTGTTGACAGAAAGAAAAGAGCAGTTAATCCTACCTGGAGGAGGGGGGGTGTTGGGAATATGAGGTAACACTTGACCTGAGCTTGACATTTGTATCAACTACTGAGATTGGGGAAGAAGGTATGCTTATCGCATTTACAGAAAATACAAAACTTGGAGAAACATGTCAGGTGACAAACTCAGGAATTAGAAAAAAAATTGTGATAGTTATACTTTTAGGAATTTATATAAAGGAGACAATTGCACAAGTACAGAAAGACTGTTTATCATGACTCTGTGTATAAGAGTGTAATTTGGAAACTTGTTCATTAAATTTGGCTTCACGAATGCAACAGACTACTACATAACCATTAAAATTAATGTTGTAGTTCTGTATTTATTCCCTGAAAAGATATAGATGGTGAGAGAAAATAGCATGTTTCAAAACAGAATATAGTGTAGTCTTATATTAAAAAAATGTTCATTCGTATCAATATGCATGGAGTTTCCTTTTTCTTTGGCTGTGCTGCACGGCTTGTGGGATCTCAGTTCTCTGACCAGTGATTGAACCTGGGCCATGGCAGTGAGAGGGCCAAGTCCTAACCACTAGACCACCAGGGAACTCCCAGAGTTTCCTTTCTTTTTAAATTTTTTAATTTTTAAAATTTTTGGCTGTGTTGGGTCTTCGTTGCTGCACACGGGCTTTCTCTAATTGCGGCGAGCGGGGGCTACTCTTCGTTGCGGTGCACAGGCTTCTCATTGCGATGGCTTCTCTCGTTGCAGAGCACAGGCTCTAGAGCGCAGGCTCAGTAGTTGTGGCCCACGGGCTTAGTTGCTCCGCGGCATGTGGGATCTTCCAGGACCAGGGATCAAATCCGTGTCCCCTGTATTGGCAGGTGGATTCTTAACCACTGTGCTACCAGGGAAGTCCCCAGAGATTCCTTTTTTAACTAACAAAAGTGAGATTATACAGTTTGGTAACATTCGTTTTTATGTATTATGCCATAGACCTCTTTCTAGACTTAAAAATGACAAAACGTAATTATCCATGCAACTGTAAACTTAGTAATAAATGACGTTTGTTTTGTTTGATACCATTATAAAAATAAATTTGTATGCTTTTAAAAATGTAATCACTCCTAGGGAAAAGAATTTGGGGTGATTTTTTCCTTTCCTCTTTGTACTTTTACCATCTGATTTTTTTTTACAATGAACAAATATTTTTTAAAAAACAATAAAGCACTTTTAAAATCATAAACAGCTGCTCTACCTACCAAAACAAAGATGAAACTCTGATTTCATATCCTCCAAATGAAGCAGACAAGAGAGAGGAGGGGGGCTTCCCTGGTGGCGCAGTAAAGATGCATCCTCGGTGACCCCATATTCTGTTCACTTCTGACTACATCTCCGTTTTATCAGCTATTTTAAACTATGATTTCAGAGGGGAGGGATAAATTAGGAGCTTGGGATTAATAAACACACACTACTATATGTAAGATAGATAACCAACGAGGACCTACTATATAGCACAGGGAACTCTAGTCAATATTCTGTAATAATCTATATGGGAAAAGAATCTGAAAAACAATGAATATATGTATATGTATAACTGAGTCACTATTCTGTACACCTGAAACTAACACAACATTGTAAATCAACTATACACCAATAAAATTAAAAAAAAAAACTACTACAATCTCATAATCCTTAGTTGAAGTAGCCTATGTCCCACATTTAGGAGCTCATGCCAAAGAAACCGAGAAATATATCTTGCTTAACAATCTCATGTCTTCCCACTTACAGTATTTGTCTCAATGAAGGAAAGTTTCGTTAATAATAGACACACAGCACCGCCTGAAATTGGCAATTATTCAATTCCCTTCCCCTGACGACCCATTAGAATCACTCAGCGGGTCTCCTATTGATTGTAGCGCCCTCTCTTGGCCAGGATACTTTTCTGTGAACCACTCGTGTCTACAACAGTTACAATAAGGTTAATATGTTATTAATAAGATTACTGTAACACAGCTACTTAAAGATGGCCATTTTGACAAAGTATTCAGTGCAAGAGACATTCTAACCCCTTAAGGCCATCCCTGAACCTTAATTCTTTTTTTTTTAATTAAAAAATTTTTTTTAACATCTTTATTGGAGTATAATTGCTTTACAATGTTGTGTTAGTTTCTGCTATATAACAAAGTGAATCAGCTATATGTATACATATATCCCCATATCCCCTCCCTCTTGCATCTCCCTCCCACCCTCCCTATCCCACCCCTCTAGGTGGTCACAAAGCACCCAGCTGATCTCCCTGTGCTATGCAGCTGCTTCCCATTAGCTATCTCTTTTACATTTGGCAGTGTATATATGTCAATGCCACTCTCTCACTTCGTCCCAGCTTACCATTCCCCCTCCCCGTGTCCTCAGGTCCATTCTCTTACATATGTGTCTTTATTGCTGTCCTGCCCCTAGGAACCTTGTTAGCATATGGTATGTGTTTTTCTCTTTCCGACTTACTTCACTCTGTACGACAGGCTCCAGGTCCAACCACCTCATTACAAATAACTCAATTTTGTTTCTTTTTATGGCTGAGTAATATTCCATTGTATATATGTGCCACATCTTCTTTATCCATCCATCTGTTGATGGGCATTTAGGTTGCTTCCATGTCCTGGCTATTGTAAATAGAGCTGCAATGAACATTTTGGTACATGACTCTTTTTGAATTATGGTTTTCTCAGGGTATACGCCCAGCAGTGGGATTGCTGGGTTGTATGGTGGTTCTATTTTTAATTTTTGAAGGAACTTCCATACTGTTCTCCATAGTGGCTGTATCAATTTACATTCCCAGCAACAGTGCAAGAGGGTTCTCTTTTCACCACACCCTCTCCAGCATTTATTGTTTGTAGAGTTTTTGACAATGGCCATTCTGACCGGTGTGAGGTGATACCTCATCGTAGCTTTGATCTGCATTTCTCTAATGATCAGTGATGTTGAGCATCCTTTCCTGTTTGTTGGCAGTCTGTATGTCTTCTTTGGAGAAATGTCTGTTTAGGTCTTCTGCCCATTTTTGGATGGGGTTGTTTGTTTTTTTGATATTGAGCTGCATGACCTGCTTGTATATTTTGGAGATTAATCCTTTGTCAGTTTCTTCATTTGCAAATATTTTCTCCCATTCTCAGTGTCGTCTTTTCGCCTTGCTTATGATTTCCTTTGCTGTGCAAAGGTTTTAAGTTTCATTAGGTCCCATTTGTTTATTTTTGTTTTTATTTCCATTTCTCTAGGAGAATGAGTTTGGGAGTGTTCTTCCCTCTGCTGTATTTTGGAAGAGTTTGAGAAGGGTAGGGGTTAGCTCTTCTCTGAATGTTTGATAGAATTTGCCTGTGAAGCCATCTTGTCCTGGGCTTTTGTTTGTTGGAAGATTTTTAATCACAGTTTCAATTTCAGTGTTTATGATTGGTCTGTTCCTATTTTCTGTTTCTTCTTGGTCCTGAACCTTAATTCTAACATGTACTCATCTTTTGTCCCATTCCTGAGTCTGGCCCCATCACAAAACCTTACCCACCCCCTTATTCCTATTTCGTGACAGTCCAAGCTCCTCCTAACTCTCTCCCATTGAGAAAAGGGTGTGGTTCTTCAGGAAACTGAACTCAGAAGGTAGTAGGTGGGAAAATAATCTCTCTTCTCTCTCTGGGTCCCCTTTCTTACATACAGAAATCTGAAAGGCAAGGTGTCAAATGAAGAAGGGGTAAAGGAAGATGCTAAAATAGTGCTCCCGTGTGAAGGCAAGCCATTGGCTAGGATGGGATACAGTCTACAAATTCCTGATGGGAAGATCATTTTTCAAGCGAGATTATTTATTGCTTGCTCTTAATCTCTGTTTGTTTCCTTTCTATTATATTCCATAATGAGAAAACATTTATTTGATCTTGCTTAGAAGTTTTATTTCCACTGGAGGATCATAACTGATTCACTTATTGATTTGTTGATTTCTTTAATCATTCATTCACTGGTCCATCACACACTTACTGAACATCGGGTTCAGTAGCAGGAACCTGAGACAGAACAAGATGCAGACCTGCCTCCCAGATGCCCACACTGCACACTGCAAACTGGGTGGGATCTCCATCCTTGATGCCCTTGAAACTTTAAGGTCAAACTCGGGACAGTAATGCTGTGATCTCTACCAGCAATTCTCTTCCAAAGGCCAATCTTAAAGAAGTGGGTTTTTATGAAGACGGCAGCTCTCTGGTAAACTCCTATTCATCCTTTGAAACTTATGTAAGACACTTAGGATATTGCCTGGGATCTTATCTAGTACACGTTCCCTGGTTTGTCCTGTTGCTGTAGGATAACGAATAATCAATCCCCTGGACAACTTGGGTGCTTTGTTGTTTATCTTTCCTTCTCCTCTTCCAGATAGTTAAGCCCTCAAGGAGGGACTGGATTTTCGCATTACTGCACCCCGGCACCTGGGAGCGAGCTGGGAACATAGTTGGCCTGTGATGAACATCTCCAGAAGTGGTGCTGGAGCTGCCTCTCTGTTCAGATATCTCTCCGCAAACTGTCTAGATACCATGTGCTCAGACTTGCTGAGTAGCAAGAGAAGAGAACCTTAGAGGAAACCTTTCTACATTAAGGGACAGTTATTTTCATTTTCTTAAAGCAGCATTGTCTCTCTTCCATTCCCAGCTAACACATGGGATTTCTTCTTGATGGGAACAGCTGACCGTAAATCAGTCATTTCTGCACATGTCTGTCCTTTGTCCAGAGCACTGCAGAGTGGAATCCCTGTGTTTAGGGAGTCGGTCCTCTGCACCTCATTTACTGTCCTGAGCTAGAAAAAGGAGTCATTACCATGAAGTCTGTTATTCCAGGTAACCTATACTGATGCTGCTGAGGTTTTATCAACTGAAAATGAGAGCTCGTGTTCAGTTGCAGAGGGAGATACTCATGGGATGAGGCAGAAATTGGGACATGGTGCCACTGGGTCTCGCTCTCTCCTCCCTGGGTACAGTTCCGTGCATGTTGAACACATGCTCTACTCTTTAAAAAGTACCACGGTGGTTAACAGAAGCACAGTGCCCATCATTCTTCCATCTAATTCCGTGAGAAGGGAAATGCACTTCGACCTGGGTTTGAATTCCTGGCTCTGTTACCTACTTACCTATGAACTTGGGCAAGTTGGTTGACTTCTCTGAGCCTCTTTGCTTTTCTATAAAAGGGTTATTTGGGGGAATAAATGTGGTTAAGTACATAACGTGTCTAGCAGACACCATAGGCACTGGATATATGCTAGGTCCTCTTCTGTTTTTCTCAGCTCCTGGGAGATACTGAAACGATCACTGTATAAAACCAAACCAGGACTTCCCCGGCGGTCCAGTGGTTAGGACTCCACGCTTTCACTGCTAAGAGATTGGGTTTGATCCCTGGTCCAGGAACTAAATTCTGGCTTCCAAATTCCTGAATACTTCACCCCAGGAGCTGTGGTCACATTCAGAACAACCTGTGTTACACCTGGATTGGGGTCCCAGTACCCCACTGTGGGCGCCAGGACTGGACGCTGTGTCTCTTTGGGTCCACAGAGGCCAGTTTCCCTCTAAGTAAGTTCCTTGCTCAGCTGGACGTTGATTCAGCTTTTGCCATGTACGTTGACAAATGCCTTTCAGAATACAAACCACAAGCTTGTCAAAATCATATTCTGCATTCCTTCAAACTCAAATACTGAAATTTATACATTATCACTTTTGGCAGAAACTCAAGTTCTCTGTAGATCTGCTTATGTTATGTTTCTCAGCAAATAATATTGTGAAAGTTCATGTTTGTCTAATAAAGGTTTCTTGTTTCAAAATCAGTTTATTAGCCTGTTTCCTTATAAATGTTTTTTTAAGTTCATTCTTGATGGTTTTTCCCTAAATTTTTCCAAGCTATTGAAGGGAGGCTGACTAATACATTATGTACAATGTAGACAAAACTCTGAAAGGAAAACAATTTAACTGAAATTTAATGACAATGCAAATGTGTTTGTGGTATGTTATTATGTGATACAGCAGTTATTATATGAAAAAAGCAGAAAGTACAGAATGAGCTCTCCTTCCTTTTTAAATAGAATGTATGTACATATTTAGGCATGAAAAAAAGACTAGAAAGGTACGTACCAAACAGATAGCAGTGGTTATCCCTAGGGTGTAAAATTACAAATTACTCAAGTTTTTTTTTTTTCCTAATTTTTAATTTATGAATCACCTGACAGGTAGTCTGAAATGGGCATGTGTCCCTTGTTTAACAGAGGGTGAAAAAAAACCCAGTTATTTTAAAAAATATATTTAAGATATGTTCTAATATAGTATAAAATATATTATTTATATTATTAATATAATAAATATATTTTATCATATAAGATATAATGTAAAATATAGTATTTTAAATATTTTTTAAAATCTGACTTTTAAATTAATAAGCCGGATGGACGATGATGTTAATGTTATTTACATGCAAAGAGCTCTTACAAATCAGAGGACTCAAGTGCCTCAGTAGAAATATTTATAAAGGGCCTGAACAAATAGTTCACAAAAGAAGAAATTTCAATGTCCAACACAGGTATAAAAAAACTAGACCTTATTCTATTTTAATATATCTTATATTTAACCACATATATACCTTTTCCAGTGTTCTTTTTTTTTTTATTTTTATTTATTTATTTAGGCTGTGCCGGTTCTTAGTTGTGGCATGAGGGATCTTCACTGCAGCATGAGGGATCTTTAGTGGTGGCATGCGGGATCTTTGTTTTTAGTTGTGGCATGCAGACTCTTAGTTGCGGCATGCAGACTCTTAGTAGTGGCGTGTGGGTATCTTTAGTGGCGGCATGTGGGATCTAGTTTCCCGACCAGAGACTGAACCTGGGCCCCCCTGCATTGGGAGCGTGGAGTCTTACTCACTGCACCACCAGGGAAGTCCCCAGACCTCATTCTGAATCAAAGAAATTGGAATTAAAGACAACAAACCTCATCAAATTTTCATTAACTGCTTAATGCTGCTGCAGAGGAGTAGGATGGTAACAAGAGTCATCACTGATTGAGTACTTGCCTACAGGCAGGCACTGAACGAAGCCCAACAGCTTAAGGAAGCTGTATGTGATGACTTCGAAGCCAAACCGGGCCCTGCCGACTAGAAACCCCAGGCCATGGATTCGTGGGGCAGAGAATTGGAACATTAAGACTCCTGAAAAATAGTGTCAAGTTGCTTTCCAGGAGTTTGCATCAAAGCAAACCCTCTCGCCAGCTTGTCAGATCCTACCTTCTAGGAATTTACCTCCCGTCAAAGAAAATCATCAGAATGCAAACAAAAATAAATACAGAAGCATGCAAAAGCGAAGCGTGTAAGTTAAGAGAAATAGTGAAATAAACGATATTATATCCTATTTTGCTGTCCTTAAACATGGCTATTTTGAGGAATTTTTAACGACCTAGCAAAATGCTCATGATTTAGTATTTTAAGCCAATAAAACACTCCAGCCAGATAACCATTTGGAGAAGCCCACAGTTGATAAGCCCCCAATCCCAGGTACAGAGCTTCCAGACAACTTTTTTTGTGTCCTACTCTTAAATATATATAAGAGAAAACTTAAAAAAAAAAGACAACTGCAAATTGTATAATTAATATCACCGGTATCCATGAAATGAGACTAAGATACTGTTAAAAGAAAACATTCAGAGAACAAAACAGAGTTTTTGAAAATTAAAATAATATGGCATGGCAAATTAAAAACTCAATTAAAAAAGGTAAAAGGTAAGAAGATGAAGTTGAGAAAATACCCCAGAAAGCAGAATAAAAAGATAAAAAGATGGAATGTGAGAAGAAAAATGAAAATTAATGATTCTATGCAAGATACCCAACATTTAAATAATAGAGTGTTTAAAGTGGGATGGGGGAGAGAGAAATTAGGGGAAAGAGAGGAACTGATCAAAGAAATAATTTAAGATAATTTCCCAGATATGAAAGATAAGAGTTTTCAGACCGAAAGGGCCTCCAAGTCCCAGCTCAGTGAGTGAGACTTCGCCCACACCAAGAACATCATCAATACCTGAAACTAATAAAATACTGTAAGTCAACTATACCTCAATAAAAATAAATAAAATAAAGTTTAGGGACTTCCCTGGTGGTCCAGTGGTTGGGACTTCGTCTTCCAATGCAGGGGGTGTGGGTTCGATCCCTGGTCGGGGAGCTAGGATCCCACATGCCTTGAAGCCAAAAAACAAAACAAAACAAAATGATACCAAACCAAAACATGAAACAGAAGCAATATTGTAACAAATTCAATAAAGGCTTAAAAAATGATCCACGTCAAAAAAATCTTAAAGAGTAAAAAAGTTAAGTTTAGAAAAATAAATAAATAGAATATCAGTCAACACTGGGAATGATGAGGAACAAGCTTTCAGATAGAACAAAGTAGTTTTCACAAAAAGGCTCAAGAATAAGAATGGCATCCAGCTCTTAATAGCAGCCCTAGAAACCGGAAGATAACAGATAAAGGCCTTCAAACTTCTGAGGGAAAATCATTTCCAGACTAGAATTCAGAACTAGCCACTGAGCATGAGGGAAAAACAGACATTTTCAGATGTGTGTGGTAACAGCTTTGCTTCCCGTTCACCCTTTCTCAGGAAGCTACTGAAGGATGTGCTCCACGAAAAAAAAGGAGTAAACCCAGAGAGAGGAAAGCGAGGGTCACTGAGTGGAGTGGGGCTAAGGAGAGCCAGGTCCACATTTTCCACTGTGGAATGAAAACTGGAGATTAGGAAGTAGTAATATAAGCATATTAGTTAGACGTGTTAAGTATGAAAATAATCAGCTAAAAGAGTGAAAATTGGTTGCCCCCGGGGAATGGAAAACTGGAGGTGGAGGTCAATGTTTTTATTACAGGTCTTGGAGAACCATTTGACTGTATAAACGCTGTCCATGTATAACTTTGAAAAGAGTAAACCCTCAATTTAAAAATTCACGTGGGGGTTTCCCTGGTGGTGCAGTGGTTAAGAATCCGCCTGCCAATGCAGGGCACACGGGTTCAAGCCCTGGTCCGGGAAGACCCCACATGCCGCAGAGCAACTAAGCCCGTGAGCCACAACTACTGAGTCTGAGCCCTAGAGCCCGCGAGCCACAACTACTGAACCCGTGTGCCTAGAGCCTGTGCTCTGCGACAGAAGAAGCCACCGCAATGAGAAGCCCGCGCACCTCAACGAAGCATAGCCCCCGCTCGCCACAACTAGAGAAAGCCTGCGCTCAGGAACAAAGACCCAACGCAGCCAAAAATAAATAAATAAATTTATTTTTAAAAAATTCACGTAGATAATATCATTACTCACTGAAGGGAGCCATGTTAATATGATTTGAATGTATTGCTTTCTGATGATCTAACTTCATACAGAAATAGCACTCAGAGAATCTAGGAATAGCTGACAGATATCCTAGGCCCCGTCTCACAACTATCAGTTGTCCCGGAGGCCTTTGGCAAGTGTTGGGCTGCAGTCAATGGATGCTTGAAACCCCATCAAGTGCCTGAAGGGCCAGTATTCTGTGCTGTCAGTGGAAGGGCTGCCAAGGGGCTCAGAAGCCAAGAACATAAGGCCGAGCTGTCCTTCTCTGGCCACACCAAGCTCTGCATCCTCCTGTGGGCTGTGTGTTGACACGTTTGTACACGGGTGTGAGAGGCGGAGTACATGCAGGTATGCTTCTGGATATTCTCAGAGCTCTCTAGAAGCCCAGAATCTTGCTGCAGTAGCACAGAAGCCATTATTTCAGCCTGGAGAACTCTGGCCTGAAGAAGGCAACCTAATAGAGCTCTCAAGATGTCACACGGAGGCGTCCCGAGGATCTGAGTGTCACTGACAAAATGATTTTACAGCTGCTTTCATGTTAAAGTCATTCTACTGGATGCAACACTCTCATGGTCTATATATTTGATGCCAACTTGCTGCTTCCTACTCTCCTGTCAATGGGATCAGCTGCTTTTGAGGTCAGCTCCCACGTGAGAGAGAGCTCTCCAGGCCATTGGCTGAGCGGTCGGAGCTCCGTCAATGCATAGAATAACTGTTATTTAATTTAACTAGAGAGTAAAAGAATGAGGAACCTACAACCAAGCCTTATTTTATACTCTTTAGGAGTGAAGGTGCTTGGGCCTGATGTCAGCAGTACTATTATATGAACAAATTTTGAAAAAAGAATGCCTACTGGTCCAGGATTTGGGGACAATTGAGTTACTGTTTACAGAGCCAAGAACTGGAAGTCTGGTCACGCCACAGAGATCCAGGCTATCCTCAGCTACCCACGGTGAAACAAAACGGAATGTCAGCTGTCGTGGACTCACTGCTCTTTAAAGCTGCTTAATCTTCTCATGAGATTTTAGGTTGAGTCCAAAAATTTAACTACAAACTTCAAGATGTTTGGCAGAAATAGTAGATCTAGTCAGCTTCACCTTTTAAAGATGGGTTAGATGAGGTTTTGAATCCGGCTTAGGAATTTGTGATTATACGCTATCTTCTGTAACAAATTCACCCATGGGCTTCCCTGGTGGCACAGTGGTTAAGAATCCGCCTGCCAATGCAGGAGACATGGGTTCGAGCCCTGGTCCGGGAAGATCCCACATGCCGTGGAGCAACTAAGCCCGTGCGCCACAAATACTGAGCCTGTGCTCTAGAGCCCATGAGCCACAACTACTGAGCCCGCATGCCACAACTACTGAACCCGTACACCTAGAGCCCATGCTCCCAACAAGAGAAGCCACCGCAATGAGAAGCCCGTGCACCACAACGAAGAGTAGCCCCCGCTCGCCACAACTAGAGAAAGCCTGCGTGCAGCAACGAAGACCCAATGCAACCAAAAATAAATAAATTAAAAAAAAAAAAAGAAATTCACCCATTAATTTTTGGTCTACCATACAAAGTAGGCGAAGATGAAAACTGTAAGTGTAAAAGAAAGAGAAGCAAATGTGAATAAGCCATTTTATTTGTTAAGTGGAAGAATGCTACAGCAGAAAAATGCCAACTAGGAGCCACGAAATCTAGGTTCTGTCTTCACTCTGCTACTTTTGTTTTGTAACATTGGGAAAATGACTTATTTTTTAATTTTTAGAATGGGAAGTAGTGAGGCCAAAATAAGATCATGCTTCATAAAAGTAATTTACAAAGTATAAGGTACTATGCAAATGTCTACAAGGAATAAATTAAATATCAGGAAGTGGAAAAGGGAACTTGCATGGGCGAGCCTCGGGAGCTCTGGCTCCTATAAATACAATGACCAGGGTTAGATTTAAGGGGAATTTCCAAACATTTTGGACTTGTGCCTTCTTATTGTTGATTTTTAAAATTTCATACTTATTCCACCTTTCAAAAAGTTCTTTTGGGGGGACATACATATAATAACACCACCGAATTTTACACCAACTGGTGTACGTGTAATAGAGGAGCCCTTGAATTTGATGAGACGGTCTGGAGACTAGAAATCTGAAAGTTGAACATTTGGGCAATGGAAGCATTCAGCAACACATGCTCACAGTATGAGTTCAAGAGTATTTGTTCAGGGAATGTAGGTCCTGATGAAGTTCTACCTGAAGGGTACGTCAGGCCAGTTTAACACCTTGACCTGAGAAACTACTGAACTATATACTCTAAGTTCAAATGATACGTGTTCCAAGAACCATAGTTGGCTTTTGGAAGAAGACGCAACTCGATTCAACATGCCAATATTGTTAGGTTTTCTTTGTTTTTAGAGTTTTTCAACAGACCATGGTAATCGCTCAGTGAAGTTGTTTGCCTGGAACAATTTACCTGAATTCCACAGAAGAGGCTACTGCAGCCTTTTCTGGGTTTGTAGCAACAACTTGTCTCCCCCATGTTCTGTTTCCAGATGGCAAAATAACACGATGCCCCTGGTGTCCTTAGACTGTCCACGCCATGTCATTATCTTCCAGACGCGACAGGAAGTATGGAGGTCGTCATTAGCTCTGATCTTCTGGGATGTTCTAGGAAACTTAACAGGTTGTCAGTTTCTGCTAAAATGTTAAGCTACTTTTGCAAAACTCTCCTGCAAGTGTGTAGTGACATCTCTTTAAAATGCAAGTGGAAGTCTACATTTATGACAGCTAGAGATCACAGATAATTAGTGGAGCAGCGACCCTGGATACTTTAGATTTATTAGGTTTTTATGTCCATGGGGTCCTTTTTTATATTATTTGGATTGGTGGTTCTGACTACAAAAGAAACACAAAGCCACTGGAGAAATAAGAGAAAGAAAAAAATGCATGAAAAGGACATTTCCTTACATTTTACCACGTAGTAGCAACATTTAGGTATATTTTTGTCCACTTTTTTCTATGCATACTATTGTATCATTGTGATTATATTATGATACAAATTTGTATGCAGATTTTTGTCATTTAACAGCCTAGAATGTTTATTGCCCCATACTATTAAAAATCTTTTAAGGGAATTCCCTGGCGGTCCAGTGGTTAGGACTCAGTACTTTCACTGCCGAGGGCCCGGGTTCAATCCCTGGTGGAGGAACTAAGATCTGGCAAGCCTTGTGACCAAAAAAAAAAAAGAAAAGAAATCTTTTGAAATATATTTTTAGAAAATATATTTCTGATAATAAGAGAAGTAGAAAAATTTGAAAAATATATAGTAGTATATGGAAAATTTAAATTACCCATAATCCTACAACTCAAAGTAATCATCATTAATACTTTGCCATATTTCCTTCTTTTCTCTTTAAATGCATTTTCTTTTCCATAGCTGAGATAATACTTTTTTTTTTCTTTCTTTCTTTTTTTTTTTTGCGGTATGTGGGACTCTCACTGTTGTGGCCTCTCCCGTTGCGGAGCACAGGCTCCGGACGCGCAGGCTCAGCGGCCATGGCTCACGGGCCCAGCCGCTCCGCGGCATGTGGGATCCTCCCGGACCGGGACACGAACCCGTGTCCCCTGCATCGGCAGGCGGATTCTCAACCGCTGCGCCACCAGGGAAGCCCTAGCCTGTTTTTCTTCACTCATGTATCTTAAATACTTTCCCACATTATTAAAAATTTTTCATAAAAAATATTTTTAATGTCTTAAAATGTTCTATCATATCAATATACTTGCTTGTCATATCAGTATGTCATATATTACCAATATATTTCCTTAAACATTCCTCTCTTTAGTCAAGGCTTTTTCTAACAGGTTAAATCTTTCCTTGAGTAATCCAGGAGTCGAGTTTTATGTTAATTTTCAATAAAGAATCAAATAGCTTGGGAAATTCACATCAAAGCTACGAAAGAGAAAACGGGTCATTATAAATACGAAGTCAAGAGGTAGTCATTCTTAACCACAGGTACCGCGCTGGGCTTTAAATATTTGCTGAATGTACATTTGTTTCTAATCTTTTCCAAAGAGGGTTTGAGATGGTTTATAGAGATACTCAGAAATTAGGACAAAGTACAAAGGTGCTAACGGCAGGCCACACATTTGATCCTGAGCATCCAGTGGCCAAAGCAAGTTAATCTTAAGAGTCACAGTTTCCTTACAATGAAAACCAAGTTCAGCTCAGAAGGGCAGCTTTACCTGGTATCGAGACCTAAGAGAATTCTTTATAAAAGAGTGCAAGCTGCGGGCGTGGTGTTAATGGGGGCTGTACATGAGTCTAGGAGCCAGGGGGTCTGAATTCCAGTTTTGGCTTGGCCACTGACCAGCAGTGCAAGCTGGGTAAGCCACTAAGTCACTCTTACAGCCTCTCTTTCTGTCATTTAGTGGTCATTTTAAGTACCCCACTATGTTCCACTAAGATTATAAAAGCAAATAAGAAGTTTGTGTCTGAAGGAGCACAGATCCTGATGGTTTGAAAACTCGGCAGAAAGGTTATAATAAAGTTAGAAACAAATCTGTGCATGTTCCATTTGACACCGGTGACTTTTAGGTTAATCCAGACACCAAACAGCACCTCCTGTAAAATTCCATTATGTTTGTCAAAAATCAATGTCTTGAATTAGGAAATATTAAAATTTTAATAGGATTGAATTGACTAAAGTATCAGTGAAGCAACCATAGCTGGGGGATGGTAATTGTATTACATAGAAAACAGAATATGCACAGAATAGGAAGGTCTGTGGTATTCTCACTCACTTTTGTAATTATAATGTGGGTTGTTTTGCAAAATCTGGTCCAGCAGAGAGTTGTTTTTTAAATTGTACACTTTGTCGGAAAACCAACCCTCTCTTTCTTTTTTTCCCTACATCCACTCATGTACTTTCCTGGCAAAACAGTCTGGCTAAGCCCCTTTCAGTCTCCACCCGATGACCCTAGTGTTCACATTATTATCACAAATCCCCCTTTGCTGTTCCACCTTCAAGTTTAAAATATTCACGTTTCTTTGACACTGATGTTTCTTTGGTTTCTTGTATCTAGTCAATCAAACTTCACAATTTTATTTTCTGAAGAACACGTTCAGATTTTTCATTCACCTCTGTTCTCACTCCTTGCCTTCATTCTGGTAAACTCTCACTTGGGATTTTCCAATATCTTCCTCATGTGGTCCTCTGCTTCCTTTCCTCCGCTCCCCCTTCTAATTATTCTTATGTACCTTTACATTATTGGCCTCTACGGTGATTTACTTCTTAGAATTCCTTTAATAATTCTGCCATTTTCCAGAGTAAATAACTACTTTGGACATAACGGAAAACTACAAAGATTCTAATCAGGATTTTCCATCCAAGCAGGTTTTTTCACATAATCTTTGTCTCTCGGGCAGGAGATGTCTCATTGGTCGCTATGATATTCTCTCCTCTTTTAAGACTCATAATCCCAACTCACCAGGGATCCTTTAATATTTAACTTTGCATTCTTTTAATTCCATAATCCACATGTATTAGCCTTTCTGCAGTTTTAAAAAATGCTCGATAAACTTATTTAGGATTCAAATCAACATTTCAAAGCAGACTTAACTCATTGGAAACATTATTAAAGCAGAACACCAAATTGGTCAGATTCAAAGCAATATTATTTCTTCTGTTCATTGATAGTTCATTATTTATTTTGCACTTATTAATTTTTTCAATTTATGTGTGTCTGTATGTCTTATATACGGACTTATTTGTTTTGCTCTCCCACTAGGTTGTGAGTCCTGGGGACAATGACCACGTCTGCAGTAAACACTTTCCGGGGGAGCCGACATTCCTGTCTTATCCCTCCCCCATGGCTCTATCCCAGTAGTCTGAATGGAAGAGACCACCTTCTATTATGAGCTCGTTTTTCTGGTCACAGGACTGGCTAAGGGGAAAGACTGTAAACTAGTGTGAACCAATCAAAACAGTCCACTCCTCAGACCACCGTGATTGGTCCACTGAGGGACATGTGACTCAAACGGAGCAGAATCCTATCTCAGGACTTCAGAGAGAAAAGACGTTTTTGCTGTTGTCTATAGAGCCACGAGAATGAGAGCCTGGACCTATGGGGCACAACATCTCCCACCAGAGGAGAAGGATCTGGGAGGGTGGTCGAGAAACAGGCAGAGAAGGCTTTACATCCCTCGTTTTGACATTCTGAGATTTAATTATTCAACTATTTATTCCATTCTGATAGCTACCCCAGTATCCTTTCAATAAATCTCCTCTCATTTTATGTGTTTCATCTGGTTTGAGTTAGGTTTCTGTCATTTGCAAACAAAAGGGTCCTGACTCATATAATATTTAAACTATATTTTGAAGTCCTTGTAGCATAGAGCTGTAAAATGCTAACCCTCATATAATGCAAGCCTTGGAGCATATCTGGCCAATCATCTTAACTTCAAAAAAGCTTTAGAAGAAAACTTTTGTTGCCAAAATTCTTTACATTCTGTCCTGAAATTCTTCCTAATTTGTTTACTCCCTACAGACTTTTGGTTACACCACCTGAAAATCGTTGCAAGACAGAATTCATTCGGTCTTCAAATAAGGCAAACTCCAACCTCCCTAAAATTAAACAGACTCTTATATTTGCTGATTATCCCTTAAAACACGAACTACTGTGTATAAAATAAGGTACAAGGATGTATTTTACAGCACAGGGAATATACCAATATTTTACAATAACTATAAACGGAGTATAGCTATAAAATTTTGAATCACTATGTTGTACACCTAAAACGAATATATTGTAAATCAACTATACCTAAAAAAACCCCAGTGATTTGTTTATTGTACATAACAAACATGTACACAATGCTTATTTTGAGCCAGGTGTGTGCTAAAAATGTAGCTCATTTGACTCTCCCAACGAATCTCCAAGGTAGGTACTATTATTATCGCCACATATAATGAGGTAATTGAAGCACAGAGAGAGGGAGTAATTTGCTCTAGGTCACACAGCTAGTGCACGGTGGAGCTGGAATGGATTCTTAAAGTTTACGATGCATCAGAACAAATGGGATGTGCGTTAACCATGCAGATTCCTGAGACCTACTTATTCAGAACCAGGGCAAGAAAAGGTGAGACTACTCTTTAGATTTTTTTACGTCGACCAAAAAATTCTGATCTCTCCTCTGCAAGCTTTAGCGATCTCAAATTTGGTGGAGGATACATTTCATCTTCTTTGATTTTTGTAATAGAATGAGATTCTGCCACATGTGGATCTGATATTTCAATTATACTGAACTTGCTTCAATAAATAGGACCGAATACATGCCCTTCAGGCATTCACTAGACACCTTAGTCTTGTGCCCCTCCAGCTCATTGCAAAGGAATAGTGGAAACACGTATTTGAGACAGACTTGAGCAAAGGACAGGCTTACTATTCCACACTTTAGCATTTCTTACTCTATCATGCAAGCAAAATACATTCACCACAAACCCACAAGCTTGGACTTCGCTGGTTTGCTTCTCTGTGGAAATACTTTCAATCTCTCTCTCGGTTAACGAGGTGCCATTCAATGGTCAACTTAACTGCCGTCTGTAGTTGTGCCACCCCCATCCCTGTCCCCATGCTTCTACAGCCACTGTTTCTGAGGTCGACAGCAGCCACCTGGAGAGGACACGTGTAGAGGTTAAGAGGTGTTCTCCGGAGCCAGTCCAGCTCAATTCAAAGCTTGCTTCTGCCACTGGGACTTTGCTGAGCCCCCCAGCCCTGTGCTACTCAGTGTTCTTATCTGTAAAATGGGGATAAGCATGGTACCCGCATCATAGGGTAACCGTGAGGAATGAGAGGGTAATGCTTGTCAGGTGATGAGAACAGCACATATAGTCCACATCCAATAAATGCTCTTCGCCAGAGTATGAGTTCCATCAAGGGCAAGTTCAAGGTTTTGTTCGTGACTGTGCCCTCAGTGCCTGACATACAGTAGGGACACGAATATTAAGTGGAATGAGTAATAACTCCCAAGTCCAGGGGCGTTTTGGGGCCTCTTATTTGATCTTACTGTGACATTTGATCAAGCACTCAACGGCCGTTACCTCATGCCAGGATCTGTTGTAAACACTTTACAAACACTCTTAACCCATTTAATTCCTGTAACAATCCAACGAGACAGGTACAAGGATCGTGTGCCTTTTACACAAGACGAAAGTGAGGGACAGAGATGTTTAGTATTTTGCCCGACCTCACACAGCTAGTAAGTGGCAGGGCTAGGACTGGAACCCTTTAACCTATGCTTGCTGTTAATCGTTTCTTCCTTCTTGAAACTTGCTTCCCTTCGCTTCCATGAAAACGCCCTCTTTTAACCTGACTCCTCCTTCATTGGTTCTTTTCTTTTTCTTTCCTTAAAAAATTTTATTGAAGGGCTTCCCTGGTGGCGCAGTGGTTGAGAGTCCGCCTGCCGATGCAGGGGACACGGGTTCGTGCCCCGGTCCGGGAAGATCCCACATGCCACGGAGCGGCTAGGCCCGTGAGCCATGGCCGCTGAGCCTGCACATCCGGAGCCTGTGCTCCGCAACGGGAGAGGAGAGGCCACAGCAGTGAGAGGCCCGTGTACCGCAAAAAAAAAAAAAAAAAAAAAAAAAAAAAAAAAAAATTTATTGAAGTATAGTTGATTTACAATGTTGTGTTTAACTTCTGCCGTACAGCAAAGTGACTCAGTTATGCATATATGCATGTTCTTTTCCATTGTGGTTTATTGCAGGATATTGAATACAGTTCCCTGTGCCAAACAGCAGGACCTTGTTGTTTATCACTGGTTCTTTTCTTTCTGCTCATCTCTAGAGCAGAGATGACATTTCCCAGAACCCTGTCCAAAGCCATCACCTCCATTTACATGATAACATATTTACCTAGTTGATGGTTTCAGTTTCCACCTGTACTCTGATGACCCCCGAATCCATATCTCTATCCCAGGTATCCTTCCTAAGGCTCAAACTTCTGTGTCCAATCACTCACCAGACCACACTCGCATTCAACATATATAAAATAATAAATTTGGGCTTCCCTGGTGGCACAGAGGTTAAGAATCTGCCTGCCAATGCTAGAGGATATGGGTTTGAGCCCTGGTCCGGGAAGATCCCACATGCCACGGAGCAACTAAGCCCGTGACCATAACTACTGAGCCTGCGCTCTAGAGCCCGTGAGCCACACCTACTGAAGCCCATGCGCCACAACTACTGAAGCCCGCGTGCCTAGAGCCCGTGCTCCGCAACACGAGAAGCCACCGCAATGAGAAGCCCGCGCACCGCAACGGGGAGTAGCCCCCGCTCGCCGCAACTAGAGAAAAGCCCGCTATCGTAGGAAATGGTAACCCCCCGCCCCATCCCCAGAGCCAGAAATCCAAGAATCATCTGTAACTCAGCTCGCCCCTGTACCCTCCACATGCAGTCAGCATCCATGTCCGTTTGATGGTACCTCCTAAGCATCTCTGAATCCTCATAACCATTTCCTTTGTCTTGGTTCTCTTACCCTGGTTTCTCTTACCTCCTAACTGGTTGCCCTGCCTGTACCCTGTACTGCTTCAACCCATCTCTCTTATTGCTGCTAGTGTTACTTGAAAACAAAACAAAGCAGAAAACTCATGACATCACTTTCCTGATTCACAATCTTTAAGGATCCCCCTTTCCTAGAGAAGAGAGAAGAGTGGCTGAGTTCCTTGGCATGACTTACAGCTGGTCCTGTCCACTCTCTGGTTTCATCAGTTTCCCCTCTCACTTGAAAACCGCTTGGTCTAGCAACTGTGAACTGAGGCAGGTCCCCTGGAGAGCTCTATGCTCTCGCCAAGCTGGGCTTTTGCTTCTCTCACCCAGACTCTCTTCCAGCCATCTCCCTGATCACCCTTCCTACTCCTTCAAAAACCAGATCTTGAGAGGGAAGAGATATGGGAACATAGGTATAGGTATAACTGATTCACTGTGTTATAGAGCAGAAACTAACACACCATTGTAAAGCAATTATACTCCAATAAAGATGTCAAAAAAAAAAAAAAGAAAGAACCAGATCTTGAGAACAGCATCAAATCAAATGCATAACACAAAAGAGGCCATTCCTTAATAGATGCTAGCTCCCCTTCCACACACGATCCACCCTCTTTCCCTGGCAAAACAAAGTATTTGTTCTACTGTTTAAACCGCTTACGTTTCTTTTAGTCCATTAATCACAATGAATATACATTCACTGTAAAAATATAAACCCATTTTAACATAACTTCACTTTAAATAAACACACTTACATGTTGTTGGTTCAAATTTACTGTCATCTTTATATTAAAATAATAGGAATTTTAAAAAAAACCCTCACAGTCTTAACCTCAAATCAATATTTTATTTGTTCATCTTATATTTAGATCCTTATCCAGGTGCAGATTCTGTTTGCTATGTTTATGGCAATATGCTCTGTAGAATTTTACATTTCACCTCTTCTGTTGACCAAGTCATGCCTGTTTTTCTAGTTAGTTTCTGTCCCCCCTGTTTCTGACTTACGTCTTCTCCGTCCCATCCTTCCCCTTAGGAAACCAGTGACAAAGGTTTGGTGTGAATCTTTCCACCCTTTTCTCCTGTTTAATCAGTTATATTTGGGGAGGAGGAAAGGAAGGTTTTGTCGTCCTTTTGGCAAAAATGAGAATATATAATGCACAGGTCTGTTCCTCTTCCTTTTCTCATTTAACAATGCATGGGACTCTCTCCAGGCTAATAAACATAGCTCTAACTCACTCCTTCGGCTGCCTAATATCCTAGGGGCTAAAGATACCACAATTTATTCAGCTATTCCTAGCTTGAAGGGCCTGCAGTTGTTTCCAGGTCTTTGCCACCTTACCCAGTGCTGCCAGGAGCAACCCGGAGCATACATGCCAATGTCCACTGATGCTTTGTTTCTATGGGATTTTGCCCCCCAAACGGGAATTGTTTATAGCAGGTAGGTTGGAGCGTGATTTATAAATAAATAAAAGCACACAGCTTAGGGCCATACATTCAAAGAAGTTCCGTAGATGCTGATAATGATAAGGATGTTTGACTATGCGGTTACCTAGCAGCCTTTTGATGGGAAAAGATATGTTTCCCGGCAACTAGCAAGTATACATCATTGAATGAGAATTTGGTAGGAAAGTACAAAAGACAGAGCCTGGCACATAGCAACTGAGAATCTCTGTTGTGAAGCCAATTTCCTGCCGCACTCGCCAGGCCCTCTTAGACTGGCAGAGGAGCAGGGTTATTACCGGATACCGAGTCCCCGACCTTGAGCTAATCAAACTGCAAAATGCTTTCGACAAACCTCAGCTTTCAAAGATCTTACCAATTGCATTATCTTGATGCTGGTGACTTAAGTTATGAAAGGGTCTATTGAAGGCAGCGTGTGTGTGAAAAGGCATCGTGTGAGGAGTGAGAACATATGTCCTTGGCTTCGCCAACCTGTCAGCATCGTGGCACTTGGAGCAAGCCTCCAAATGCCCATATCTAAAATAAAGCTAATAATACGCCCGTCGCCTGCTTGGCAGTATTGTAGTGAGGAACAGACGGAATTATGTAAATGAAAGTGCTTTGAGGGGGCTCTACATATATTAGCATTGTTAATCTCATTCAGATTCCTGAGTAGGTAATGTACTGTGTATGGTGGCATCTTTCCTGTTCTTTGTATCGCCAGGAAAGAACATATTAGCACTTAAAAGAAGATGATTTTGTTGCAGTCATGAAGTGCCCTATGAAAACTCAAGGCCAATCAATATTAAAATAACAGACTAGATGCTGGCCCTTGAATCCTTCGGCAGATACTGTTCCATGGACTTCTGTAACAATGAAAGTATTTACAGAGCTGCCTCAGTTTTGAACGTTTCATAGATAAATGAGAATAAAGAAATAGAGGAAGATTCCCGCCCCCTTCCCTTAAGTTTCTATTTTTAACTCCTGTACAGTGTTAAATGCAACACCCTGGTGTTCTTTCCCTAGTCCTGGCTCTTGCCCGTGAAACACACACATGCCCATGAAACAGCCACCCTTGGGAGATTCCTGCCCAATAAGTGTTATTTTTACCGGGACTAAAATATTGAGAAATTGGTACCTCTATAGATAAATACTCCAAATATATGATGGACGGGAATGTCTATGGATGGAATCGCAGAAACTTCCTAACAGACGTGGGGGTCATTCATTTCAGAGGTGTGGCATACTTCGATATTCACTCTTCGGTAGGACAGAATGTTGGTATAAGGAGTTCCAGAAACCTCAGTGCCAGTTGAAGTTTGGCGGTTGGTTCCTTCCAGCTGTTCTTAAAGGTATTCTCTGCAGGGATTAAAAAGCGGTTCATAGTTATGGCTTAAGATTTTTATGTTTCGTTGTTTCTGATTTCATTTTTCTCGTTGGGAAATACAGGAAATGGGATGTGTATCCGGTAGCGAAGGGTTTATGAAGTTCTGCAGAGTTAGGTCTAAACTATCACAACGTTCAACAGCTGGTAACATCAGTGGGGAAAATGGCATCATGTGTGAAGCATGCAATTAAATTAATTAATTATCATTCCAAATGTTTGACCTTTCAACTGGTTGTGGTGGTATCAGGTGGATAGCCCCGGAGAAAGAAAGGCAGACAGATGTTCCTTGGAGTGACTTGGAGTTTCAGACTCTTTCGGGGTCTTGGGAAGTCATCATCTGGGGGTTTGCTCAATCATGCTCTTCAGTGCTTCTGTTGAAGAAAAAGGAGAAAGAGAAGAAACTTTTGAGACTGAAGCTGCCTTTACTTAAAATCCCTTTTCAGTCTAAATCCTTTTTTTAACAGGGGAGATTTCTGTTGTTGATCATTTTACATTCCTTTAAGGATTAAGTGTATTAAAATTTAAAATGTGTAACAAGAACACAGAAGTGCAGTAAATACAAATATTCTCCTCACTTTACCAAGACATGGGGAAAAACGTGATTTTTTTTTACTCTTTTCTCTTGGAGAAAATTGAATTTACAGGATAGATAAATTATAGGAGTGATTATACACATTATAGAATGGCTCTTTGATTTTTCAAAGCACATATAGATTCATGCAGACAGCTGAATTTTTAACGTACAGAAATCACAGTGCATATCGTTCAATATTCAGGAAACCGTATTTATCAAGAACTCATCTATTACTGTAAACAACATGGAGTTTAGGAAAAGTGTACTGATTTCTGCAACTTACTTGTGAAATGCACCAAAAAGTAAGATGGGTTGATGGGTGATAGAGGAATGGACAGATTGATAAATAGGCAATTAAGTAAATATAATAAAGTGTTAATGTTAAATTCTAAAAAAAAAAACCTCATCTATCGCACAAAGCAAAATAGTCCTATCTCACAAATAGAATTAAAGTTTGAATGACTTAATTTTATATGTATATAACACAATACGAGATAAGAATTAGCAATTACTAAGGGAAGGACGACTGTCAATTATCTTCTAGTCTTTTTCATAAATCAGAGAAAGAAGTATATATTTTTTTCTTGAATGATCTAGAATATGGGCAAACAGCCTAGAAAATGAGTATTATCTAAGCAGCTTGAATTCACTCTGCACTCTGTAGATCTTGACAAAGGCAACCTGAAAGATGGGATTGCATGTCGATACTGAGCTTTGGAAAATCATACATACACAATGAAAAACTCTGTCATTAAATTTTTAAAAGTTTATGACCCACATGGAAATTTTTGATTGTGCAAAACTATGTCTTTCTTACTAATACAAATACATGTACTACAATAGTTTTAGTTTCTGAAATTATATATAGGAGTATTGAAAACTAAAAAGATTAATTGTAAAAAACGTACCATACTATTGTAAAATGTTGATAATAGGGGAACCTGGGTGCAGATATATGCAAACCCTCAGTACTATCTTCTCAACTTTTCTGTAAATCTAAAGTTGTTCTTAAAAAATAAAATCTGGGGCTTCCCTGGTGGCACAGTGGTTGAGAGTCCGCCTGCCAATGCAGGGGACGTGGGTTCGTGCCCCGGTCCGGGAAGATCCCACATGCCGCGGAGCGGCTGGGCCCGTGAGCCATGGCCGCTGAGCCTGCGTGTTCGGAGCCTGTGCTCCGCAACAGGAAAAATAAAGTCTGTTAAAAAAGAAACTAACAAGAACAAAACTCATTTCTGTTTTATTCAGTTTCCTTGTTCTAGGATGTTTTCCATAATCTGTAATGTGTAAGGATTCAGAGGTAAAACAAATATTTAAATTTTCCTGTAATATTTTCCTTTTGAAAATGCCATACTACTTAACTATTTGAATCATATCCAGATTTTAGTCCAGACCCCTACTTAATATTTGGTTCATTAGTACCTAACAAGACTAGTACAATATAGATTATTCTTTCCTCTGTAAGAAAAAAACACATGGGAAATTTCTTGTTCCCTATCATCTCTACTAAGTTTAAATCGTTACAGTTTTATTTATTTTAAAAATTTAAGATTTTAGATTTAAGAGAGAGATTTAATTTATACATTGCAATTAAGTATTTTTCTAATGCTAAGAACTAGTAAATAGCAGATATTTGGAATTGTATTCTACATAGCAAACAATAACAATGCGTGCAGTCTCACAACAGCTGATGATGTGAACGTTTCTTAACTTGAACTGGCATTTTAAATATTATTTAAAAACGATTCACACTTATTACCGTTTAAGGTTTATCCTTTTAGCTCTTTTATACTTTAATATTAAAGATTTTTTTCTACCCAGTTGAAGACTGTAACAAATTTTTCCTACTTGCTGTAGTCTAAAGCAATGAATAGCACAAGGACTATAAGTGATGTGCTGGTATGTTATCTTATAAATGCTCAAGGTACAGCTTCGGACATTGAAGAATAGATAAATAAATTGACCTTGATGAAGTGTGTCTTCTTTCGTCTGTTCCCAGGAAAGTCGACTTCAGGTATTCCTACTGCTGAAATGATTAGTGTTAACAGCTTTTTCCCTCCATTTTCTTTTACAGGGTCGCTTCATCTTCCTGATATATGGGGTGTACGACGCAGAGGTAAGTCTGCTTGGAGTATCTCAAGGCTGACAGAGTGAATGAGAGAAATGACAGGTTTCTTATCTTGATAACTGAGGAACAAAGTTGGCTTTTCATATGAGTGTCCTGCTGCCCTTCATGCTTGGACTAGCTTATATGCATCCCAGCTTACCATTAAACACTGCCACCCTGAGCAAAGGGACAGCCTCATTTCTCATAGGCGTGGACTAATATTTTACAACTGCCTTAAGTTTTTGAGTTTTCAGTCTTTTAACACTGAAATATACTTGACAGTATTAGAGTTTCACAGTTTAAGTGGCAGAATACTTCTATGTAGTTGCATGGAGTTAGAAAAATACTAATATTTCTTGTCTCAAAATACTCATTACATATTGTCTTTTAAGTTTTTGAGCAGGCTCAGAGAGGCCTGTAAGGATTAGTTGATAATCTTTATGATTCCAGTTGCAAAATTTCTCAGAGAAGTCATTTATTATTTAACTATGATTAAGTTATTTGGCTAGAAATATTGTGAGACAATTGACTTGTAATTTCATCATGAAAACGTACCATGGAAAGAAATTAGTGTCATGGTGCTGGTTCTTTTATGAAAAATAATCCTGTGCTTTACATACACTCTTGGTTAGGAGAGTTGCTGGTTTAGATTTTCGCTTAACATGAAAGTGGGTGCCTTGTGTGTACATTAGGCACGGAATAAATATTCGTTTGATTTTTGTTGCTCTTTGATTTCAAGATTTTACTTTGTAAGCTTCCTTAAGAGAACAATTAGTGATTTTGCCTGCGTTTCTCAGTATTCTGTACTGGGGAGGTCAGAGTGGACCTGAGTAGCGTTCTTAGAAGGGCCTGGCAGTCGATTTTTCATAAATAACATAGAGGGCCAGGCAGCAATACAACAGGGCCAGCGGACTCTTAGACAGTCTGAGAAGGCCTGGGGGCATTTAAAGAACATCTGATGATGATAAGTATGCGTGTGGGCGTGTTTTACAGGGCTGCCGCACCTGGATTACACGCGGCTTCCTCTTTCAGTAGCCTTCAGGTAGGTTGGCAGTAAGACAACCTTTTCTTTGCAACGGTACCTCTGCTGCGGTTTCAAAGCAGGCCCCTCCCACAAATGCAGAGGAAAAGCGCCCATTATTAAAGTGTGTGCCAGACAAGGAGGGGTACCGGAAGCAACCTGTCCCAGTAGATGCTGAGCACTGGAGATTCAGGGCACACAGGCAGAACCCACAGCGCCCCAAGCCTCCCCGCTCCGGGGCTGGGTTCGGCTGCAACACCCGGCCTGCAAGCCGCAAAGCCGAGGGGGCCGGGCCGGCCGGGCCCGTCCTCCCCACACCGCCCACTCCGCAGCCCCGCAGCATCCCCTCCCTCCGCCCTTTCTCCGCCGCCGTCGCGCAGCAGCCCGCCCCGGGTCCCGCCCCCCGACGCCCGGCGCGCGGCCCACCAATCGCGTCCGGCCGCCCGGGGCCTCCCCTCCCGGGGCCTCCCTCCGCCCAACCACCCGAGTGATTGACAGGCGGCCGGGCGGAAGCCGCGGCGCAGGCGCGCTGGCCGGCGCAGCGGCCCTCGGGCCGGGTCGCCGAGCTCCCGGCAGGCCCCGCGCCGCGGCTGCGCAGTGCCGCGCAGGCTTTTAATTCCATTGTGGAGAGGACGGCGTTATTTTTATTAACCGGAGCGGCGGCGGCGGCGGCGGCGGCGGCGGCTGCGGCGCGGCGGCGGCGGCGGCGGCGGCGGCGGGACCCGTAAGTGCGGGACGCGGGCGGCGGCGGGCGGGCGGGCACGGGCCGGGGGCGCGGGCCGGGGGCGGGTGGGGGCGCCGCGGCCGGCGGCCGGCCCACTCCTCCTTCCTCTCCTCAGCCAGGCCTGCTCCGGGGCATGAAAGTCGGCAGCGCGTTCCTGAGCGGCGGCGGCGGCGGCGCGGGCAGCGGCGGGCGGGCGGAGATGGAGCCCAGCTTCCCGCCGGGCATGGTGATGTTCAACCACCGGCTGCCCCCGGTCGCCAGCTTCGCGCGGCCGGCGGGCGCGGCCGCCCCTCCCCCGCAGTGCGTGCTGGCCGCCGCCCCGGCCGCGGCCCCGGCCGCCGAGCCCCCCCCGGCGCCCGCCCCGGACGTGACTTTCAAGAAGGAGCCGGCGGCGCCCGGCGCGGCCTTCCCGGCGCAGAGGACCTCCTGGGGCTTCCTGCAGTCGCTGGTCAGCATCAAGCAGGAGAAGCCGGCAGACCCCGAGGAGCCGCCGGGCGCCCCCCATCCTCACTACGGGGGGCTGTTCGCGGGGGCCGACGAGCGGGCGCCGGGGCTGGGCGCTGGGGACGCGGGCGGCCCGGGCGTCATCCAGGACCTGAGCGTCCTGCACCCGCCGCCGCCGCCCGCCCCCCACCCCCGCGACGTGCTGCTCGGCCGGACTGACGACCCCCGCGGCCCCGAGGAGCCCAAGCCGGACGCGAGCGTCAAGAAGGCCAAGAGGCCAAAGCCAGAATCTCAGGGAATCAAAGCCAAGAGGAAGCCGGGCGCATCTTCCAAGCCGTCGCTGGCGGGAGACGGAGAAGGCGCCGTCCTGTCCCCAAGCCAGAAACCTCACATCTGCGACCACTGCAGCGCCGCTTTCCGCAGCTCCTACCACCTGCGGAGGCACGTCCTCATCCACACCGGAGAGCGACCCTTCCAGTGCAGCCAGTGCAGCATGGGCTTCATCCAGAAGTACCTGCTGCAGAGGCACGAGAAGATCCACAGCCGGGAGAAGCCCTTCGGGTGTGATCAGTGCAGCATGAAGTTCATCCAGAAGTACCATATGGAGAGACACAAGCGGACGCACAGTGGAGAGAAGCCATACAAATGTGACACTTGCCAGCAGTATTTCTCAAGGACCGATAGGCTGTTGAAGCACAGGCGCACGTGCGGCGAAGCCCTGGCCAAGGGGGCGCCCAGTGCAGAGCCTGGGTCATCCAGCAACCATAGCACCGTGGGTAACCTGGCTGTGTTGTCTCAGGGAAGTACAAGTTCTTCAAGGAGAAAAGCGAAGTCGAGAAGCATAGCTGTTGAAAACAAGGAGCCCAAGGCTGGGAAAGCAAATGAATCCCATATGTCAAACAGCATACACATGCAGAGTTACTCAGTAGAAATGCCTACTGTGTCTTCCAGCGGGGGCATCATCGGCCCTGGCATAGAGGAGCTCCAGAAGAGGGTGCCAAAACTGATCTTTAAGAAAGGAGGCCGGAAGAGCATGGATAAAAACTACCTGAACTTCGTGTCACCGTTACCAGACATAGTTGGACAGAAGTCCTTGTCTGGGAAACCGAGTGGCTCCCTTGGCATCGTGTCAAACAGTAGCGTGGAGACCATTAGTCTTCTGCAAAGTACAAGTGGCAAACAAGGTCAAATAAGCAGTAATTATGACGACGCCATGCAGTTCTCAAAGAAAAGAAGATACCTGCCCACCGCCAGCAGCAACAGTGCCTTTTCCGTGAATGTGGGACACATGGTCTCCCAGCAGTCCGTCATTCAGTCGGCGGGCGTCGGTGTTTTGGACAGTGAGGCCCCGTTGTCCCTTATTGACTCCTCGGCCCTGAATGCGGAAATTAAGTCTTGTCACGACAAGTCGGGAATTCCTGACGAGGTTTTACAAAGTATTTTGGATCAGTACTCCAACAAGTCAGAGAGCCAGAAGGAGGATCCTTTCAACATAACAGAACCACGAGTGGATCTGCACACCTCAGGAGAACACTCAGAACTGGTTCAAGAAGAAAATTTGAGCCCGGGCACCCAGACTGCTTCAAATGACAAGGCAAGCATGTTGCAAGAATACTCCAAATACCTCCAACAGGCTTTCGAAAAATCCACGAATGCAGGTTTTACTCTGGGACACGGTTTCCAATTTGTCAGTCTGTCTTCACCTCTCCACAACCACACTTTATTTCCAGAAAAACAGATTTACACTACATCTCCTTTGGAGTGTGGTTTCGGCCAGTCTGTTACCTCAGTGTTGCCATCTTCGTTGCCAAAGCCTCCTTTTGGGATGTTGTTTGGGTCTCAGCCGGGTCTTTATTTGTCTGCTTTGGATGCCACACATCAGCAGTTGACACCTTCCCAGGAGCTGGATGACCTGATAGATTCTCAGAAGAATCTAGAGACTTCGTCAGCCTTCCAGTCCTCATCTCAGAAACTGACTAGCCAGAAGGAACAACCGAAAAACTTAGAGTCCTCAACGAGCTTTCAGATCCCATCTCAGGAGTTAGCCGGCCAGATGGATCCTCAGAAGGATGTAGAGCCCAGAACAACGTACCAGATTGAGAACTTTGCACAGGCGTTCGGTTCTCAGTTCAAGTCGGGCAGCAGGGTGCCAATGACCTTTATCACGAACTCTAATGGAGAAGTGGACCATAGAGCAAGGACTTCAGTGTCAGATTTCTCAGGGTATACAAACATGATGTCTGATGTTAGTGAGCCATGTAGTACCAGAGGAAAGACCCCCACCAGCCAGAGTTACAGGTAAGGTCCCAAGAGTGACCAGGCTGGAGGTCTTCTAATGTAATTTTGTTTTATTTTGAGAACACTGCCATTGGAATGTTTCTACACGATCCTGTTAAGAATAATGTAATGCCCTTTCAATGCAACTTTTCATATTTAGTTTATTTTGTTAGTGTGATTTTAGCTCTGTTTGTATTATGATTTTTAATCAAAATCAATAGATTAAAATAGTTTGACATTCGAAGTGACAATGTTTAGCAATCAAATTTACATGTATAGATCGTCAGGGAATAGCCCAAAAGTTTTAAATGCAAAAAAAAACAAACAAAAAAACCCACAAAAAAACCATACAAAAAAAAAAAAAAAAGAAAACAAAAAAAAAAACACAAAAAAAAAAAAACAAAAAAAAAATTTGTTGCTAGGATTAAGGTTATTCTAATTGCTTTACTCTCAGGAAAGTGTAATAACGCATGGGAATTCTGTACGTTATCACTGTAATGGAATATCCAATTTACAGATAGTATGATAATACATTTCATTACTTAAGTAAGGGATCGAAAACATTTCAAATTGCTCTGTCTGGGCTGATACGATACACGTGTCATCATTTAAGTAAGGGATCGAAAACATTTCAAATTGCTGTCTCCATCTGGGCTGATCCAAAATTCTGAGATGTTGGCTACCTATATTTTGTTGCAGCTTTTAAATGTACTCTGAACTTCCAAACCACATTCATTCCAGCCTGGTAGAACAAATATTCTTGAATCTTTGATCAAAGCCTGGAATGATAGCTTTAATAATAGGAAAAAAAAAAAAAAAAAAAAAAAAGGCACCCTCTCCTTATCCCAACTGTAACAAGGCTGTGTGACTCCCATCAAGAGTTGATGGGAACAGTGTTGAAGCCCAAGTGGTTGGTTGGTTGCAGTATTAGAACCCAAGTTGGAATTACATAATTCTTTGAAATTTGGGGTGTGTGTTATTTATTATACATGGCCTAAAAACACTGTTCTCTGTCTCTGTGACTACATGTCACCCACACTTCTGGGGGTATTTTGTGTTATTTTTGTTCTTAACCTGTCCTCTCAGAGCTCTGGGCCTTCCCTGTTCCCTCTTCTCTCCGTCTGGACAGTTTCAATTTTAGAATGATTCACATTTAGGTAATTTGTTATGCATTTCCTATGCCTTCCGGCATCCAAACAGTAGAATAAACATCCACCCTCCCCCTTTTGAAAAACAGAACCCACACAGATGTCCATGTATAATAAAGCCCCACATGCTCAGAGCTGTGGATATTAATAAGGTGGTAATTCCAACTGGTGACAAAGCCGATGGGAGGGGTAGGAGTGGCTTATTTAGTAATGACATCAGAACCTCTTTGTGAAATTGCAGCCTGTGTAATGTACATTTTAAAAGGGTGCGTTAGTCAGTATTGTACAGGGGTCTTGTAAAGTCATCCAAACTTGCTATGAACGCTAATTTGCCATTTGAAGCCACTGGTAGACAGTGGCTCTGCTCTCAACCACTTTTTAGCCATTGTATTTTTTTCCTGATTATATTTTTAATGTACTTTGATGTTTATGCTGATGAGTTTTTTATGTACTTTTGGTGATGTTTCGGTCTTACGTACTCTTCTGACGTGGGAAAAGTACCACTGGTTGTTGGCAGTCTTACTGTGTGATCCGCCTACCACAGGCTTCCATGTATAATAAAGTAATCAATATTGTGCAAGTGTAAAACACTTCCGTTATGAAAGCAGTGTTTGGAAAATGAGAAATTATTTAAAATGGTTACAACATACTAGTTAATTTCCTTTCCCCACTTTCCTCCCTTAAGTCTACTTTACCCGCTGAAGGGTCGCTTATTGTTATTGCAAGGACCTTAGAAAATGTGTTTAATCCTCTTAAATACACTCAGTACTAAAAAGTATGTATTTCTTCTTTTGCTAAGTGCGGCAAGTTCTGTTGGGTACAGAGTACAAGCTGTAATCAAAGGATGGAGAGGACCTTTACCACTGTATCTCTTGAGCTGTATGATTTTTCTCCAGTGTTTTGTTTTATACAGGTTTTGAATTTCTTTAACTTTTATTGTGTGTACTGAATACTGCATATGTACTATTCTGATTGTTTGCTCTAGTTTACTACCAATAAAAGACCTGTTAATCACAAAATTGAAGAAAGGAGGTATCACTTAATATCCAGTCACATTTTTCAGATTTTTCTGTTAACTACATTTCGTAAAATATTCACGTCAGTGCTATAACCTGCAGTTTAGGGACTGGAATGTGTGTGTGTGTGTGCGCGCGCGTGCATGTGTGTCTTAAGTGTTTCGTGTTTCTAGGTTTATTATATTTGAAAATGGGTTGAATATTTTCTTCAGTTTGAGGCACACTATCTGGAAGAATAGGAATTTAACAGTATGGAAATTAGAACGTGTTTTACTGAAATGGGGTTAGCCATCCTAAATATTATTCCAGAGAGATTATTTATTGAGGTTTCATTTTAAATGAGATTCCAGTTTCTTTTGGTTCTAGGTGCATCCTTTTTGACTCCAAAAGGTTGTAATAAAATAACAGTATGACAAATGAAAGTGGCCCTGAGCATTCTTAGTAGGGGGGGAAAAAAGTGTTGCTCAGTGCAACAGTGTTTCAAAAGGATGTAAGTATAGATATTAGAAGAAGAGAGCCAAGACATGGGATACTGAAGGTGCGGACCAGGTGTTTGAAACTTAGTGAATATGTTAAGCTTTAAAGATAAAGGGGAAAAATCGTAGGTCTGTGTAAAATCTATGAGAAAACTGTGCTTTGAAATTTAGTGACTACAAACGTTGAAAAATCAAGAAAAACATCAAAGGGTGGAATAGGTCGAGGCTTTGCCTTCTTGGTACGTGATACTATGCACCGAAGTGATAAGTTATTTGCATTCAGCATAAACATGGATTTCTCTGTAGAGACGTATCTACTCGTGGTCCCGTATGATTAGGAAAAGTAAATTTGTTTTCTCTTTGCCAAGATTATTCCCTAGATGTAGTCATTTTCTTGAACAAGCATGCTGGGCAGAATCTCACTGATTCTGCATTGAAATCCAACTCCTGATACCTCTGCACATATTCTAGATTAAAGCTAACATTAATTTTGTTTATCTACTGACCCCCACCCTTTCTTTTTTCTTTGTGTGGAATGTCTATATCTGAATATGATAATTTTAAAATTAAGGTTTTTACTTCTGAGGTATTAGGGTATGAGGTAGGAAACTATGCTTTGAATTTCTGTTTTGCTGCTGTAAATTGAAGATAAGGGCTGCCATAATTTAGCAGTCGCCTGTTAGTAATTTGGGAGGTAATCTCATTCAATAATGAAAACAAAAAATGAGAAAAAAACTCTGTAGGATTTTTAATGTGTTTTTAAAAGTTGCAGGCAGTTTACAAAGATTTCTACCTCAGATTTAGTTTTCTGTATTACACTCATCAGATGAGAGGGGCATAACTATCTGTACATCCTTGGTATCTCTCATTTTGTAGTTACCTGTCATTAGTAGCATTTAAGCCTGAACTGGGTGACATTGTGAGCAATGTGGCCTCGTGAGGACGCGCACAGTTCTTAGCTTCCAAATTCATAAGTTCTTGGAAAATGTCCCTCAGAAAAGAATTAGCTTCCGAACTTCAGTTACATTTTTAGAGTGAACTGCATCTGAAGACTATCGTTTCCAGAGTTTTGTGGTCTGTGTGTGTTCTGTGACCCATAACGACAGGATTTCGTTTTTGAAGTGCGATGTAAGTAGTGCTCTGGCACCATCCGTGCATCATGTACAAGATTACACAGTAATGGTCCACAAATGCTAAGCGTCCCTCCTGGTATTTAGGAGGCAAGGTCTGGGGTGGTTTGCCAATCTGCTTGTACCTTCTACGAGATGACAAAGAGTTTCTGATAGATTTTGAGCAACAGTCTTGTGTTCCACTTGTTACGTTTTTTATGTCCTTAATAATTTATTAATTAAAAACATTAGCATGAAGACAGCATCTGGTAATTCTGTTGTCTTACCCTTGATCAAAAAAACCTAACAAAAGAAAATCCTCTGTGAGATCACTGTTAGTTTTAAAAGAGACTATTACCGTCAAGAGGGCATGCACTTTTAAAATTATTTCTGCTTTGTTTGTACCTGTTCTGCTTTTTAAAACAAGTCACGACAGTATGTGAGTGTAACTTAAGTAGATCCTATTTAAATTCTTCGCGAACCTTTGGGCCCACTCTAGGGAAGAGCTGCATCGCCTTTTTAGGGTCATGGACTCTTTGGGCAGCTGATGATGGAATGGATGTCTCCCCATCCCCATACATTAGCAGAAATATATTTGCACGTGAAAATTTAGAAGCCCATGTATATGCTTGCAAGAACCAGCCCCCCCCAGCCCACCCCGCAACCTGCTAACAAGATTCCTAACCTATGGACCCCAGGCTGAGAATACTTGCTTTGGAAGGCTGCCTAAACATTGAACTTTTTATTGTACAGATAACTTAGAAAGTCAATACCTAAACCTAGAAAGCATGAAATATTTTTGATATTGAAATTTCTTGATCTGCTATTTAATTAGCGTTTATGGAATACATTCAGGCTACATAAAGCCTAGAGTTTTATGATAAGCTGGTCAAATAATGAATAGAATTTATAATTCTTGGCAGTTTCTCATCTGATAAGTACCATCGAGATGCTAGACTTGACAATAGTTCGCTCTTTTCCATCAACAAAGAAATGTGTTAACAGCGCATAATAACTACAGTCAACTACTGTGGTTCTTCAGTTACACGGAAGCAGCTTCCCCATAAGTGTACGGGCCAAAATGAAAGGCCACAGCCTTTTTGTCAAGAAGGAATAATTGTGAGTTCTTAATAACATGAAGCCTATACCTCAGGTAGCCTGAGTAACTAGCTGGGTTGAAATACACTGTACAAGATAAGCCTTGTAAATAAAGCATGTTTTGTGTTGAAATAGGTATCTCTTGGGAAATGTAGATAAATAGAGAAAAATGTAATGATTTGGACCTTATACTCCAAAGGAGAAAATTTGCTCCCTGTTTTGGAATGGTGGGGAGAGGTTGTGTGTTGAGGGAGAGAGGTGGGGATATCTTAGAATGGAGAAGAAAAGGAATAGGTTTTGAAGAAAAATAGGGAATATAAAACTTAGTCCAATATTGGCCGGGGTCCTGGAGAGTTTAAATGATCAGAAGGGTAAAGGAGATCTGTGATTGAAAAGCTCAGTTCTTACGTTGTCATTCTTTCAGTTCGGACTTCCTTTGGTTCTTTGGTTTGGTATGAACTTTAGGACTATTGTGGAACAATTAATAAATAACTCTTAACAGACAACTGTGGTGAACTTCTGTTTACATTCCCAACCTAGGAAGAAGATGGCTAATCTTTGTGTTTATATGTTACATCTTTAGTAACTCAATCACACAGCTTCCATCGGTCGGTGAGAATTTTAAATAACTCTCATAGAAACGATTCGAGTCAAAGTTATTGTTTCATGTGATTAAGTGAATATGCACAGAATTTAGGAATTTTTAAAACAAAAGCCCTGAATCTATGTGCCCAACCTACCAAAAAAAAAAAAAAAATGAATTAACAAGTACAGTGTATAAAGGCATACTTGGTTATGACAAAGGAAAAGTGTGATTGTAAAAAGTTGGAAACTCCCTAATTAATTGTTTTTTAAGGTCTGCATTGCAAAATGTTTAATTTTAACTTGTGACTGGCTCATCTGTTCTTTCTAGTTTAAAAATCTTGTTTTATAAGCATTGTCTATTGGAAAGTTAAAAGTTTTAGTTGGAAGCTAAAGTTTTAATCTTGATTTTTGGGATGCAGACATTTAAGTCTGAAAGTGACATTTTAGATTGATTTTTTTTTTTTTTTTTTTTTAAAGAGCGGATTGCAAAATTGAATGACAAGATCAGCAATATAACTGTTTTGTGTTTCGTTGTGCATAAACTGGGCTCTTCCTACAAGGGAGCCAAGTACAAACATGTGAAAGAGAGCTTCCTCTTTTTGAGAGGATAATGGGTATCCTTGTGGGTCTCTGTGGTAGACGGCCGTGACCCTGAGAGTGGGGACTGGAAAAATCCTTTCTGACGGAGCCGTCTCTTACTTCGTGGCCCAAACAACAAAGGTGCCTGCAAGTGATCACATTAAAAAACTTGATCTTGTACTACTTTCCACTTTTGCTATAAGTAGACCTTCAGTGAACGTCTGAAAATCGGGTTAATGTTAAGGGTTGTGTTGTTTGTAAGGTAAGTTACTGTGAAATTTTATTCCTCTGGATTTGGGAGACAGTCCCGTAGAAGTTACAAACGTTTAGTTTTTTTGTTTGTCTGTTTTTTAATGAACTCCACTAAGGTATCATAGGTGTTTCTATACTCAGTCACATTTGGAATAGTAAGCTGTGTATTTTTCTTCTAGGTGTTCATGTTGGTAATTTAGTTGATCTCTTAAAGGTTTAGTCTAGAAAACCTGAGACCATTAATTACACTCTAACATTTTACATTGCTTAATATTTAGTAAGGAAGAAAATTAGGTTATGACTAGATTTAACATAGTTTGTTCCAGATTTATTTGAATATAAAAAACCTATAAACGTTGAACATAGTGTAACTTGTTCAAAACAGAGCATTAGAACTGTTGTGACAGATTTGTCTTTGAAAGCGAACGAAGGACTTGTGTAAAGGAAAGAGGGAAAAGGGATCTAAGGAGATTAATATTTGTGGGTGTGTTCACTCCGGTCATGTCATTAAAGGGCCTTAAAGGTCTGAATGAGATCCGTTTGGAAGACTGGCAATAGTGGTAAACGGATGTGGGTTCCTTTGGGTTACTGCTGGTGAAACACAGGAGTGTATTATGAAGACAAAATTAAAATATGATTTGGGGAAATTTCTAGAGAAGACTGGAAGAATGAGAAAAAATTACCCCTTGTCACTCTGTTCATTCTGATTTTATTAAACCTCTAAAACAAATTGTTATTTGGCAAGAAGAGCAGAGGAATATTAATGAAGGCGACAAGAGTATTTTTGTTGATGATGTTAGTGTAAATGACCTATAAAAGGAAGGGCACGTTGTGTACGTGTTTTATTATTTAACAAGAAATGATCACTCGGGATTATATTTGGTCATCCACCCAACTGAACCAGTATTCCATCTGGAACTAAAATGCAAAAACATTTTGAACAGTCTGAAGGTACTGTTCGTTAAAAATGTCCGGTACTGAAATATCAGTTGGAATTTTGGCAACTGAATGTGAGAACAGAAATTAAAAATACTTGTAGAATTGCCTTTCGTGATTCAGTGGTTTTGTTTATAAGCCAGGTGTAAATAATTATTTAGATGATCAAATTCATTCTCACTACTTCCCTCCGCCCATGTACTTGCTTTGTAACAAAATATTCAGAGCACAGGTTACTGGGGCTGAATATATTTCTAAAAAAAAAGAATTATATTTTCTGATGAAATACTAGCAAGAACAGATGGTGGGGGCATCGCTCAGCAATAAACAAGATAAATGTGTTTTTAGAGCTATTAAGATTCTGCAGAGAAGGGAAAAAGTTTAGCCTGTCAGTGGGAAGCAGCCAGTGCCTGAACGCAACTTGACCTGGGTTTGAAAAAACCCATTTCTGATCAATGTGCCTAGAAAATTGAGCTTCACGGGACAGATCCTATTTTTGAAATTCGTTGTTCACATACTGTTTCACGAAGGCCCACTGCAGACCTTTCAGGGGCCCTTCAGGTGTTGGGTGGCACCAGTTCAGGCTTACAGTAAAATGGGAGTCAGAGATCTTTTTTTCGAAGAAAACTGAAAGTCTTCACTTGGTAAAATTGCAGTGCATTTCTAGAAATGTCTGTTGGAAGGTGCAAATTAAACACTTTGAAGACATTGAGTAACACGTGAAATGATTGCTCTTTTAAAAATGATCACTATAGGGTATTTGATCACAGCAAAGAAATCAAAAACTTGGTTTACACTTTGGAAATGGGTGTCAAAAATTCTGTGATTCTTTTCTGCCATGTTTTGGATGAACCTGTTAGGTTAGCTGAAGCTGATTCACTTATTTATAAATCATCTAAGTTTTAGTCACTTTTTTCTCTTTTATAAATACAGCATCACTTGATTTTACATTAGGAATAGATTTTTTAAAAGGCGTTTTGATAATTGCACTTTCCTGATTCAAAGTTGCCTTTTGTAATCAAACTAAGTCGAGCGTTTTACTGTTGCCAGCAGCTCTCGTGAGCAGACGTACTTTTGTAAGTTGGAAACGGTGATGACCAATGCTCTTCATCTTGGTCCCAATGACATTGTCATCCGCATCGAAACTGGAGGGAGAGCTGCCTGGTCTTGAACTTGGAGTGTCCCCTCCTCCATTCAGCCACTGGTAATCGTAATTTTCAGCTGCTTGTAGTCTGCTGGCTGCTAACTTCAGAGGTGATGTGTATGTGTTGCATTAAGTGTTAAGTAATGTTGAAGCAGAATGACTGTGGAAAAGAAAGCTTTTGCTAATCCGTCACTGAGATCAGATAAGTTCGTCATCAGTATTTTGTATTTATTACTTATAGGGTAATCAGGAATTAAGCTTAATATTTTTAAATATTAAACATCTCAGTGTATTACTTCCCAAACAAGACTAAAATGTTTATGAACACTCATTGCGTTATGAACAAAATGCCGTATAAATCTGAGATTATTTAGTACCGGGGTTCGCAGACTCTCCGTGCATCTCCCCAGCCTTCGCAGCAGTACAGAGGGACATGGCATGTATTTTTCACTGGCAAATAACTCTTCTAATTAGCCTTCTTCAGCCCTGATTCTTCTCTTGGGGCAAAGTTGTTTTAGATCCTGACCAAGTGCACTGTCTGGCTGTCTGGGGCCGGGCAGTGCAAAGTGGACCTGCCACGTGGGCATCACCTGGGAGCACGTTAGACCTGCAGAATCTCAGCCCCACCGACCACGGGCCTGCTGGTCAGAAGCAGCAGCAGAGCCTCCAGGGATGTTACGTTTGGAGAAGCGCTGTCCTAAAACTTCCACCAAGGCTCCCACACTTCTTCCTTGGCTTTCCTTTGATGAGAAAATCAAAATCCATCTGATTCCCACAGGTCCTTAATTCGAATTTCTCTTGTTTAGTTTCTTTTCTCTCTCTACTTTTTTTAAAAAAATTGAGATCTAATTGACATGTAACATTGTGTTAGCTTTTGATGTACAACACAGTGATTTGATATACATGTGTATATATTGCAAAATGATCACCACGGTGAGTTTACTTCTTATACATCCCTCACCACACATCGTTACAGTCACTAGTTTCGTTTTTAAAAATCAATCCACCGAGCGAACACCTGGGTGCCAGGCTCTGTTCTGGGTGGTAGAGGTGAAAAGAGGACAAATTAAGTGCCCCGAAGTTCTAGAGGGGGAGCTGGGGGAAGAAATACACCATAGGTTGTGGGGTAGAGAACTGCTGGGAAGAATGAAGGGACCAGAAAGTGAGAGTGAGGTGCGTGCTTTTCGGAGGGGAGGCCTGGAAGGGGTGACGTTGGAACCAGTTCCCCAGGGAGGCGGGAGATGAGCCTGGGGAAGAGAACTAGGGCGCTGCTGTTGAACCACGAGTATAAAAAAGGATCATGGTGGTGGGTACACCGGTGTGCCAGTCCACAGGTCCCCTGTGTGCCAGAGGTGGGAGTGTTTTCACGTCACCGGTGGCGAACAGAGCCCCGGGGGAAGGTTACACCTTTGGGAGAAGCGGTGAAACCCCTCGTGGGTCCAAGTCTTGTGGGTTTGTTTTGCTTTTAACTCTAATACCCTATACTATGTCAGATGTTAACGTCTGGGCTCCACAGTGAATAGAAGTAAAGTTACTTCCGATTCCTGGACCTGAATTGCCTCATCCGTGAAGCGGTGTATGCAACACCCACCCCAGGGGCTGGGGCTTGTGACCGTCTTTGACCTGCCAGGTAGGGCACGTGCGCTGTCACACCGGAGGAAAGATGGAAAAAGTGGTTCTCAGCCGGGAGCAGTTCTGCCCTCCAGGGGACGATGGGTAATTTCTGGTGACAGTGCCGGTGGTCACAGCTTGGAACCAGGCTGTCTGCCACTGGCGTCTAATGGGGAGAGACCACTGGCGTCTAATGGGGAGAGACCAGGGATGTTGCTAGACAGCCCCCTACAACAAAGGATTACCCAGCACAGAACATGTGCCCCGTGCTGTCAGGAGGGAGCTGATCCAAATGGCGCCACTATTGGGGTGATTCGGGAACAGATGGTGGGAGCTTCCGGAATACCTCGATGATCTGACCAATCGCTATATAAGAAATGAGCCCAGGGATTAGTGTGATTAAAGATGGGGTGATTTTTTGGAAGAAGCTTTCCTAAAAAACCTCCTTGGGCCTACCTGATTCAATGATTTAATTTTTTTTTTTAATTTATTTTATTTTTGGCTGAGCTGGGTCTTTGTTGCTGCACGTGGGCTTTCTCTAGGTGCGGCGAGTGGGCGCCACTCCTCGTTGTGGTGTGCGGGCTTCTCACTGCGGTGGCCTCTCCCGTTGCAGAGCACGGGCTTTAGGCACGTGGGCTTCGGTAGTTGTGGCACGCAGACTCGGTAGTTGTGGCTGGTGGGCTCCAGAGCTCAGGCTCAGTAGTTGTGGCGCACGGGCTCAGTCGCTCTGCGGCATGTGGGATCCTCCCAGACCAGGGCTCGAACCTGTGTCTCCCGTGTTGGCAGGCAGATTCTTTTTTTTTTAATTTTTTAATTTTTGCGGTATGCGGGCCTCTCACTGTTGTGGCCTCTCCCGTTGCGGAGCACAGGCTCTGGACGCGCAGGCTCAGCGGCCATGGCTCACGGGCCCAGCCGCTCTGCGGCATGTGGTATCTTCCCGGACCAGGGCGCGAACCCGTGTCCCCTGCATCAGCAGGCGGACCCTCAACCATTGCGCCACCAGGGAAGCCCGGCAGGCGGATTCTTAACCACTGCGCCACCAGGGAAGCCCCAATGATTTAATTTTTAAGCTGGTTTTATTTTTTCTCTCTCTTTTATTTTGGCCACGCCGCTTGGCATGCGAGATCTTAGTTTCCCAACCAGGGGTAGAACCCGTGCCCCCTGCAGTGGAAGCACGGAATCTTAACCACTGGACCTCCAGGGAAGTCCCTAAGCTTGTTTAAAGCCAATTACCCTTTTATTTCTGATCATTGTTTTATCTGACAGTGATATTAGTTAATTGAAGGAACTTCTTCTTAAACTTTAAATTAAAATCACCGATGGAGAGCTTCCCTGGTGGTGCAGTGGTTAAGAATCTGCCTGCCAATGCAGGGGACACGGGTTCGAGCCCTGGTCCAGGAAGAGCCCACATGCTGCGGAGCAACTAAGCCCATGTGCCGCAACTACTGAGCCTGCGCTCTAGAGCCCACGAGCCACAACTACTGAGCCATCGTGCTGCAGCTACTGAAGCCTACGTGCCTAGAGCCCGTGCTCCGCAACAAGAGAAGCCACTGCAATGAGAAACCCGTGCACCTCAACGAAGAGTAACCCCCGCTCTCCGCAACTAGAGGAAGCCCGCAGGCAGCAACGAAGACCCAACTCAGCCAAAAATAAATTAAAAAATAAATTTATATAAAAAAGAATGAATGAGAAAAAAATCACTGATGGAATATTAGAGGCATCTGGAGATTTGACTGAAAGCGGTAGTGAGTCTGGTGTATTCTAGATAGTTTCTGGCTCACTGTGATGGTAGATTTAGGCTTATTATGTGGTATTTAGAGTTTGAGATCAGCCTAATTTCTTTAATGAGAATAAATCTATTTGCAGTTAACTAAAATTCCTTATATTAATTTCTTATTTATATATATATTTTTGAATTTTTTAAAAATTAATTTTTGGCTGCGTTGGGTCTTCGTTGCTGTGCGCAGGCTTTCTCTAGTTGTGGTGAGCGGGGGCTACTCTTTGTTGCGGTGTGCGGGCTTCTCATTGCAGTGGCTTCTCTTGTTGCGGAGCACGGGCTCTAGGCACGCGGGCTCAGTAGTTGTGGCTCGCGGGCTCTAGAGCGCAGGCTCAGTAGTTGTGGCGCATAGGCTTAGTTGCTCCACGGCATGTGGGATCTTCCCGGACCAGGGCTCAAACCCGTGTCCCCTGCATTGGCAGGCGGATTCTTAACCACTGCGCCACCAGGGAAGCCCTCATGTTTATATTTAAAACATCAAAACAGTGAAGGAAGAGATACCTAATCTCTCTTTTATTCCAAGACTCTCTTTTCTTTAAAAAAGTAATCTCCCTTAAAGACAAGTCTTATGTTGTATGTGTTATCTGATAATGCCTTTGTGTGGCCTCCAGCTGGGGCTGAGGAATCGAGTAGCAGTTACTGCTTCAGATCAGCGGCAGCCACGGATGCAGATGGAGGAGGGAGGAGGCCGGTTATCTCGGTAGGAGAAGCGGTTTACACGTGACCTGGAACGCTGGACCATAGGTCAGAATGTCTGTTTTTGGAGCTGCATAAACCTGAGGGAGCCTGATTGTCATGTGCCCTGTCATGGTGGGATCGTACGTGCTAACACCCCAAGCACACGTCCTGAAGAACCCTGTTCATGCAGTTCCACTGGCTTTTGTGGTGGTTGGGTGTTATCATTTATTGAACATCTACTTTGTGCGAAATCTGACATACTTTGCCTCATTTAATTCTCCTGACAAGCCTGGAAGGCAGGATAATAATAATCTCATTTTACAGGTGAACAGATGGGGCTAGGACCCTTCCACCAGAGAGGCACCAGGAATGGCGGACCAGGAATGCAAGCGTAGCTCAGCTCAGACCCCTTCCACCTTCCACAGAGCTCAACGCCCAGCCTGGCGCTGAGTTTCAGGATAACGGACAGAAAGAGCTCGAGCCCAGGGATCCAGAGGCTTGAGTTCTCACAGCAGCTCCTGGCTCCAGGGCTTCTGACCTACTGTTAAACCATTCTAGATTACTTCTTCCCATAAATATAAAAATAGGTGCCTACTTGGGTCTCAGGAGTGCTGTGACTGTCATAGCAGGGACAGGAAAGTGCTCTGTGACGGGTAGGGCCTGTGGCCTTACTTAGAGGACGTTAACTGGAAGAACTGGGCTGGCTGGATGTATAGGAGTGAAG